>NC_072820.1:25875000-26207500 GCF_027744805.1 Dunckerocampus dactyliophorus | reverse complement strand
ATTGGATAACCAATATAAATGAAATCTCCAAAATTCAACACACTTAATGCACAAAATAATCAAACGTACTTGTTAGTTTATATGCACGCAGAGCAATGAACAACTTGATGCACTGTCTTTCTGCTGCGTTCCTCACGCGCCGTATGGCGTTGGGTCACACTCGTAATTGTGAGTGTTAAGCGCCAATTGTTTCTCATTTTTATTCACGTAGCCCCATCACAATTGGTGTACCCCGCGCATACATCACTTTAGGAACATAGGATGTAATATAACCTATGTTACAAGAGTGGTCTGCCGTTTATAAGAGTGTACCAAAAAAGAAAAATAATTATACTAATCAAAGATTGTCTGTATGACAAGAGAACTTTATTTTTAGGGACCAACTGCAAAAACTAGGGCTGTCAAAAATAGTGCGTTAATGGCAGTGACTCATTTATGTTAAAATTTTTAGCATCATTTACGCATGCGCATCATGTCAAGCCACATCACCGTTCTTACGACTGACGGAGCCACAGTAGCGTCTCTACAGAGTCTGCTGTTCTTTAGTAGTTTATTCTGACCTGAACACATCAACAGCAGTGCAATTCCAACACCATATATCTATCTCCATCTCACAAACACGTCTCTGGTCCGCTGTTCTGGGAACGACACTTCCTCATTGTCACTAGAAAACTGCGAGATGCATTCAATGACACTCACAATCACAATAGCCTCTTTATTGTGCGTTTATGTGTGGTCTAAATGAACAGAAAGACAAAAGAAAAACAGTATGTGGATATTCTTATGACTTACTAACATAACTCTCACTGCGGAAGTGCTCGGAAATCCCAGAAAATATATCTACACTCAAAACATTAATTAAACTTAAATTACGAGGTGTGATTGAATGCAAGCATTCATGGCTTGTAAGTTTGGTAACCACTGATATAGAGTATCTTTGCCCAGCATTTTTGCAGTAGGTACTTAACAGCAGAGCACTTCTGTCATATACCCAGTCTTTGACAAGTGTTTTTGGAGTAGAATTTTAAAAACAGCCGAGTGCTCCTTTCAAATAGAGCAGTAGTTCCCAAACTTTTTAGTCACGTACCCCTTCAGACATTTCACCTGAAACCTGTATCCGCTACTCCTGCACACTTCAACAATTTTTTTTTTATCTTATCTTGAAATATTGAACATAATAAGTTTTATTTATAGAGCGCTTTTCAAAAACTCAAGTCGCTATACATAATAAAAGCAAACAAATACAAGTGTAGAAAATAGCAAAATAACAGTAGAAAGTGAAACACTCCTAATGCACAAAATAATCATCAAACTTGTTCATATAATGCACACAGAGCTATGAACAACTTCATGCTGTCGCCTTTGTGCTTCCTTCTCCTTGCTCTGTGAGACTTTCAGGCACACTCGTAATTGTGAACGATAGGCGCTAATTGTTTTTCATTTTAATTCACGTACCCACATGACAATTGGTGTGCCCTTGGGGGTACTCATACCCCATTTTGGGAACCTAGACTATATGACACGAGTGATTTGGCAAGTTTAAGATTCTGCTGCAAAAATGTTTTGAACTGAACTGGAGGGCTGGTCTGATGTCATTCATGGTCAGTATTTGACCCTGCAGGCGACCAATTGAACATTGTGGTTTAAACAAAGCATGTACTGTACATATGTTATTAAGTACCATCGACCTTGTACTTTGACCAGTTGGAGTTTACCACCGCATCTTCTTCCCACGGTTCCCTGCAGGTTTCCTTTACTGAGCGAGAGGATGGATGACATCAAAACCTTTCACAGTTTGACAAGTTTGGACTTGTTTGGCTGCAGACTCGGAGACAACCATGAGATCTTCCAGCACCTGACGTCCACCTCGCTGGCAAGGTGATGAATGCACTGTCAGGTCCAACGTCCTGAACATAAAAACTTTTCTTCTGCTGTTTAGCTGCTTGATCCAGCTCTGCATCGGCGCTAATGGCCTGTCAGACATGGGCCTGCAAAGACTGACGGCGCCAGTGAGGATGAAGAAGAAGGGACTGGACTGTCTTCAGTACCTGGATGTGTCACGTTAGTTGACATTTTATTATGACGTCATATAAACTGCAATAACAAGCCAGTATCTGATCAACAGGAACATATGTGAAATTTTGTCTGTGATTGTGTTATAGCGCTTTAACTCAGGCTGAGTGCATGACTTGCAATTCCATGCGAGTGAGTAGTAGTGTTTTCCTGAGCGTGAGCAAACAACCACATTTGTCACTTTTATTTTACGTCTTGCGCCAAAACTGGAGAGGAAAGTAGCAGTGGAGGATAAGTGGCTGTCATGTTAGTGTAAACATAAAATTAGTCTGCATTTTTCCTGCCAAAATGTTGATCAAATTCTGAATTGTACAACTTTAGTGATGTTGGACTTCCATTGAAGTGATAACATGAGCTTTGAAAATGTCACCATTCAAGTCCACTACAGGCATTACTGCTGTATTATTTTGTGGAGTATCTTGTATTAAAAATGTTCTTCTTCCTTCCAATGCAGACAATCCCATCTCAGAGAGAGCTCTCAGGTATCTTAAATGTCTCCCCAAACTGGAAAAACTTGATGCCTCCAGGACCAGTATGAAGGTGAGGCAGGCTGGCTCATTGTCATTGTCAATGTTTGTGTTCCACTTGTGATTATACTTGAGTATTTTCCTGCAGTTTGGAACAAAATTGAAGTCAACCATGTGGGAGATGCTGGGACTAATTTACTCAGAGAAGCCACTGGATGCGTTCGATCACTCTGCATGTAAAACACAAGGATGGGCAGAACAGGTGATTAAAAAAAAATCTGTTTTCCCGTTTGTATGACATTTTAAAAAACAAAAAATATGCTGATAATTATCAGGTGGTGAACCAGTGGGAAACCAATGGAGCGCAAATGCCCAAACAGAAAAAATTGGAAGAATCCAGAATATCAGCACTTCGCTTCTGTAAGTTTTTCACTCTCCTGAAAGTCAATAGTGTCATTTTTTTAAATATATATTTTAGCTGATTAATAGTGGCTTCACAAATTTAAATTAGGGATGGACATGTGATCGTTTTTTTGTATTTGATTTTTTTTTTTTTAATCATGAAAGCCGATCACCTGTGGCTAGCACTATTGCAGCCCGCAGCGATCCTTTCATGCATTGTCGTGTCTTGTCCTAACTTCCGTCTTGGGCAAGTGTCGTCCCCCCACTTTCTTTCAAAACAAAAACAATCATGTCTGCCATGTGGAACTTAACTGCCAACACATGCAGGGGTAGCATGTTAAAAAGCTTTACTACGGCATTTGAAGAACAAACACCTGACGGAGTATGGTGAGTTTTCAAGGCTAACAGTGTGACCAGTGCACATTGTCTCACAGCAGGAAATAAACGGTGTCACTGTCTGCAACAAGCTCCAAAGAAGACGGCTTTTTTTTATGTCTAACAACTGACAGTTTGTGTGGATCTTGTGAATGGTTGTGACTGAGCTACGACTCAGTAATTAAAGTCTACACACAACGGCTTCATTGATTAAAAAACGAAACTTTTTCGTGCATGAAGCTTCTGCTTGAGTTGGTATTTTGGCCGCTATATGCGGTCAGATATTGACCAAGGGATACAAAATGGGTGGCCACATTAGACAGGTGACCGCTATACACAGGGTCTATAACCCGTCAATTTTCTGTGGGGGATTTTTTCAGTGGCCGTTATATACAGGTGGCCGCTAAGACAGGTTTTCTTGTTAAATTCAGTTTTTATAATGTGCTGCGGACCCCCCCATCAATAGAATTCTTAATAGTGAATAAATAAACTGCCCATCTCAAAATGAACTTTCTTTAGTCGGTAGGCAGAAGTTTGTCCGAGAGGTGCTCAATGCAGCCTCGTCATGTGAGAAACAATCAGCTGCAGCCCCCACCTTGGAGGAGGAGCAACACTTGCACTTCTACAAACCTCCAGCAGGACGCGGTGGCAGCACCACTCCAAACAACGCCTCGTCTTCCTCAACCAACCATCAAGACAGGACGTCCACCAAAAGGAAACGCTTGCCAGAAAGATGGGGGGGCTCCAAGACGAGCCCACCACCGAAACGTGCATCAGTGCTGACGGCAATGGATATGGCCTTGCTAGACAGCTACTGAGACATTTTCTGTTGTAATGTTTTGCTTTCAAGCAGGAGTGTACATTTTTTCTAATGTTGTATTAATAAAGCTATTTTATACATCAACTTTGGCAGTTGAAATGTGGACAAAAATGTCTTTGATGTACTGAAATTGAATTAAAAGCATTTTATTGTTAAATATGATGTCATCTACAGATCACAGGTGCATGACAGCAAACCGGAAACTGTTACCACATTGCATCATACCAAAAAGTGTCTGCATTATCAACTCACCAATAAAATAAAGTATCACACAATTAGGAAAGGGAAAAAGCACCTGTAAAACTATAACTGACATTATACTGTAGAACCGCAATGCCTCTATTGTTCCCCGCTCTTAATTTAAAAAGCATCAAACTCAATCATAGAAAATGTTTTGCAAGTAGTTTCTTTTATATATATATATATAAATCTAACTCACAAGAACTTGTCATAGGAATCAAGTCATGATGGAAAACAAAAAAGCTTTTAGATGTCGGATTGACCGAGGTTCACCTTGGGAGGGAGAGGCCCCGCCCCCTCCTCTTCTGCTTCCAGCCCTTTGGCAGTGATAATGAGCAGGGAGGACGGCAGGTAAGGAATCAGTTTCTGCTCCGTGATGAACTCCCCATCACCGTAAATGCTCAATTTCTGAAAAGTTGGAAGCATTTGTATTAACAGGACATAATTTCATCTTAACATTTTCATCTGCTGGATGCAGTGCAGCACCCCTATGCAAAGCTGTGTGAAGTTTGTTGGAACGCATGTTATTCTACAGTCTATGTGCATCAACAAGATAATTGTGACAGGGCTCCGAATTACAAGCAGCTCTTATGCCAGACTTTATGCAATCAAAGGGGGTGGATGTCAGCAACATGGATACATGCATTCCAAAATCTGGATGGAGTAACACCACACCTGCCATCATAAATTTCAGCAAAACAAAGGTGGCACTGCTGGGGCAGAGAAGGAAGCTGAAAGGAACAAACGTCTAGATGAATGACCATCTGACAAAATGCAAAGCTGACATCGCCAAGAAAGTATGCAACTTAAGAAAGCACGGGAAAATTTAAGGCACTTGGAGCGGCAACTGCAAAATCCACATCAAGTTAAAAAGAGGACCGGAGGAATCCAAAATACTTGTTGTCAAAGGCTTCAAGGAACTGGGCAAATATTCATTATCTCCACCACAAGGAAATAAAATACACAACTTACGAAGACTTGATGCATCTTGAAGTCAACAACAATCAACAATTTTGATGCACTACACTGCTGATGGGGATGTCATACAACTTAATGTCAAAAAATTCGAACTATCCCCTTAATGTCTCCTCTTATTCTAACTTATTTCTATATTACAATTCACTCCAATTTTATCACTAATACCAAGTTTGAATCTGATTTTTCACATTTCTAGTTCTTCCTTTCACACAACCCTGCACAAGCTATTCTTGATGTCTTCCCCCGCCCGGATGAAATAAGCTTGGATTTTTCCTATTCCTTTTCAGACATGATGAATTGAGAAAATGCAACTACAGTATGTGACTTCCTTCATATAACTTAAAAGCATGTCTAAAATAGATGATACTAAACCATATCTCACAGGGTTCGGATCAAGATCAACGTGGCAAAATGGTACTGACCTCAGCTGGCACATGCTGGTCCGCAGCGGTTGCCATGGTGGCACAGCAGATCCAGATGAGGACCAGCACCGACAGGACCAGAGTGGTAGTGAGAATCCAGCCCGGCAACCAAGGGTTCCTGTATATTACACAGCACAGCACAGCAGCAACTGAAACAGTAGTTTCTTTGGAGCATGTTGTAACTTGGGATTCCCCACACAGAAGCGACTAAATGCTAGGACGTGATTGTCCCAACAATGACACTTAAGGTCAAAGTGGTCATCCTGAATTCAAGCATGCGCACCGACCTTGAGAGGCAGCTGAAGAGGTTGGAGTCGTCGTAGCTGCGATCGGCACTCATGTCCCGATCCCTCTCCTGGATGACAGTGCGCTGGTAGTCTTTGTAGACGGGGCTGCTTAACACCGATACTTAAAGTAGGAGAAGAATGAAAATGATACCTTTGTTTGTGTTGACTTACACTGACACACTTACATGTCTTCTCTGGTCCTTGCTCTTCTTCTTTCTCCACTTCAAACTGGAAGAACTTGATTTGAGGCTCAGTCTGGCAAGCAAGACAGAAATGAGGGTTTATTTTAACACAAATCGTCCATCACAGCCCACCTGGAAAATGACCACTTTGCCGTCATCCGCCTGGAGGTAGAACGTCCACGTGGAGGTGATGAAACTGTGCGCCTGACTCATTACGTCGTCCCAAAAGCCTCTCACCAATGTCAGTGGGTACAGCAGGTGAATCCTCGGCACCATGGCTTCCAGCTTCAAAATAACAATAAAACTATGGTAACACAGTTTATACCATAAACAACAATTAATCTAGGATCAAATAATTACAAAAGGACAACAATTTACAACCTAATTTGATTAGAGTAGACTAGACGCCATGTCTTAATCACTTAATGAGTTTCCCCTTCGACAAATAAATGCCTCGCCTCAAATAAAACACCTCCCTGCTATTTATTTAATGTATAAATATTTGTATTTTGTTTAACAATCACCTATTGGGGGAAAAAGTGTAACGTACTTTTTCAATTCAATATTTTTAATTATCTGTTGATAAATGCCTTACCTCTAATAGAAATCTCGTACTCTGCAGTCGAGTAAACAAAATGCCCGCATCACTATATGGGAAAATATTTTTGTTCCCTTTTTAAAAAAAAAAAAAAAAAATGAAATGCATTTGCACAAATAAAACGCCTTTACACTGATAAATGCCTAACTCCAATATAAGCCTGGTACTCACTGCAGTTGAGTAAATAAAATGTCCCCATAACTACATGAGACTATTTATATTTTTTCTGTCACCATTTTGTACAAAAATGCATTTGCACAAATAAAAAGGACTATGCTGCTCAATGCCTTAACTCAAATAGAAGCCTGGTACTTTTTGAGGTCGAGTAAATAAAACGCCTTCAATATATGAGAAAATAGTTTTTTCCTGTCACCATTTTTTATTTTAAAAAAATGCATTTGCACCAATAAAAGGCCTCTGTGCTAATAAATGCCTTACCTCTAATAGAAGCCAGGTACTCATGGTGGCTGAGTAAATAAAATGCCCACAATCACTATCAGGAAATATTTTTTCCTCCATCAGTACATTTATAGAAATGCATTCATACAAATGCAATGCCTCTCAGCTGATAAATGCCTTAAAAAACAGGTACTCTCTGCAATTGAGTAAATAAAATGCCCCTAACCACTATATGAGCAGATACGGTACTTAAACGAAAATGCATACTAACTAGAACTCCACTGAACCATACAAAGACTTTTTGAGTTGCCTGTGTTGGAGACAGAGCGACCTCTATGAAAAAAGTTACCATAACCTTTATAATTACCATCAGACTAAAGACTGTACCTGTTCATAGCGTTGCTCAGCAAAAGGAAGCTGGCTCTGGCAGCCCAGATTGCATGCATACTGTTCATTAGCTTGTGTGTAGGCTTCGTGGCAGGCTGGAAACCAGGATTGCAGACAAGAGAACACAGAATATGTTAATGCATACTAACACATTAAATCAGAATCAGCTTTATTCGCCGTGTGTGTTACCACACTAGGAATTTCACTCCGGTCAACATCGCTCTCCCTTGTTCCCTCATTTTGAATTAAAGTTAACAGTAACTACGCCACATATAAATGAATGTATAGGCAAACCAGAGAGGGAGGGGGAATTGAGTCCAGCACTGTATGAATAGCCTAGTGTGAGCCTGGCACACTTTGAAGTTGAGTGCAAACAACATACTACGTAAGAACTGCATTACATCAGAGTGAGAGCGATTTTGAATTGGACAATGCAGAATGTTCAAAGCTACGGAGCCTCAGAGGGGACATGGAGAACAAAAAAATCTGATGGGTAAAAAAAAAAAAAAAAAAAAAACTTTTGCGAGAGCAAAACTAGTTTGCCAGATCTCGCAAAACTGTTTGGCATTCCCTCGCAAAAGAGATAACTCACGAGAGACTGCGGTAAAGTTAGAAACAGATTCACATATTCAAACTTCCGGGATCAATAACTCCCAAGTGAATGGTTCTAACACAGCAAACCATACCTCTTTCCAACCATGGCAACACAGACAAACAGCTACAACACAGTTTTTTATCAAAATGAGCCGGCTTCTGTGCAGCCTGACTTATATTGATCTCTATGAGAAGCCGGCAGTGAGACCGGAGTGCAGGGACCGTCTACAAATGTCTTCTTCTTCTTCTGTATTATGGCGGTTGGCATCAATGTTGCCAACTCCTCAGTAAGACAAGTATCTATTGGCTGTTCTGAAAGGTGATAGATGACGCCATTGGCTACAAATATATATATATATATATACATTGGGTTCTCTACTTACGAACATCCGACCTGCGCACATTCGAAGATACGAACGCAAGCTGCCTGGTCTATATTTTCATGTATTTTGTCAAAAATTGCAATATTTTGTCATTTGAATTTGTTCGAAAATGGCGCTCTACAGTGCTACCGTATCATCTACGAGGAGAAGAAAAGGAAGACCATACAAACTTCCATTGAAAGCTTCTTCAAACGTAGATCTGCTACTCCTGCACCGTCGTCACCAAGTGACTCGCCACCAGTGCCTACAACTTCGTCGCCAATTCCTTCCACCTCAGTAGTTTCCCCTGAACTACCTCTTTTAGAAGAGTCTAACGACGACGATGATTTGTCCTTTTTTCAATAACTCCTCCTCCACCACTACCACCAACGACATATGCTCGACCACTCCTCTTCAAAGGTAAATAACATTTATCATTACGTGTTATATAATTTTTTATTATTATTGTTTTTTTTCATTAATTATCCTAGTTTAATATTACTACTACATCCAAACTCATATTTACATACATACGCATATACTGTATATATGTATAAACGTACATGTAGTACCTATATAATTGGTCAATTAACTTTTGTTCAGCTTATGATCAAATCGACTTGCGAACAGTCGTCTGGAACCAATTGTGTTCATAAGTTGGGAACCTAGTGTTTACAAAGCAACAAGTTTGTGAAAATTATTAGGTTGTTAAAAAAATTCACTTCTGCAATGTGTAGCACCACAAAACTCACCTCACACAACGGCCTTCTCCTGTTCATACTACAGCAAAGAGTTTGGGAAAATGTGCTTTTAAATAATTTTGGGGAATTTTTATTGTTTAGTAAATGCAATTCTGTAACATATCCGTTCAATAGCTTCACTTCACAGCCATTGATTTGTGAGGTGAATTTTGTGGTCCTACTCTTCACAGAAGTGAAGCTATTGAACGGACATGTGACAGCATTTAATTTATTAACCGTAATTCTTCAAATTCCCCAAAAATATTTTAAAAGCGCATTTTCCAAAGTAATTGCTGTAGTAATACCAGGAAGGAGTCAATGATGTGTGAGGTGAATTTTGTGGTCCTACACGTTACAGATGTGAATTTATTAACCTAATAAAAATTGCCCTAAATTGTGGAAAAGTCCATTTTCACAAACTTGTTGCTTTGTATATATTTTGTAGTTCTTAACATAATCAAGGTGTTTTTATTTCTTTTTTTAATCTATCATGCTTATGTTTTTTTCCTACATCTCTTACATCAATATGCAAAAATTATGCAAACTAGCCCACAACGTCATCTATTGCCTTCCAGCCAATAGATACTTGTCTTACTGAGGAGTTGTCAACATTGATGCCTCACTGTCTCACTGCCAGCTTCTCATAGAGATCAATATAAGTCAGACTGCACAGAAGACGGCTCGTTTGGATAAAAACTGGGTTATTTGTCTGTGTTGCCGCGGTTGGAAAGAGGTATGGTTTGCTGTGTTAGAACCATTCACTATGGAGTTATTGATCCCTTAAGTTTTAATATGTGAATATGTTTCTAACTTTACCGCAGTCTCTTTTGCATTATGTCGCAAAAGTCCGTTTTTCTTTTTTTTTATCCATCATATTTTTTTTTCTCCATCTCCCCTCCAGGGCTCCGTACAAAGCCACAAAGCAGTACTCTATACAACAAAGGCTTGGTTTGTAGCCTTTAAAGCAGATAATAGAGATCAAGGGCTCATTTTCGGCTTACTTGATTCACAGTCGGATTTAGTGCGATTCAAATCTTTGCTGTCACGAACAAACTGGCAAATGGAGAAGAGTCGGCAGCCTCGCTGACAAGCATAGAGTTCCTCCTCCTAAACCCCCCCCGAAAAAAAACAATTTAACAACCATTACTTGACATATAATCAACCAAAAACAGCGTGCACCATTAAAAACTGCGTATATCATTAGGACATAACCAACAGTGCAAGGCTAATTATGGAAGCTAAAGCTAACCGCGATCGCTTTTTAAGATAACTTGACAACACTCACCCGCGGGTACGTATGTAAAGTGTATGTCATCTCGCACGACCGATGGCAGGACGCCGTGCTTCCCAACACGCTGTCGAACACGTCCGTGGACGCCCATACGCTCGCCAGCGGGAGAAACAGACCCAAAGTACCGAAGAAACAGGACAGTGTCCCCATTTTGTCTGCGAAGTGCCAAACAAAACAAACACCGTCCGCTTCCGCTTTTTCTTCCTCCTTGGCAAAGTCCTCGCGGGAACATTACGTCACGTGAGATTGTTTTGTGTCGTTTACAGGCTCGGGACAGATCAGCATTGTGTAGTTTCATGACTAGATAAGGCGAGTAGGTGAGCTAGATTTCACTCTGTATCTGAATTATGTGTTATAACATGATTATGTGAATAAAATTATCTTTAGTGATGATGAGATGCATATATTTTAGAAAATGTGGTTGTCGTTCAGGTTGTGTCGCCTATGTAGTTGTCATATAATACAATTAAACCTTACAGATCCACAATGAAAGAACTCATAATGTTTTATATTATGTAGTTTAGCCAAATCACTCAACCAAAAGGAA
Organism: Dunckerocampus dactyliophorus; assembly: GCF_027744805.1. Taxonomy (NCBI): domain Eukaryota; kingdom Metazoa; phylum Chordata; class Actinopteri; order Syngnathiformes; family Syngnathidae; genus Dunckerocampus; species Dunckerocampus dactyliophorus. Next base: position 26,196,336 of record NC_072820.1, on the reverse strand, counting down.
TCGCAAATCTCGAAAACAGTACAGTAATATGCCTTTGCCGCCGTTGACGTTTGCGTTCCTGATGACCACAAATGCAACACTGCTCGCTCACAGCTAGCTTTAGCAGTTGATGTTTTTGGTTTATCCGCCATAATTCTTATAGTAAATGAACGTATAACCTAATTTAAGAAATTCCCCAATTTCTGTTTACAGATGGACACGTTTGTGGTGCGACTGCCGAAGGAGGAGAAGCCTAAAAAAACGAGGAGCAACGAGAAGGTTTACAAGCAAACTACCATAGAATCTCTACGGGTGTGTTGTGATTTGCATTGAAGTTAAATGCAGCCATGGGACACATTGAGACTTTTGCACGTGTTTGCTGCAGAGGGTGGTCGTCATTGAGGACATTTTGCGCTGCAAGTCCACGTTGGAGCTGTCAGGACAGAGCAGGGACAACATGCTGAGTGCTTTGACTGAGCTGAGCAAAAAGGTGCCGTCCAGGGAGGTGCTCAAGACCACTAAAATAGGTAGGCTGTTTGCTATTGTAATTGCAATTCGGTATGCTGCAGTACAGACAGGTGGTAAACCCCAGAGTCAAAACTGTATACTCACCTGGCTTTGCCCCAATCAGGTTCCCCATTAAAGTCATTGATTCTCCTCCCCGCCTCCTCAGGTCACACTGTCAACAAACTGCGGAAGCATCAGGACACGGAGGTGAGCGCATTGGCCGCAAAGGTTTACACAGACTGGAGGACGTTCATCGAGGAGAATTCCAATAAGCCGTCCATCGAGGTGCGCTCGGACAAGCAATCAGAGGGTCTCAGGTGCAACGCCAGAAGGCTCATGGCAGAGGCCTTGGAGGTCAAGGTGAGGACCTGTGTGCTATCCACTGTCATGCTTCCTTGAGTGCGTTGGGAATATTAAACCTGGGATGTGCACTTTCACACAGAAATGAGATAACTCCATGCATGATATCTGCTGCAATATGTTAAATACTTATATGTAGTGCCACAACTGCATTCAACACAGGGTAAAAACAACATGGTGTTTGCACACAGGCATTGTCCCGCCTGTTACAACTGTAGCCCCTTTCACACAGCCTTTATTCCCCACATTTCTGTTCTATATGTACAAAACAGGGGTTGAACTACTCTGATAGTCTACCTCTGAAGCAATGTTGCTTGAGACTGACATACTTTGCATCGTCTTTATTTCCCTGCCAGGAGGACACTGGACTGGTGGACAACATAGAGCGAGAGGTGTTTCACCAGAGCAGCAGATTAATCAGCGGCCCGTACAGGAGGACGGTCAGAGCGCTGGTGTTTGCCTTCAAGCACCAACCCGAGCTCAGAGTTCACGTGAAGAAGAACAAAGCCTCAGTTGGCCAGCTGGTGTCCAAATATAAGAAATAGCATCCAATCGATGCAAACTTCATACTTGAACATAGCCTAGGTATTTTTTTTAAATTCAGTGTAAATATGTGGTTAATTCTCATTGGTGCCGCTGCTTCCTTCCTTTTATTGTTGATTGGTGCTCTTGTTTTTATACTGGAGAGCAAAAGTGAATTAAAATCCTAAAACGCACTCATGAGTCTCTTCATGAGGTACAACTGCACATCTGAGGTCATATACAAGACATGTAGCATAAATTGTATTGATTTTCTTTCAATTTAAGACAATAAACAACTTCATAGCATTTCACGACTGATTCATATTTTGTATCTTAATATACAACAATTACCATAAATCCTCCAATTAATACCTCTATTCAATTAACCCGAGAGTCTTCTATAATCACTGGCGTCTCTGGTTATGGGCAGGTCAAAAACTATGGGTATTATTAGCTTCAGGCAATGGGTGAAACTCATGCATGTTAAATTTGCCAATTTCTCATGCACTCCAAATCATTGTTAAAATGAAAAAAAAATCACTTGTTCTATGCAGAATAATGAGTTTTTACATTTGGAAATAACACCCAGAGTCACCCTTGGCTAAATTGGGGTCCGAAGCAAAACTCAACAAAACCAGCACCCTCTGCCTTAAAAGTTAGCAGTTGTACCATTAACCAGGAAGTGACAGGTAAAGATGTGAATTCTGCCATTTAATTCTCTTAATCTCCTGCGTTTAATCCTCGTGGCAAAGAGCGCAGTGTCAGATTTCTTGTCCCTTGTTTTTTTTTCTTTCCTGCCTCAGCTGACTTTGTGCTCTGTGCTTCACTGTGCCGCACATCCTCTACTTCCTCTTGTGTGAAATGCAGCCCCCCCCAAAAAAAGAGAACATGGGCCCCTATGCACAGCGAGGGAGGGGCGGCCATGACAACAGCTCCCAAATTATCGCCTGCTTTAAATTTACCAAGCCAAGCCAACTAAATACTGTAAATGCTGGCTATAATAAGAGCGCCATCCGTTATTGTCATGGCAGAACATTTGTATTGGATGTGATGGGTGTACCTAATATTGTGGTCTATCAGTGTGCATTGTAACCAATTGGAAGATGTCAGGAGGAATACATGGTGGCGGACCCAAAGTTACTGCTACAGGAGCACCAACCAGATGATGGCAATCACCATGAGGATGACGGCCAACACGCAGATGCTGATGAAGACAATGTCGCTGAGGTCGTGGGGCTCGGCTTCGGGTCGGCCGACATGGTCTCCGCTGCCGGCTTCAGCGTGCAGGGCCTGCTGCTCCAGGCGGCGCTCCTCAGCCGAGACAATGGAGGCTGAGGCCACCTTCTTCATGGCGTCACACTGCACCTTGTACTCCTGCACGTTGTGCTGCTCGCCGTCTGAGAAATCAATGTAGAGCTTGTTGACCAGCATGGTGATGTTGCGGTGTTTCTGCAGGGGGACAAGTTCAAAGGTTATTTCCTGTCGCTAACCCATGACTGTGGGTGCAGCCGGCGTGCGGGGGCTTCTGTGTGAGGGGAGTCACCTGGCTGGCTGTGCCACAGTTGACAAATTGTGCGAGTATCTTGTAGGAGGTTGCCGTCAACTGCGCAGTGCACGTGGGGTTGCCCAGGTAGATGCGCTCGCGGTCCAGCTGAGGTAAAGACTGCTGGGGTATCAAAATGGTGAACTCTGACCTGGTGCAGCTCACGTTCACAGGAACCACTTTGGGAAGACAAATTCACACATTAGCGCATCATTAAGTACATAACATCCAATGTAAAAACTCTGCCTTTACAAAGATAGTGCTCTTTTTTTCAGGTAGTAATGTAGAAATATGTTTATTAATGTGCTTGTAGTTTGCACCATACTGAGAACTGCTTCTAACATTTCATGGATTCTCATATAGTCATGTAACTAAATAAGTCAAAATACTAAACATCTCCAAGTATAATGACTACCTTTAAAAAAAATACTTGTTTTTATCCATGTCCTTGTTATATAATGCGAAAATTTTATTTGACATATTTTTTTACTAAATACTTACAGTATATATATTAGGGTTGTTAAATGATTAAAAATTGTAATCAGATTAATCAAAATGTTTAAATTAATTAATCATGGTTAATCACCTTTTGCATTTATGTCTGAAATACGCCAATTTGTACTGTATTTAATTAAGAGAAAGATGAATGACAGGACAGGATTATATATATTTGTATGTATTAACAGCGTGAACTGAATATGTCAATCAAGCTAAAAGATACCACGCAAGTCTAAAAATCTTTTTGTCTAACACTAGTCTCTTTAATAGTAGCAGAACATTCAAATCACACTTTAAACGGTGTTATTATATGCAATGAGGGGTTGCGTCCGAAGACATCACGTAATTTAAGGTAAATTTACTTGTTTTCAATGTATTTTCCAGCATACTTAAATGTAGGAAATTGTACATCCAAATTTAGAGTTACGAAGTGACTGATAAGAATATCCACTTCATGATTATCTTTATCTTCCTGTTTATTTAGACACACACACCTGATAAAGCCATTTTTGTGGTGTTCGGGGTGTCCTTGAATGCATCTCACGTTCTTGTAAAAAAAATGAGGAAGTGCCGTTCCCAGGGTGAACGGACGAGATACTGTATGTGTGTGAGTTGGAGATAATTATAATATATGGTGTTGGAATTGTACTGCTGTTGACGTATTCAGGTCAGAATGAAGTTACAAAAGAGCATCAGACTCTGTGTGACTGTGTGGGGATGCTCCGCTGTATTTTTGTCTGCCGTCATAACCGAGAGGCCTGCTTGCTCTGGTGCGCATGAGTTAATTACACTCACTCAATTTAATGTAATCAATGAAATAATAATGGTCACTAGGTGTCACTAAAGGTAACTATGGGGTGTTATCTCAAGTCTAGAGGGACGATGGGAACCGGGACTAACATTCTGATTTTCCCAGAATCGTTCATTTTGCAAAATTTCAATTCTTACTTTCAATGAGTGACAAGCCCACCGACCGGAAAAAATGGCTGCATAACACCAATGAAGAAGACGCCGAATAACACCATCAAAGAACAACTGGCAGGAAGCATTTGTGTTCATCAATTTCAACCATGGACCATGTGCGACGGAGCTCGAAAGTACAACATTTACATCACCATCAACAATGTGAATTATATATATGTGATGTATTCCAAAGTAACTTATATGCATGTTCAAATAAATTACACCATTACCATTACTATATCATATCATGCAAAAGATGGTGCACCACTAACATGATTAAACACATGCAGATTCACAGTGTACAAAGTGCCTTGTTTTTGACGCGCTACGCCGGACTTCTTCCAACCAGGTAGGTAAGTAAAACAATAAATTACATCGCCTAAATTAAATGCCTAGCTAATATAAGGCTATGTACTTTTTACTTTTTCATAGACAATCAACCTGACGTTAACGCTTGCTTTAGCCCTGAAGTTGGCCAGACCCCGCAAAGTGTTACTCCATTCAGCATACTTGTTTGATATTCTGCACACAGGTTAGTAGGAACATGGTTAAATTACACTTTGTCTATTCTGTTGTGGGAGGAAACCGGAGTACCCGGAGAAAACCCACACACGTGGAGAACGTGCAAACTCCACACAGCGGAGATTCGAACCCGGAACCCAGGTCTTCCCGATCTCCAGACTGTGACTGTGTGGCCAACATGCTAACCACTAGACCACCATGCGGCCACGATGCCCAACCATAGCTATAATAATGTTAAGAACATATTTAGAAGGTTGTAAACAGGTTTTCTATTGTCTAACTAGGAAAATATCCCATTTATAAATAAGGAATCCTACTTTGCTGTCGGGTCTGGAACCAATTAAATGTCATAAACAAGGGATTTCTGTATTATATATGAGGTATAACTATATACTAAGTATTAATGATGTGCAGTCAGGGGAGGCATGATGAAAAGTATAAAAACAACAACAATAACATAAAATAAACATTCATATTTCTTCATATTATAATATTCATATATATATAATTATTATTTTTTCCCCCTGTGGGACTAATAAAAAGCACTGAATCACTGAATTTGAGTATTTACTGACCAAACACAGGGCAGAAACCGAAGATGAGGTTGCCGCCAGCGTCTCTTCTCGACTTAGTGCGCAAGCCCTGCCTACCTTCTGAGTGCACTCAACGAGTGCATTGAGGCCCTGTCCACATGGGAACGCTGCTGGGTTGTTGTTCTTTTTGGCAGGTTGAAAAAAAAAATGGCATCCAAACAATGTCAGATCAGTAAATTGTCACGTCCATACGAGAACGGATCACTGGGTGAAAATGATGTATTACATAAGGCACACCTATACTGGCGCTGTAAACAGAACAGGCACACATTATGTTATCTCATTTTCCCACTCTGGAAGCTGTTTTCAATCAATACAGCTTCATGGCACCCAGCAATCCGGCTGAAACAATAAAATACTTGACCGTTTTGACCTGAAAATGTTCCCCTGTTGACAGGTCCCGATTTGGCTCATGGCGCCTGCCAGTTTGTGTTTTTCAGCATGTGGCCAATAATACAGTATAATGTTGCAAAAACATTTATTATACATCATGACTTTCTACAGCCTGTGTGATGTCTTTAATATAAGTGTGACATCATTATTCTTGCTAACCTGACAATAAAATACAGAGAAATGTCATACAGAGTGCGCTGCAGTACTCGCCTCATCCTGAAGCGGTGGGGGAGTGCTTGAGCTGGAAGGTGGTTTTCACTGCTGCCCTTCCATAGAGAGGAAAAGCCAGTGTTTTTTTTTTTTTTTCAAATGGACGCGACTGACATCTTGTGGAGTTAATAAAAAACACCATCAAGAGGTTGCCTATAGCCAACGTTCTTAATGCCAGTGTTTTTTGACCCGGTGTAACAAGCCATAGTATGCCCCGAGCACAGAGTCAGGGTTAAAGTAGCCTAGGCCAGTTTATGCCCTGGGGTATACAGTCATGGAAAAAATTATTAGACCACACTTGTGTCTTCAGTTTCTTGTTCATTTTAATGCCTGATACAACTAAAGGTTGTTTGAACAAACATACCAATGACAACAAAAATAGCTCATAAGAGTTAATTTTCCGGCAATACAATGCTATAGCTATTCATGTAAGAATTTAAGTGATTTTGGTTATTATCAAGAAAACCACGCTAGTTGGTAGATATCAGATCTTAAATTAAACTCTTATCAGATACATTTGTTATCATTATATTTGTCCAAACAAATGTACCTTTAGTTGTATCAGGTATTAAAATGGATCAATAAATTGAAGAAACAAGGGTGGTGTAATATTTTTTTCCATGACTGAATAACAGATTATACAGATTATATTATAATCTGGGCCAGATTATACCCCCTATAAAATATAGTCCATATTAATAACTACTAACTAAAACTGAATACCAATAACAATATTGATATATTGGCTAACATTCTGAAGGTTAACACGGTGTGCAGTTGTGTTTCTGCAGATTTATACTCCACTGTGCCAGATTATACCTGCTGAAGTTTTAGAGCAGGGGTCACCAACGTGGTGCCCGCGGGCACCAGGTAGCCCCCATTCGACCACATGAGGTGCCCGCAAGCCTGCTTTTCATTCAGGTTTTCAGTTAATAATGAAAGAACAGTAGAAAGAAATGCATTCTGAAATACAAAATGTGAGTTGTGGACACCAGCATTTTGTTAATGTAACAAGCATATTCGCTTTGTTTGGGTTTAAAATAAGCTCTGAAAATAAATGTTACAAAAATGAGTAGCTCTTGGCCATTTACATTTTGTAAAAGTAGCTCTCACAAGGAAAAACGTTGGTGACCCCTGTTTTAGAGTATACACAATGATTAATACAAAAGTTTGCTGAAAATATGTTTATTTGGACAATTTGATAACAACATACTACATACTAATAACAACCTACAAACCCTAGGTAAAAGATATACTGTAATACATTGGGGGTATAATTTGGCCCAGAGGGGTATATTCTAGCCTAGGCTGTTTTATACCCTGAGGTATAAACTGGCTCGGGCCAGTTTACACCGTGGTGTATACTCTGGCCTAGGCTACATTATACCCGGGTATATTTTGGTCAGGGGTTAATTTGATCTGCCACACCTGTGCTAATTAGAAACCCTGGGGGTTATTTGCTTTTGTCGACCACTCCCAGGAGACTTGGTGGTAAACTGAATTGGGTAATTGGAGCATTTACGGTAGTTCATCATAATGGCCACCTTGCTGTACCATGTGATATCTCCCAACCAATCAGGAAAGGAAATAAATGAAAAAAATTTAAATAAAATGTCATGGTAACATGTAGTTACTGTACTGTAGGAACTTTCAGGACATTAGTAATCCAATGATTAATGGGACGTTTACCTCCAAGATAAGACGCTGAAAAGCCTCTGTGTGCCTCGTCCCTGTCCGTGCTCAGCACCACCAGCATCTTGTTGCCCCGGGAGACAAGAGATGGCGGCCTCTCCCTGCCGCACCAGCGTCCCAGCAGAGGTGCGCCCGCCTGGCTGTCGCCGTCGTACACGGCCACTGAGTCGTAGTTGCACTCGCCTGTCAGGCTGTTGCGGCCCTCCAGGTCCACGACAGGGAAGAAGAGTTTGATGCGGTAGCCGGCCTCCAGTGAGATGCTCCAGTGACAGTTGATGTTGTTGGGGTAGATCTGTGGGAAGTGCGGGCTGCTGAAGTTGCCACTCACGGCTGACAACACCTGCTGGCATTCACCTGATGGTAAATATATGATAAATATATCTGCAGCATGGCAAATGAAACCATGGATACAATGTGGATCAAAGCATGGGGAAATTAACAGCTTCCAAGTACAGGGTGTGGCCGAAGGGACAAGGCACTGGCCTCCTTAGCCAGGGGTTGTGAATTCTGGTCCCATCTAGGGTGTACACCTTGAACAGCAGTGGTCCAGTCCAAGAGGCAGACTGAGAATTGGACTTTCACATGGTCTTCAGTTCACTGAGCGCTGATGTGAGATTAGTGATATAGATCAGCAATGTGCTGCATGCCATTGTCGCCTTTTCAGCAGAAGGTGTTCCATTTTCATTCCATCAGAGGACAATGTCTTTCATGACACATTATGTCATCTTCGTCCTAATTCCTGTCTGCACATTGTGCACACCTTCTCTGCTATCCGTCAGTCAGTTGGCCTCTCCATTGATCATTCATTTTTCTAGTCTTTTTGTCCATCCATCCATCTACCTCTGTCTATCCATCTACCTACAGTCATGGAAAAAATGATTAGACCACCCTTGTTTCTTCAGTTTATTGATCCATTTTAATGCCTGGTACAATTAAAGGTACATTTGTTTGGACAAATATAATGATGATAACAAATATAGCTCATAAGAGTTGATATCTACCAACTTCTGTGGTTTTCTTGATGATAACCAAAATCACTTAAGTTCTTTCATGAATAGCTATAGCATTGTACTGCCAAAAAATAACTCTTATGAGCCATTTTTGTTGTCATTGTTATATTTGTCCAAACAAAGGTAGGAAACTGAAGAAACCAGAGGAGTCTAATCATTTTTTCCATGACTGTATATTTCTGTCTTTCAACCATTCATTTTTGTGTATGTCCATTCATCATCCATCTTTCTGCCATTCTGTCCATCTATCCAATTGCCCATTTTTATCTGTCTTTCCATCTGTCTTTCTGTCCGTCCATCCATCTATCTTTATTATTCATCAACTCATCAATCCACATTTGTCTTTCAAGCATCCATTCATCAGTTTGTGTGTCCATTCATCATCCAACTTTCTGTCTTTCACCCTTGTTTTTGTCTGTTAATCAATCAATCACTCACTATCCATCGGTCCATCTTTTTTGTCCATCCATCCATTTGCCCATTTTTACCTGTCCATCCATCTTTCTGATTTTTTGTCCATCAATCATCAATTATCTCCATCAATTTCTATCCATCCATCCATCTTTTTTGCCGTTCTGTCCATCCATCCATTCGCCCATGATCTATTCACCTGTCCACCTATCGAACCATTTGTTTGTCTTTCAGTCGTCCTTTTTTATCCATCCCACCATGCCCTTCGGTTTATCCACTTTTCTCCGTCCATGCATCTATATCTATCTGCCTGTCCTTCTTCACATCCATTCATCCATAGATCTGTTTGTCCATCTGTCCATCCTTTCATTTGTCTGTCACAGAGTCTATCTAATTTTCTTCTGTCCATCTCTCAGTCAATCTATTCTTCAATCAGCTCTGTATTTCCATCCATCTATCTATTTGTCTCCCAGTCCACCCTCCATCTATCATCTCAAGTACACCATCATGTCCCACAATTGCTGACACATCTATCCCTTCCTCTATCCCCTCTCTCTCTCAACCTTGTCGGTTGAGGCAGATGGCCACCACACACTGACCCTTGGTGGTTTTAGAGGTTAGTTTTGTTGCAATATTATGAATCATTTGACATCCAGGAGGAGTTACCTGAGTAGTAATAGGCTTTAAAGCCTCGCCCCCCAATGTTGAAGTCTGACTTGAAGATCACCAGCAGCTGACTTGAGGTGGTGACAGTGGTGGGGGGTTTGTCGGCCCCACAGTACGTGCCCAGGTGGCGGTTGCCGATGCTGGGTCCGTCAAACATGGCCAGGTAGTCAAAATTACAGCCCTCGTTGTTTTCCATCTGGAAGTCCAAGAAGACCAAGGTGACCACGGTGCTGTTGGACACCTGGATAGACCACGTGCAATCTGCATTGTTGCTGTAGTCCTGAGGGTAGCCTGGACTGGAGATCACACCTGATAGGCCGGTGAGGACACCGCCGCACATGTCTGTGGAGAGATGGACCATCTTTGTTGACTCATTTTAGTTCGCTTGTATGCTAGTACATGCTAACCTTTCCTATAGCCAACACTGAAGCCTCTGTGGACCACGTGGCGGTCCGAATGGAAGATGACCGACATAACGTTCCAGGACGAAGTAAACGGGGGCGGGGTGCCATCTCCGCAGAAAGTGCCCAGGAGGTTGCCCTCATCTCCGGGCACACCGTTGTAGATCTTGACGTGGTCGTAGGCGCAGTTGGCGTGGTACTCCAGCTCAAAGTGGTGGAAGGTGAGCAGCACAGCAGAACCTTCCGGAACCACGATGAGCCAGGAACAGTTGATGTTGTACGGGTAGAGGCCTGGGAAGTTTGGACTGGAGAGGTTGCCAGACGCTGCAGAAAGGATGCCGCCACATTTCACGTCTTAAAGGTGACAAAATAAAACAGTTTTTATTTTTATTAATTACACTTGAATGCATGTTAGTATACCATTTTAACCAATTTAACCATTTTGTTCTGCAGCACTATTTACAAAAATACTTTTCAATACAGACACACAGAACATATACATATGTACAGTCCTGGTCATGATTATTGGCACCCATGAAATTTAAGTGCATAATGTACAATATCTCTTGAAAAAAATGAATCTAGTGAAACAGCTCTGGGCTATAGACAACTCACGTTTGATAAAGAACAGCAAATGATAAAAGAAAAATTTAAAGCAAAACAATAGGAGAAAAAAATAGAAAAAATGAAAGATTGCTGTGACAGAGGTATTGGCACCCTTTAAATCAGTGTGGGAAAAAAAAAAAATTTCTGTGACAAATCAGAAATTTGGAATCACCTGTGCTAAGCTGTCGGCGCCCACATCAAGTGAATTAAGCAATTAATTATGACCTAAATGTTTTTAAAAATCACATTATTTTTTGTTTGTTGGTCACAACGGTGAAGACAAAGGAGCTATCTCAAACCTCAGAAGTGCTATTATTAGAAAACACAGGACCTCTAAAGGATATAAGGCCAACTCCAAGGACCTTGGTATCCCTGTTTCAACAGTGCGTAATGTTATTAGGAAGTTGTCAAAGTATGAAACTGTCAAGAACCTCCCTGGACGTGGCGGGAAGAGGAAAATCAAAGAAAGAAGTCTTCAAAGGTTAGTGCGAACTGTGGAAAAAAACACCACGTAAAACATCCAAAGACCTGCAAGTGAACCTGGAACAATCTGGGCTAATGGTTTCAACTGGCATGACACGCCGTGCACCAAACCAAGCAGAACTCTATGGGCGAAGGCCGAAGAATACCCCATTGCTGAAAAAAAGACATAAAAAGGAATGACTAATCTTTGCCAGAGAATACCTGAACAAACCACAATCCTTGTAGGAAAATATTCTGTGGACAGACGAAACAAAAATACAACTTTTGGCAATGCACACCAACACTTTATTTATAGGCGGCGAAATGAAGCTCACAGGGAAAAGAACACCCTCCTAACAGTTAAGCATGGTGGAGGATCTATAATGTTTTGGGGCTGCTTGGCACCCCTCATGGGCTCTCCAGCATGATAAAGACCCAAAGCACACATCCAAAAGCACACAGGAATGGTTGAAAAGGAACAAATTGACTGTTTTAAACTGGCCTACGATGAGTCCTGATACTAATCCCATTGAAAATCTATGGTGTGAGCTGAAATCTGCCGTTCAGAAAAGGAATCCTGCAAACACTCAAGAGCTTGAAGAAATTGCAAAGAAAGAGTGGGAGAAATACCAGCTGAGAAGTGCAAGAAGCTTCCAGATGGCTACAATATCTGGTTGCACACCCTTTGGTGTTTAAGGAGGGGTGCCTTTATTACTGTCCATGTCATTGTTTATGTTTTCTCTTTGAAATTGGAACATGTAAGTTTTTTTTCTTGTTAAATTACTTTGGAAATCCATTTATAAAACTCTGATGATATTAATTTGGTACATTTTCATTTATTTCTGAAGACATTGTACAGGTTGTGCAAAGGGTGCCAATAATGGTGACCAGGACTGTTTACAGTACGTATATTAAATAAAATCACAATTCATTTTTTTACATTTTTATTTATGCATTTTATTTATTTTGTTAATTTTATTGTTTTATTAATAAAATTACACCAGAGTGACCTACCAGTAAGTTTATTTGTGTTGTAATGGCAATCCGTATATTTAGAGTCGGGGATACCAAGTAAAAATGAATTACCACCTAATACAACTACGAGAGCACCTGAACGCCTCATAGCACAGAGCGCACAGTCACAGCAGAAGGAAGTCACGGCATGAAGTTCTTCATTGCTTTACAAATCTTTCTCAACTCAGTTAGCCCCCTTTCTTTTACAGGTTTTTAAAGAAAGTATAGAGAAGAATGCTCTTCCTCCTAGTCTCACGCATGGCCTCATAACTTCAATTCCAAAACCTAAAAAAGATGTCTTGATAATTGGAGACCACTTTGTGTACTTAATGACTATAAAATAATTGCACAAATTTTTGCCAAAAGAATCAAAGAGGTCTTAGACACAATAATAGAGGAGACTCAGTCAAGTTTTATGAGACACAAGCATACAGTATATCTAACAATATTAGACTTGTCTTGGACATTCTTGACTATTCTGACCTCATTTCTGAAGAAAGTTTATTCTCTTCCTTGATTCTATAAGGCCTTTGGTACAATTGAACACCAATTCATTTTTCACTGCTTTAAGAAATTAGGCTTTAGTGACTTTTTTTGTAAAGCTATTAAGATTCTATACTGTATATGCCAACGGTAATAGCTCCGTCAAAATGAAAAATGGCACGATTCCAAGATTTAACTTGAAACGAGGCATCTCGCCTTTCTAATCTGTACTCAAATTCTTATGAACTATATTACTAACAGTGCTGTGCAGAGAATTTCTATAGCTGGTGGAGAGGTCATTATAGGCCAGCTGGCAACTCTTTTTCTAAAAAAATGCTGCCCATGTTCCTGTTGCTCTCCATGTAATTAACAATTTTTCCAAGGCCTCGGGCCTGTGCCTTAATTTACACACAGTAAATGTGAGCTATTAGTTGTTAAAAACAGTAACAACATGTAAAAACGTGTAAATTCCATATGTAATATTCTTTGTTTATAGGCTTATAGGTTTATAGTGAAGATGTCACCTACTTTGGTCTCTTAATTTCCCAAAATCAAAACTTGAGATGCAATATTACTAAAAAAAACAAAAGCAAACTAAATCATTGGTTACAGAAGGACTTGTCCCTAAAAGAGTTCTTATTACTAAAGCTGAAGGAATATCTCAGCTCACTTATGCAGCTCTCTCTCCTTGCATCTTGACAGTAAAACTACTAAAAACATTGACCGTATACTTTTTCATTTCGTTTGGAAAAATCATACACATTATATTAAGAAAGGAGTTGTTATGAATGACTATGAGAACGAGGGGGGGCTTAATTTTCTAGACTTTGCCAACCTTAATAATACTTTTAAAATTAATTGGGCTCAGCACTTCCTAAAAAATGTGGAATTTCGTACCTCATTACGTTTTCTTTCATTTTGGTGGTTTAGAATTTATGGTGAGACAACCTTTCTGTTAAAGTAGCAGCTTTCCTTAGGCAAGTTCTTTTATCTTGGTCTCTAATTTACAAACACAACTTCTCACCCCATACTGTAGGTACCTTATTTGGAATAATAGAAACATTGTATATACGAATAAGTCACTTTTTTGGAAAGATGGGTTTATAACAACAGTACTTGGGTGGGCCAGCTGTTTGATGCAGAGGGACTCCTGTTTGCTTATAAACAATTCCTATCTACCTATCATTTTCCAGTACCACCCAAGTAATTTGCCATATAGTTTTTGATGCTATCCCTTCAGGTACTTTAATGCTTTTTAGAAACCTTTCTGACCTTTCACTCCCTTCAGTCTCACCACATGACCCGACTGACTCACCTATCAGAAGGATATGTTTTTCACCTTCTCGTAATAATAGCCACTTACGTGCCTTATTTCGAAAAGATGTCGTCTGTACCTGTAATATTTTACTGGAATCGTTTGTGAATGACATTCCTCACAAGTACGTCATCACTAACAGGGTGAAGGAAGTATCTTTCAGAATTATTCCCAAATACTATCCTACTAATCACTACATGAACAAATTCATGTGGGGATGGCCCAGAGACTGTCTTACATCTTTTCTGGCCACTGTTCACACTCCAAAAAGCTGCGGAAGCACCTCAGCAGATTTATTATCGATTATATCTTCAAGGACCTTTTTTTGATGTGGGAAAATGTTGCTTTTTGCTTTTACAAAAACTATAAGAACGAAGAAAAAAAAATCTATTGATCATTTTGGACACATTTTTCATTCATAAATGCAAATTCTGTAGCAAAAAAACATTTTTTTTTTTTTTTAAAGACGTTCAACACTACAGTATATTCAGCTTATGGTCCAATCTGAAAACAAAAAGGCTTGTCTTTGAAGGTTTTTATTTAATGTAACCCCTGGCTTTGTTTGTATACTGTTTTGTACACTTGTTGTTATCAATAAAGTTTGTTTTTTAAAAGAAAGGGAAAAAAGTTCTTCATTGTGCTGTGTGAGTTATATGAATAAGTAAGTTTGATGATTATGTTGTGTATTAGGAGTGTTTAATCTTAAAGGTTTAATTTATATAAGTGTTCCAATCCCCATACTATGAAAACCTGTCAGTGTATGTGTGTGTCAGGATGAGAGCCCGAAAAGAAGGCTTTATTGCTCCTTGTATGCATTTTTGTACTTTGGATGCTGCTTTATCATGTTTGTTCAACTTTCCCTTTAAAATTGGTGTCAAATTGATATGCAATTGATATGCTGATTTAAATCCTAGCAATCCGTCTGAAATAAAAGATATGTAGGACAAATAGTTAGATACTTTATTCATCTCCAAGAGATATTGGCATCTTATCTATTTATCAGTGCTCATGTAAAACTTTTATCAATATCTTACCATGCATAATACAAATGTTTGAACCAGAATGACTATTCAATTAATTAACCAATTAATCATGCTTAATATTTCAATGTAATGAAAATTAAAAATGGCTTATGTTTTTTTTAAGTGTGCAGGAGTAGGGGGTACATGGTTTCAAGTCAAATGTCTGAAGGGGTACGTGACTGTGAAAAGTTTAGGAACCACTGCAGTATGTCATAAAACCTAGGTTCCTAAAGTGGTGTACGTGAATAAAAATTAAAAACGGCTTGACTACATTAGCGCCGAATGCCTCATGTGAACAGCCACAGCAGGTAAGTAGTACAGTGCAGAGGAAAGGTGAGGTGAGGTTTACTAATGTTTAGCGCTGTGCTGCTGTGCATTTTTGCTTGGTGCATAATCTCATGATATATGTGCTCATATGTCTATTGGACTCAGTAATAAGCCTCGTATTGAATTCATGTACTTATGGATTTCTGTACGTTATGTGCCTTTGTTGTTATAATTATTACGTTTACATGTAACATTAGTTGCTGATTATTTCCATACTGTTGCAAACCAAAGCACAGCAAAAGAGCATAAAGATCACAGTTCACCACATCTTACCATCGCTTGTCACCCTTGCTATAAATAAATCCACCAAACAGAAGACAAACCTGCCAGGAGATATCTTACCCCCTCTAAAACCGTCTTTGTTTTAAATTAGTAGCCTATGTCTGCAGTTGGAAAATAAGACACATGATTTTTTAATATGTCATAATATGTAATATATTTAATAATATTTCAAAGATGCTTCATTGTGTGGTTTGTTTTTTAAGTGTGCAGGTGTAAGGGGTACATGACTTCCAGTCACATGTCTGAAGGGGTACGTGACTGTGAAAAGTTTAGGAACCAAAGTTGTAATTTTTGAAATATTAGAAAAGTTATAATATTATAGGAATAAAGTCAAATTATTACCAAAAAGCACAAACCGAAGATCATACTAATAATAGGCTGAGATGCATTTTTTTCTTGAAATATATATAACTTCTTAGCATATTTACATATGTTGCTTTACAAAATATCAACATGGCCCTTACATCCTTTTTTCACTATGTGGCCCTCGCTAGAAAAAGTTTGGACACCCCCTCCCAATGCTTACACGTGTGAATCTACATTATGTCTTATTTATGTCTGATTTTCTATTATGTCTACTATATTGAGTAATAGGAGGGTAAAGGTAACTGTAGGGGGGTTATTTTATGTCTAGAGGGTTCTAATAATATTACAAACCGCATTTAGAAGGTCGTAAACAACTTTTCTATGCTCTAACTAAGAAAATATTGCTTTTATAATGAAGGACTCCTACTTTTAACCACAATTAACCATGATGAATGAGGGATTACTGTACAGCAGGGGTCAACAACGTTTTTCCTTGTGAGAGCTACTTTTACAAAATGAAAATGGTCAAGAGCTACTCATTTTTGTAACATTTATTTTCAGAGCTTATTTTAAACCCAAACAAAGCGAATATGCTTGTTCTACTAGAACATTAACAAAATGCTGGTGTCCACAACTCACATTTTGTATTTCAGAATGCATTTCTTTCTACTGTTCTTTCATTATTAACTGAAAACCTGAATGAAAAGCAGGCTTGCGGGCACCTCATGTGGTCGTGGGGGGCTACCTGGTGCCCGTGGGCACCACGTTGGTGACCCCTGCTGTACAGTATATGTATGTACAGTATATTTGTCAGCATAAAATTATCCTTAAATACAATTTCATTGATACAAACTGTACAATGTATTTCTTTGCTTTGTGAATGTAATCTTTTCCCCAGCAGAATCAAGGGTCATCTTTTATCTCAAAAATCTGTCCAACCTTGTCCCTAAATACAAGACAGAGCAGCGTCATCAAGCTGCCGGCTTGTCTCTGTTAAGATAACAAACGACAACTCACCTCTTCTCGCCACGGCCTTGTCGACCAGTAGCAGGAAATGAAGAAGAGAGGCAACCCTGAGACTCATGTTATTGCTGATTTAGCTGGAAAACGTATAAAAAGGCGGCCGTGGCAGCAGCATGATGGTACACAGGAAGACACCAGGCTCAGGTTGTTGACGGACACTGCTAAAAAATTCAAACCAACCTGATCCCCACCTGGGCCCGGCTTTTGCCTCCTCCTCTTCTTCTTCCTCCTCCTGCTTCACTAAATTTTAATGAGTGCAATACTATGAGGGGCTTGTCGGGACGCCCTTTTGGAGAGCTGGCGCTCATTTTTAATGTCGGTCACAGCAAGACAGAAGGTATGTCAGCAATATAAATGCAAACTGTTCATGTTTGGGAACAACTAGTTTTCCTACGATCCATCCATCCATTTTTTTGTTCTCACTAGGGTCGAGGGGGTATGCTGGAGCCAATCCCAGCTGACTTTGGGCGAGAGGCAGGGTACACCCTGGACTGGTCGCCAGTCAATCGCAGGGCACGGATAGACAAACAAGCACTCACACTCACATCAATGGACAATTAACCTAACATGCATGTTTTTGGAATGTGGGAGAAAACCCACGCACACAGGGAGAACATGCAAACTCCCCAATGGAGATTCGAACCGAACTGTGTAGCCAACATGCTAACCACTCGGCCACCGTACGGCCTAATTTTTAAACTATTTCAATTTAACTCTTGGAAATTTTCTTTACATAATTATGACTTTATTCCCATAATATTTGGACTTTATTCTCATAATATTCTAACTTTTTCTCCAACCTAATTTTCCCAAAATTAAAAAATGACAACTTTTATTAAATATTTCAACCCTGCAACGAAAATGACATAATTTTTCCTCATTATATTGTGAGTTTATTCTCGTAAAATTGTGACTTTTTCTTGTTAAATACCATTTTATTCTTTTAATATTTTTATTTTATTGTTGTAAAATTTCTATTGTTTTTTCCATTTCTGCTGTTGATTTCTTCGTATAATTTTACAAATATTTCAACTTTATTCTTGTAAATTTTCTTGTATTATTATGACATTGAGATATTATATATTTATTCCTACAATATTTTGACTTTATACTTGTAATATTACACCATATAATTTCCCCAATTTAATTTTCCAAAAAATTACAACCACATTCTTTATTTTGTTTGTTTGTTTCTCATAAAATTACGACTTAAAAAAAAAATGTCTTTATTATTTCCAGTTCAAAGCAATACCCACCTCGGCCGGCTGGAGGGCGCTGTTGCACCGCCGTGACAGCTCCCTCAGCTCCTTCCAAGTCATGCCAAGCTCCAAGCTGAAATAAATAAGAATGTGATTAAAATCAGTCAAGTGTTTTTTTTCTCTCCCTCCTCCCACGCACACACAGAGAGCAGAAATTCCTGGAACTGACTCCTGCCGTTGAGTCCTAATTCCGTCCTGGTGGCGGAGAAAAAGCTCGTCATTGTTCAAGGATGCGGATGGCGAGCAGTGTTGAAATGTGTTGCAGAAAGATACGTCCTGTTCAGGGCAATTCAGTCACCTCAAGTAAATACTCCAGAAACAAATAGGCTTGAAATGGCGGCAAAATGACTGAAAGGGGAGCTTCTTCTCGGAGTATCACTTGAAGCCTAATTGAATATACTGAAGTATTACTGCTGGAAAAATACTCCTGATGCTTTATATCCTGCAGCGCAACTGATGCATTATTAAAGTCATAAGGGCTGGTCGTCATGCGTGTGCACAGCAGCTTTGGCATTTGATTAGAATAACAAGAGAGCTGATAACAAATAGCTTCTGCTGGCGGATGACATTTGACTAAATACCTCCCAAATGCTTACACGTGCGCACATGAATGCTGATGGTGCTCCTGGTAAACGCTTGTCGTTCCTCCCGTGACAGGACAAAAATGCGCTAATTCAAGCCCCAGCATTTATTTACCTGAAGCGCAAAGAAGACGCAGGCGTTCATTGGAAGCAGGTGATAGATGAAGCCAGGCCGTTATTGCCTAAATGTGAAAACTCACGATATATGTCACGGGAAGATCTGCTCCAAAATACACGAGACACACGACAAGTTCTTGAGAATAACGAGAGGTACATTTTAATAAAAGTTACATGCAAGAATACAAATCAATACAACCTGGAGAAGCGGCTTCTAGTGAAAATGTCTGATTATTCATGCTAAAATGGTAGTTAATATAAGAAAACCACATATGCGAGGGAAGGGGTGAGCTCCTCCTCCAGAGATGACGAAGGGCAGACTCACATGCCCTAGACACCCAAGGCTATTTGAATCAGGTGATCAGCATGTGGACGACTTGTTTTAGAAAGGTCTCTAGCCTCGAGCAGATAATCATAGTAAGTCAGTGAGACATTAATGCAGGGGTGTCCATTTACGGCCCGCCACTGTTTTTTTATTGGCCCTCGGAACATCCTAACATTTGAACAAGAAAACAAAACAAACACATTTTAAAAAAGAGCAGTAATTTTACAAGAATAAAGAAAAAATATTAAGAGGGTAAAGTCATAATATTAAGAGAAAAATAATATCAAGTTGAAATATTAAAAAATGTTTGTTTTTTAGTCGTAATACCATGACAAACAAACAAAACACAGCGTAAAGTTGCAATTTTATACTGGGTAAAACTTATAATATTAATATAAGAATATAAGAAAAATATACGAGAAGAAAGTTTAAACATTTGTAAAAATATATTTTTTTTAAAAAGTAAAAACAATAATGGAATGAGAAAAAGTTATATATCATAATACTCTTTGTCACTGATAAAACAGAGCTGAGATGCAGGCTGTTTTTTCCTTTAAATATAAAAACTTGGCATTTCTACATGGCTTTTACATTTTCTAAATGAAAAACTGGCCTTTGATTTTTCATTAGCGGCCTTTTATTGTGGCCAGACTAAGAAACAACAATAATAATGCTATGCCACACCTGTGAGGTGGATGATCAGTGAATTATGAATGCTCACTAACACAGATCTAGACAGATTTGTGAACATTATTGGAGAGAAATAGGATAATAATACATATTACTATTATATTATTAATTCATTAATTATTTTTACAATAGGTAGATGGACAATAAAAAATGAGCTGTGGGTTGCAAATGGCCCAGAGGACAGTTTTTGAACACCCCTGGTTTAGTGTGTGTTGTACTTTCTGGCCTTTTATTGTGTACGTGCTTGTTGCTTGCGGACAGATGGACACTTGTTTATGTCTCAAGGGAGCCGCCAGCTTCATGTGTGCACACACCAACATATTGCACCACTCTCCATACAGAATATGTATATGTGTATTTACAGTATGTATATGTATGGTGTATATATAAGCAATTCCACCAGGGAGTTTTACGCTCCTCATGTTTCATCCCCTCTACAGTAATCTCAGCAAACATGACGAACAAACACAGACAGGCTTTATTATTCTGTGACATTTCCTTCCCCATTAGACAAGGTTTTGTCGAGAACAGGCGACGTGTAATCTGGCAGATATTTGCCAGCCTGAAACAAAACGTGTGTTTGCACGTTGCACCCGTTCAACGTGGTCCCGAGGACTAATCCACCTGGTGCACCAACAAACAGCTGGAGATCATCAAGCCCTCGTCAGGAAGCTTCCTGGGAGTGGTTTGTAAATGATGCTCAGCAGTTTATTAATAGGACATAGGATCAAGAGGGGGCAGAGGTTAGTGGCTATTGGTCACTTACACTCCTGGGATGCAGAATGACCAATCAGCGTGATTAATGGTGTTCTCTTTTAACAATTAGTCACTATCACCAAACTTAGTCTGTAAACTTTGATAAATTGGCTTTTGTTTCTTATTTTTTATACTCTTCCCCTTAACGTTGAAAGGCAACAAAAAATAATTACAAAAAATACTACTACAATAAATACCATTAAATATTTATGTAAATATTTATGCTGAAAATCTGTATCTGTACAGTATTTTATACTGTATCTATACAGTATACCTATATCTTTTTTAATAGATTTTTGAAAAATATAATTTTATTGTGTTAAAGATTGCACAAACAATACATATCATTCATAATTAATTACGGAAAATAAAAACAAAAAATAATTATATATTAGATATATTTTATAATACTTATGTAAATATTTATAAACATACACACAAACATACACACACACACGTGTATATATATATATATATATATATATAAAAATGTTAAGAAATTTAAATAATATTATATCACATATATACTATTTTTTAAATTCATTTTATTTTATATTTATATTTTATTAGTGGTCTAGGGGTTATTTTATTAGTGGTCTAGCGGTTAGCATGTTGGCCAATACAGGAACAGCCTGGAGATCGGGAGGACCTGGGTTCGATTCTCCCCTGGGCGCCTGAAGTCAGTTGGGATAGGCTCCAGCATGCCCCCGCGACCCTAATGAGGATGAAGCGGTATAGAAAACGGATGGATGAAAGAACTCAACAAAATGTTGCATTTTTTGGTTTTACATTGAATAATATTTATTTTCCAATGGCAATGTTAAAAATAGAAAGACATTTAAAAACGATTGGTGTGGATTGATTCTAGTATTTGCCCGTGAGCTGTGATTGATGTTACACAACAACAACAATAACATGCTGGAAAGACACAAGTGTTTCTGTGTGCCGGCAAGACGCACAAGACAAGATGTTTGCTGGGGTGGGATTTGCATCAATGGTGACCTCAGCAAAAGGTCTGCTGTGATTTGTAGCTGCTCCTGTGTGTTTGTTGTTTGCAAACAGCAGCTCCGTGTTAGGAATAATGTTTTTTTGAACGCAGCCGCTGAGACGATGGCGCCTCGCTTGAATGAGTGGCACAAAGACGGAAATGAGTCAGAAGTGCTAAGTGGTGACGACGCAGCTCGCGTGTTGGAGGAGATACCTGACGGAGGCGAGCCGTGCAGCTCGCATCTTTGGTGTGCTTACTCTGGAAAGAAGAACCACTACATGTACTAAAGGATACTCCTCTAATGGTGCCTCCTCAGCTTGACACGACTTGCTAATGGTGCTTTTCCACTGGCAAAACAACCAGGTTCCACTTTTAGTATTAGGAACCCTAGACCGGTTGCTCATTGGTCAAGCAGATTGTAACGTATGAAGATACAACCACAAATAAGCAAGACATTAGCTTACCTTATTGCTGCAGCGTTCCACTCCCCAGTCTCCTTGTAGCTGCAGTGCTCCGTTTTCTGGCTGTCCCTTGGATAGTGGACAGGTTTTCTTCTTTGTCATGTGTCCCACATGCTCCTGAACTAATATCAAAGAATAAAGTGGCAGTTTATAATAAAATGTCACAATATTGGCCAAACAAACCAGAAGTACCACCAAGAAGGAAGGCAAACATCAGCTCCACACATCATGTCTGTTCTGATGTGTGGACAACGACACATGGTGGTTTTATAATAAGATTTAGAATAACATGAGACACCACCCGTTACCGGGTGGCACTCTTGGTTGTGTTTCTTTCCTGTTGGTAGGGGGCGGCTCTGGGCCCACTGGTGTATGGCCCCCGGTTCCCATCTGCCCTTGTGGGGTGTGGTCTCTCACTGGTATCGGGGGCTAATTGTCTTCCGGCCTCCTTTCTGGTTTCTGGTAGGGGTTGGCTCTCCGTGGCCCCTTGCTGGTCTCCCCACGGGGGGTTCCCGGGCTGGGTCTTGGGGGGGCCGGTCTTGGTTCTGCCCGCCCCCGTGGGGCCGGTGGCTCACACGTGGTGGGGGCCCGTACTGGCTGTTTGGGGTGGGGCTTGCTGGGTGGTACGAAGCAGTCCCTCACCTTTCATACATTCTCAGTGGCAATTACACGTACACATATGCACGTACATATATGCACATATATTTACATGCAGACATGCACACATACGGAGATAACTGTACACATATACTGTACATATACACGCTCATAGTACATACTGTACATACTTCCCCACATAACTCACATAGATTTATTCATGGTGTTGTCATTTTGTTGTCATGTTGTTATTTTTATTATAACGGTGATGATATCGGTAATAAGATTACTAACTGTTATTGTCAATTTTAGCATTATCATGGTTAATATTTTTATTATTACTGTTACCACTAATAATTAGAACTGTCTCAATACAGTATTGTCACTGTGGTTGTTGATATTTTGTTATTTCTAGGTATGTTCCAATTGATCGGCTACCAATCATTGTCAGCCAATTTCTGTGAAAAAGCACGTGATTGGCTATGCAGATCAATTCTTTTCAGCGCTGATCGCAAAAGCCGATCACATCTGGCTCGTACTATTGCAGCATGCAGCCCGTAGCGAGAGTCCCCCGCCCACTTTTCTTCACACTGTGCAGGCGTGCCAAAACCCAAAAGAAACATGTCTGCCGTGGAGAACTTGTGAGAGTGACATAAAGTTTGCACCTTGCAAAACATGCCATGAAAAACATGTTGACTGGGTTACACGTTAAAAAGCTTTAATTTACTAAGGCATTTAAAGAACAAACATTTGACCCCCGCTTGTGCCAGCTCCCTTTTCTGTCTTCTTTTCTCTTCTTTTCTATCCCCTCCTGCTCAAGGTCTGGCCACTCCAAACTTGCATAACAACAAACATCAAATTAAGTCAAATAAAATCTATGTAACAGGAGAAGAGCATCTGACACATTTCCTTGACGGAGCAAATCTGTTTAGCATGTAAGGGCATCTCGATCAACAATATTATTTTACCCCATTGGCTGGACAGAACAAAACAGCCCCAAAAACCCCCTTCAGCTTTACAGATACCATGTCTGCTCTGCTGTGTGGACAACGACACATAGTGGTATCAGTTATGATAAGTTATGATAATACCAGAGCCACAATAGTGACACCACCAGCTCTCACCAGCACCAGCTCTCAGCTACGTGAACAATTAAATTACGAATAGTTTTGTGTGCCATGTCTGCTCTGCTGTGTAGGTGACACATGCTGATATAATTAATATATATACTATATAGTAATAATATATATACTTATATATATAATATAATACTAGAGCGCTATACAAATAAATTGTATTATTATTATTATTATTATTAGAGCGACACCACCAGTTACTCTCAGCTACATGAACAACTACATTGCATATGGCTTTGGATGTCTTAATATACCCAACCTAACTTCAGCTTTACAGATGCCACGTCTGCTTTGCGGTGACAATAAAACCAAGACAAACAGGCGTATCGCCGCTGCATTTGATTGCTTGCTTGTATGCAGCTGGAATGGCCAAATAGGAACCCTGCTGCTGCTGCCGCTGCTGCTGCCGCTGCTGCCGCCGCTGCTCCTGCCGCTGCTGCCGCCGCTGCTGCCGCTGCTGCTGCTGCTGCCGCTGCTACTGCAGGGTTTATTTTTGATGTTTCATTGCGTCTACTTGAGTTTTCTTCTTCAAGGTCATAAAGGAGTCAGCGCTGTGATTTGTGTCAAGTTTTTTTTTTTGGGAGGGATTCTTTTCCTAAAGTGTGGATTTGGATGATGAGGAGTATGAGTGGAATATGCAGGAAAGGCTGAGTGAGATTTAAAATGACAGGCGTATGCACACATACGCACGCACGCACACGCACACCACCCTGCCCCCACACACGCTTGTTAAATCCATTCTGTTTGGCAGACGGCATGCATCTCCCGCCCGTTCTCCCGACAAGGGTTTATGCGTGGCATCACCTTGTGTGAGACGACAATGACATGTGACAAAGTGCAGTGATTGCAGCATGCCGCCATGCCGCCGTGTTATTACCACGCATTAACCTTTGCGCCAGTTCTTTCCATACGTTGCCAGGCGATGATGAATACCCAAGCGGTGATGAATACGCCTTTGCTCTCCGGTGATAAAATCTTGCCAATCTCTCAGCCTGCTGCAGTCACCTTATTATTTCTCCAAAAGGTTGCGTGGTCACGCGGCTTAGATGATTCCATTCGCTGCTCTACATCTCCATGCCTCTCTGCTGCATTGCCGAGTGTTTTGTCTCCACAAATGCACTATGGAAATGCGCGGCTGATGTTTCACTGTATCACACAAGCATTTCATCAACTTCCTGGCTGCCCTTGGCTTGCCGGCGTTCGCTTTCGCTCGCTGGCTAAATTGTGCTTCAGTGATGTGTGCAATCTCGTACAAGAAGTGAATCAACTGTGCTGCCTTGGCAGAGGTAATACACACCACTCCTGACTGGTCATAAAAAAACCCCACATTTATACTCAACAAAAATATAAATACAACACTTCCACCACCAATACAGTTAAACTGCACATTTCGGGGTGGCCTTTTATTGTGGCAAGCCAAAGGCACACCTGTGCAATAGTCATGCTGTCTAATCAGCATTTTGGGGTGGATGAATTATGAATGTTCACAAACAGAACCTGTGATGGAAATGTTATATTTTAGCCAGTTGAGTTGAACAAATACAGTATTTCTGCAAATATTTCTGAGTGTGTGCAATGCTGCGTGGAGTGTCGTTTGCGTGTGTCTTTTCAGGGGGGGGGGGTACTCTCGCGTCCAAAATCATGCATGTTTTGCATGTGAGAGATCAGGTCATTTGTAACAAGGTGAGACTTATTAAAAGTTGCATCAACTTGGTACACGTTTAAGAGAAATCAGAAGTTGGCTTGATTGGGGATTCAAACTATGTGTGTCCAAAGTGTGCCACTTGTAGACTATAGTTGATTTTTTTTATTGGCCAAAGAGCATTATAAAAGTCAATAATGCAATACTTTTTTGGTTCTTGGATTGGGTTTTAGAATTTTGTATGGAATTGAAAATGATTCCCTGTATCACAAAGGTCTCAGAATAAATGATCGAGGGTGCTGAAAAGTACAAAAACAACATTTTTGCAAATTAATAATGATTTATGGGATTGATTTCATGCTAGAATTGTCAAGTTTGATACATTGAGAGTAAATCTGTCTTCAACTCAAGAGGAGATGTACAAAATTCCAAATTGCTAAATCTCATGTTGCCATAGCAACACCAACTTGTGAACAATGTAACGATTGGGCTCTTTTGTAAAACCATGTGCAAACCTGGCTGACTTATGCACAGACAACATCAGCATGCATTCGTGGAGGTCACTGTCCTCTGTGTTATTACAGCAGAACTCTATGGCGTTCTACTATGTCTCTGAATTTGGTGGAAAAGTTGTTTTTAATGGGTCTTAATAATCTTCGATTACCTCATCAGGACATAGCAATAGAAATGTTTTTTTGTCCTTTTGTTTGTCTTGTCACCTTGGCTGAGTGATTACCAATGTGTTCAACTGCCCTTAATGGTAGTAAAGCTGTTGGACATCCTTTAGACCTGTGAGTTTAGTGCAAAATAAACCCCTCCTTTTGTGTGAGCGTACCGGCACTCAGTGAGTGACAGGCGACAACAAGCGGTAACAACACAATGGCAAACACTATCCAGCCAATGATCCTGTTTCATGGGTTAAAATTTCCCGACAATGCGTAACTTTCTACACGCTACACTGCTCCACGCTCTCCCACTTCCTCCTTCCTGTCATGTGTTTTTTTCGTCCACATGACACTTCTGCCACCTAGTGGCCGTTTTTGTAGCTTAAAATTGCTCTGAAGTCAAAGAGTTGCGTCATCAACTCTTTTAGCCTCTCGCGCAAAAAAATGTAAAAGATGTATAAATAAGTTGTTGGGATCGGGCGTTCGGGTTTATAAAAATGTCTAACTACTTCTTTGGTATTGAAAGAGTTAATGAGGTAACGAGCTATCACTGTCCTGTAAAACATAGTTTTATTCTATAGGAAGGAATGTAAAATTATATAATTTGTTCCAGGCTCAAAATGAGAATAATACGTCATTTCATCAAAGGATTGTATGTTTTGTTTTTCTTTAGCTTTTTTGCAACATTTATAATAAACATAAACATTTATTCCTGGTTGAGTTCAAATACTGTAAAATCCTTTTATGAACTGTATAGGCCGTGTTTGAAGTGACATTTTAATCTTTTTCAATCATCATACAAGTGTAAAAAGTAGTTAACCACTCAAGTAGAACAAAGCTATACCTCAGAATTCAGACAAAACGTTGCCAGGGGTCAGTTTAGCACGCTAGACCTCAGTGGTGTTTTGCTTTTTCTTTGGATTCTTTGCGACAGGGAATCTTCAAAGGTGATTGATTGATCTGATAATAAATTATTATAAATTGATATGATTATGCTTAGGAATGGAGGAAAATATGACTACAGCCAATATTTGCTGGCAGAACAATGTTCAATTCTGTAAGTTTTGTGCTTTCTTATCGTCATGGAAACGGCTGCCCTGTGTGTCAACAAGTTGTTACAGTAAACATGAATAATTGACACAGCTCAGCGTGCATAAAATATTCATGGAAATGTACCACATAGATTTGTTATTTGCGCTGCTCGTACACTGGACACCCGGAATAAACTATTATTAGTGGTGAATAATGTACAAATAATCTTTTATACATGACAGCGGCTATAATTTATTCATTGTGGGGGCTTTGCTGTATTATAGGAAAGAAAAAAAGAAAAGGCCCTCCAGGGCTGCACTTTCCCATTATCACATTTTAATAATGGGAGCTGTTAAAAGTATATTTTGCTATAATTGTAGCAGATTTACAGACAAAAATTATGTTTTTCTTGAGCCGAAAGGGGACATTCACACTTTGGATCGTCTCTGTGCACATTTCATTAGAAAGTTGTTATAGCAAGCAGACCCGGACTACAGTTGCAAGTACAGTGCTACCTCCATTTTTGTTATTAATTCGTTCCAAAAGGTCAGAGTAAAACCGAAACGAATGAAAACCAAAGCAATGAATCCTGGTACACAGGAAAATAATACTGTGGATCCCTGCACATTCACAATTCAGAAATCACCACCCTGCAAATTTGTGACTTTTTGTTTAAAAATATTCTGTTTTTATTATTACTGTTATTATTATTTATTATATTATTATTATTAAATTTGAAATTCAGCATTCACCTCGCTGCAAATTTGTACATATTTTATTAATAATAATATTTGTATCATTATTATTGTTATTTTTAATTACTAATATGATTTATTATATTATTATATCTATGATTCAACATTGACATCCCTGCAAATTTGTGGATTTTTGATGAAAAAAATATTTGTATTATTATTAAGATTATTTTGTATTATTACATTCACGATTCAGCATTCACATACCCGCAAATTTGAGTATTTTTGGTAAAAAAATATGTCTTATTTATCATGTTATTATAATTTATTATATTATTGTTATTAAGGCCATCAATTGATTAAAATATTTAATAGAAATCAATCGCATTTTGTCCATAGTTGCCTCAGAATTTAACATAATTAATTGCAGATAGAAAGAAGCGTTTATCTATAATACGTGTACCTTTGAAAGATCATTTTTAAATTGTTCATACTACTATCAACATGAGACTGGAGAATATGTTTGCTTCATGCACATTTTTGCTTATTAAACATTCTGTTTTTTTTAAACAGCTCAACACAAAATGGAGCTGAACGTATAAAAAACAAACACGATGTACAACAATTAAACATTGGTAAGGTAAACTGCCCGTCACTCACATGTCATTCTCTTCAAGCAAATAATCTCACAAAATATAACTAACATTACAAATAAAGATTTGCAAAAACACCCACAAACTAAGTGAAATGAAAACAGGGTGTTAGAACAATAAATATTGGCAACTTAGAAATAATGGAGTGCTCAAGAACAGTAGTTTACAGAATTAGGTCTGCGCCCATATACTGTAGTGCAGTCATGTTATAGCTTATACTTCACTTCCAAAATCTCTTTTACAGAGACATACACACACAAACACTCTTTTACACACACTTTATCATACTTTTCTCAGGCTGGGGACTTCAATGACATGGCACGAGTCTTTCAATATACAACGTTTATCCTGTCATCTTTGACAAACACAGCAGTTTAAGCACAAACACTAATAAATCGTTAATAAACAGCAGGTATATAAAACCAGACCATGTAGTCGCTGTGACCATGTAGTAACAGTACTACATACTTAATACTTACAGTATTTTGTCGTAATTTAGTGATTTTTAAGCATTACCGAAACTTCTTTCCTGGGCGCCAAAATAATGACATTTTGCCCAAACCTGACACCAGCAAAACGTAAAAAACACACATGTTGGCCGTATGGACGAAGCACAAAGACGTACGAAGTGCGTAAGTTTGTCATGCAACCTGAAAAAACCATAAGCACCCTTAGAGTGTGTTTGACATGGCAAAGAACTTCTGCGGTCTGCCAGTCTACAGCTCGATGCATGTTTCCAAGAACTAAGAAAGAATAAAAAAGGCAAAGCATTGTGTTTTGGTACTTTCCTTAGAAGGGGCACCTTACAGAAGCCCTCTCTGACTATGTCTTCCTGTTTCTATCTGCATGCGTGATTGCGAGCTGAGGCTATTAAAAGACGTCCATGCTGTGCCCGTGCCCTTTCCATCATGCCGCTAATGTCACCTTTGTCACGTTGACTGACGGCACTGAGGGAAGCCGAGGAGGGTCAACAGCTCCCCTGTGGCAGGACCACCTGTCAGGGCCGCCATGATGTTGGCGGGGTCACCGGACTGAAGGATGGCGGAGCCTTTCACTCCAATTACCTCCATTAAGGACAAAGACAGGAAGGTGGACATGATTTGGTCCATTCCGGTTCATTTAATGGAACTTTCTCAGAGCCGATGGCCCGTGTTCCCCCCCGAGTCCACCAAGTGTCCGCCCCTGCGACATGATTTCATTTACTTGTAGTCAGTGTCCACATATCCCTACACACGTGTTCTTTGATGTCACTTTCGGGCTATATTTTACAGCCAAAAGGTGGTCCCTGGCTTCCATGGGATGTCCAGTCAAGCGGGAAATTGGAAAAAAAAAAGTAGAGGGGGTGGGTAGCTCTGTACTTACAGCACCATCACCTTTATTAAGTCTTGTTTGCACGGACAGGAATAGTGAGAATGTTTCATTTCACGCTCAACGTTTCACCCGTCAACTGGAGACGCCTCCCAGTTAATGACAAAATTTTGCTTTTTTTTCGTATGTGGTCCACCTTTGAATGACTGTGTCCGATCACTTGGAATAATGTACCTCAGAGGAGGAAGTATGATATTTAGACCAGTTTGTATGTCCCAATGATCCTAGGAGATAAGTTGTCGGGGGCTTTCAGGCCCCTGGTAGGGTCACCCACGACAAACAGGTCCTAGGAGAGCGACTAGACAAAGTGTGGCCCAAAAGACCCCAATTATGATAAAGAACAATGGACTTAGTTTTCCCTCGCCCAGACGTGGGTCATTGGGGCCCCCCTCTGGAGCCAGGTCTGGAGGTGGGGCACGATGGTGAGTGTCTAGTGGCTGGGCCTACACCTATGGAGCCCAGTCGGGCACAGCCCGAAGAGGTATTGTGGGTCTCCCCTCCCATGAGCTCACCACTCGTGCGAGAGGCTAAAGGGGTCGGTACAGAGCAAGCTGGGTGGCGGCCGAAGGCGGGAACATTGGCGGCCCGATCCCCGGCTACAGAAGCTAGCTCTTGGCACGTGTAATATCACCTATCTGGTGGGGAAGGAGACTGAGCTGGTGCATGAGTGCGTGGTGGAGAAGTTCCAGCTAGATATAGTTGGACTCACTTCAATGCACAGCAAGGGCTCTGGAACCAGTCCTCTTGAGAGGGGCTGGACTTTATTCCACTCTGATGTTGCCGGCAGTGAGAGGCGATGGGCTGGGGTGGCAATTTTTGTTGCCCCCCAGCTCAGGGCCTGTACGTTGGAGTTTAACCCAGTGAATGGGTAATTTCCCTTCGCCTTTGGGTGAGGGGACGGGTCCTGACTGTTGTTTGCGCCAAACAGCAGATCAGAATACCTGCCCTTTTTGGAGTCCTTAGAGGGAGTACCAAAGAGTACTCCCTTGGGGAATTCCCTTGTTCTGCTGGGAGACTCAACGCTCACGTTGGTAACGACAGTGAGACCTGGAGAGGCGTGATTGGGAGGGACGGCCCCCATGATCTGAACCCGAGCAGTGCTTTGTTATTGGACTTCTGTGCTTGTCACAGATTGTTCATAACAAACACCATGTTCAATCATAAGGGTGTCCACATTTGCACTTGGCACCAGGACACGCTGGGCCACAGTTTGATGATTGACTTTGTGGTCATGTCGTCAGACTTGCGGCCACATGTTTTGGACACTTGGGTGAAGAGAGGGGCGGAGCTGTCAACCAATCACCACCTGGTGGTGAGTTGGCTCCGATGGTGGAGGAGGATGCCGGTCAGACCTGGCAGGCCCAAACGCATTGTGAGGGTCTGCTGGGAACGTTTGGCAGAGTCCCCTGTCAAAAGAAGTTTCAAATCCCACCTCCAGGAGATCTTCAACCATGTTCCAAGTGAGGCAGCAGACATTGAGTCAGAGTGGGCCATGTTTTGTGCCTCCATTGTTGAGGCGGCCAATTGGAGCTGTGGCCGTAAGGTAGCCAATGCCGATTGTGGTGGTAATCCCACAACCCGTTGGTGGACACCAGCGAGGGATGACATCCAATTGAAGAAGGAGTCCTACGGGGCCTTTTTGGCCCATGGGAGTCCGGAGGCAACTGACAGGTACCGGCAGGCCAAGCGGTCTGCAGCTGTGGCGGTCGCTGAGGCAAAACTTCAGATGTGGGAGGAGTTCGGAGAAGCCATGGAGAACAACTTCTGGACAGGTTCGAAGAGATTCTCGACCATCATCTGCTGTCTCAGGAGGGGGGAGCAGTGTCCGGTCAACACCGTGTATGGTGGGGATGGTGTGCTGCTGACTTTGACTGGAGATGTTGTGGATCGGTGGAAGGAATACTTTGAAGACTTTCTCAATCCCACCGACACATTTCCAATGAGGAAGCAGTGCCTGGGGACGCAGTGGTCGGCTCTGCTATCTCTGCGGTTGAGGTCGCCAAGGTGGTCAAAAAACTTCTCAGTGGCAGGGCCCCGAGGGTGGATGAGATCCGCCCGGAGTTCCTTAAGGCCATGGATGCTGTGGGCGTGTCTTGGTTGACATGACTCTGCAGCATCGCATGGACATTGGGGGCGGTGCCTCTAGATTGGTAAACCGGGGTGGTGGTCTGCCTTTTTAAGAAAGGGGACTGGAGGGTGTGTTCCAACTATCATGGGATCACACTTCTCAGCCTTTCTGGTAAGGTCTATTCAGGGGTTCTGGAGAGGAGGATCTGCCACCTTGGATTCAGGAGGAGCAGTGTGGTTTTCATCCTGGTCGTGGAACAGTGGACCAACTCTACACTCTTTGCAGGGTCTTTGAGGGCGCATGGGAGTTTGCCCACCAGTCTACATGTGTTTTGTGGACTTGGAAAAGGCATTAGACCATGTTCCTCAAGGAATTCTGTGGTTTGTTCTCTGTATGACCGGTGTCAAAGTTTGGTTTGCATTGCCGGCAATAAGTTGGACCTGTTTCCTGTGGGGGTTGGACTCCACCAGGGCTGCCCTTTATCACCGATTCTGTTCATTACTTTTATGGACAGAATTTCTAGGCGCAGCCAGGACGTTGAGGGTTACTGGTTTGATGGCTGCAGAATTGGGTCTCTGCTTTTTGCAGATGATGTGGTCCTGCTGGCTTCATCGAGCCGTGACCTTCAAGTCTCACTAGATTGGTTCGCAGCCGAGTGTGAAGCAGCTGGGATGAGAATCAGCACAACCAAGTCCAAGTCCATGGTTCTCGCTCCGAAAAGGGTGGCGTGCCATCTCCGGGTCTCGGATGAGATCCTGCCCCAAGTTGAGCAGTTTAAGTACCTAGGGGTCTTGGTCACGAGTGAGGGAAGGATGGAACGCAAGATCGACAGGTGGACTGGTTCGGCATCTTCAGTGATGTGGACTCTGCATCGGTCTGTTGTGGTGAAGAGGCAGCTCAGCTGAAAGGCAAAGCTCTGAATTTCCCGGTCCATCTACATTCCTGTCTTGTAAATTATGACTATCTTCAGATTATATTTTGAATTTATTCCTGTAATATTATAATCAAGTTCAAGTTTCAAGTTTATTAGTCATATCAACAGTATAGGTATCCAGTTGCTAGGAATGTATTTGGTGTGCTCGCAGTTTGACAATACAATCATGACAATACAACTCGAGAGACAAAACTAAGGAGAGGTCAAAAACAGCACATAGAAGACAGGAATAACAGCATACGAACATTGAAAAAGTGCAACGGTAAAAGTGCATGGTTGTACAGGGCTGCTGGAGTAACAGCGTGCAAAATAGGCAGAAGAGTTGGTCGGTGGTGGAGTCCAGTAAGTGTTAGCGCATATGCAAGTGGCGGATGGCTTGTGGGTAGGTGCTGTCCCTAGAACGTGTGGTTTTGCATGTGATGCTCCGGTACCTTCTACCTGATGGTAGGAGTGTGAATAGATGGTGTGCTGGGTGAGTGGGGTCGGAGGTGATGTTCTTGGCTTTCCTGGCAATTCTGGTGTTGTAGTGTGAGGCTAATGTGGGAAGATTGTAGCCAATGATTTTAGAGGCCCTGCGTACCACCCTCTCCAGCTGTTGCCTATCTTGGCTGGTGGTATTGCCATACCAGACAAGGTTGGAGAAGGTGAGCACGCTTTCTATTGTGGCGCGGTAGGAATGGATCATGCCTGTTTGACTGACCCCAAATTTCCTCAGCTGTCGGAGAAAGTGTAATCTTTGGTGAGCTTTTGAAATGATGAGACTGGTGTTAAGGTTCCATGACAGGGACTGATGGATGGTGGTGCCTAAAAAACGAAAGGAGTCAATTCGCTCCACTACTTGATCATTAATGCAGATGGGGATGTGCTGGCCTGCCTTTTTCCTGAAGTCCACTATGAGTTCTTTGGTTTTTGATATGTTGAGTGTAAGATTGCTGGCTGCACACCACTGTACTAGGTGTTTGACCTCAACGCGATATGATGTTTCATCCTCGTCGCGTATGAGGCCTATAACTGTGGTGTCGTCTGCGAATTTTAGTAGTTTGACAGATGGAGAATTGGATATGCAGTTGTTGGTGTATAGGGAGAATAACAGGGGTGATAACACACAACCTTGTGGCACGCCGGTGTTCAGGACTTTGGTTGATGAAATATTGTTTTAGATTTTAACACACTTTGTTCTGTTAGACAGGAAGTTGAGCAGCCAGTTACAGAGTGGAGGGGGTTGACACCCATGGACAGGAGAGTATTATACAGTCTGATAGGCAGGATGGTATTAAAGGCTGAGCTAAAATCAATGAATAGGACACGGGCATAGGTGGACTTACAGTCAAGGTGTTGCAGAATGAAGTGAGTGCAGAGTGAAACAGCATCATCAACTCCCCTGTTTGCCCTGTAGGCAAATTGGTGAGGGTCTAATGTGATGTGTGACAGGAGCCTGCAGACTAGACGTTCAAATACTTTCATGACAACGGAGGTGAGAGCTACAGGCCTATAGTCGTTGAGACAGGTGATGTTGGGTTTTTTGGGCACTGGGATGATCATAGCTGATTTAAAACATGTAGGCACAGTAGCACTGTGAGAAACCATTTGAAGATGTAACTGAGAATAGCAGTAAGCTCGTTAGCACAGTTCCTGAGTGTAGCTGGTGTCACAGTCTGCTGTAGCAGTCTGCGCACATCGTGCTCCAAGATGGAGAGGGGAGGTTGAGTGTTCCCCGCACCTAACGGGTGAGGGGGGGCTCTGGTCTGGACGCTGGTGTTATCAAAACGGCAGAAAAAGTCGTTAAGCTGCTCTGGTAGGGAGGGATCACAGTCAAGGATGTGATGATTCATTTTATAGTTCGTGATTTCCTGTAGGCCCCGCCAGACCCCCTCGATGTTGTTGTCATGTAATTTCTTCTCAAGTTTGTTCCTGTGGTTGTGTTTTGCTGTGTTTATGGCTTTCTGTAGTCTGAATTTGAGAAGTTTGTATTGCTCTCTGTCCCCATACTTATAAGCGTCATTTTTCTCCTTACAGAGGCGCTTAACTTCCCGGTTAAACCAGGGTTTGTTGTTGTTATAGATAGTAATAGTTTTTGATGGGATACACAGAGACTCACAGAAGCAGATGTAAGACATGACACAGTCAGTGAAAGAGTCAATATTGTTCGAATCAGTAGCAAACACAGACCAGTCAGTGGTATCAAAACAGTCCCGTAACATATCTATAGCCTCCGGAGAGAGCCTCTTGACCCTCATGATTTTTGGTTTAGAGGTCTCTGTCTATACTTAGGAACGAGAAGTATAGTGTTGTGATCAGACTCACCAATCGGGGCTCTGGCTAGAGCCTGGTACGCCTCCGGTATGGAGGAGTAACACTGGTCGAGTGTTTTGTCCAGCCTGGTGGAGATGTGAACCTGTGGCTTGTATCTGGGCAGTGTTTTCCTCATGGAGACATGGTTGAGGAGGAGAGCCTCCAAGTACCAGAACAACCGAGTCTGGGTAGAAGTTTTCCGCGGTGAGGACGTGGTCAGCTAGTTGTTGTGCGGCTGACGCTGCTGCTTCACTGGGAGGGATGTAGGCTGCGCACAAGATGATGCAGGAGACTTCCCTTGGAGAGTAGAAGGGGATACACCTCACCATGAGGTGCTCCAGGTCAGATGAGCAGCCGGACGAAAGGGTTTTTGTATCCGTTCTGGTTGATGTAGAAACCGACACCTCTGCCGCGCTGCTTCTGGGAGTCTCGCGTGCGGTCAGCTCGGTGGAAAGTGTTGGAGCGCTGCGTCCGGGATGTTAGTGGTCAGCCGGACGTTGGAAAGGATGGGGCTTGGCAGGGGTAGTCTGTGGCCCCGGTGTCTCAGCCGGACAAGCACCCCTCGTCTTTTTCCCCTCTTCCTCGGCCGGTCTTTCAATCGCCCTCGCGAGAGATTTGGTTGTAAAATCCATGACAGCTGGCTGTGAAGCCGGCATGCTGGCTCGTATGTGAAGGAGTTCAGTTCTGTCGTACCGAATGAGTCCGTTGCACGGTTCCGGAATAACACAAAACATAAAAAATGTTACGTGTGGTAGGCGTTGGACCCCAGATGCAGAGGCAGGAGGCAGGTGTGCAGGTAAGAACGTCTTTAATAATGTCTTTTAACAAAACAGAGGGCGATGGTGCGTGAGAAAAAGGCTGAACATAAATGCACCATGAAAACCTGACTTGGAGGAGACCTGGGGTTTCCTACTGGAGAGCCGGGAGCACACTCTGGGAGACGCCGGGAACAGATTGGTCCTCAGGAGGGAAAGGAGAGTTCCACTAACTGCAACAAGGGTGTAATGGAAAAGAAGTCAAAGCGAACCAGTCCGTAGGTGTGACACAAACCATAGAGAATAATCCAGCGTCTCCCAGGTGCAATCCCTCAACTTAAATGAGGCCAGAGATCATCAGGGGTGCGCCCAGTAGTCCCGCCTCCAGCCGGTGACCGGGCTCCTGCAACAGAGGACACACCCAGGAGAAGACAGGGAAGTGCAGAGGGCACAGACAGAGTGCAAACTGTGACAAAAAAACAGAAAACAAACAAAGAGCTACACCGAGTCGCCACAGGACGGCGCCATCTTGAACCATCTTGGTTCTCAAGCTTCTACCCCGGGGAGGGCGGAGAATTCTTCTTCTTCTTTTCAGCAACCTAATTTTCTAAAAATTACAACTTTATTTGTTGTTTTGTTTTTCTCATAATATTACATTACATTTTTTTTTTTAATTTTCTTTAATAGTTCAACTTGCTCATAATATTATGACATTATTCTCATAAAATTCTGACTTTATCTCCTTACTTTTTTCTCTTAATATTTTGACTTTATTCTCATAATATTCCAAGTTTTTCCCCAAGATAATTTTCCAACAATTATAACTTTATTCATTGTTTTGTTTTTCTCCTATTATGTGTTTTAAAAAAAGCATTTTTCTTTAATATTTCAAGTTTATGCTATTAAAATGATGTTATTTTTCCTCATAATATCACAGCATCATTATCGTAAAATTACAACTTTTTCTTGGTAGATTACAACTATTACAACTATAGCTTTTCCTCCAACCTAATTTTACAAAAATTACAACTTTATTCGTTGTTTTGTTTGTTTTTCATATTGTTCTGACTGTTAAAAAAGGTCTTTTTTTATGTTTCAATTTAATGCTCCTAAAATGGTGTTTTTTTCCCATAATATTATAACATTATTTACGTAAAATTTGTGAATGCTTCAATCAGGGTTTTCATCCATGAGTGAGATTGCCCGATACGATCACATGGATTAACTGTACATTTTTCAATTTATTTAATATGAGTGGTATTGGTCTGGGGCGCCATTAGACAATTCTAAGGGCCCCTGGAAAATGGGTAATTATCATTAAACATTTGGACAGATTGTTTTTTTTTTTCTTTTTGCCTTTATGAAACAAATTTTGTACTATTTGACGTAAACCTGAATTTAAATTGATGCATAATTTGATGGAGTGATATGAATACATGGGAAATAAATCATATTATTTTCAATAATTATTTTTTAGCTCAAGATAACAAAATTAACACAATCAATTCAGTGTCCAGGAACATTTGTCATTGTATAAAGAGATTCAAGAGTTTTATTGTCATATGCATAGTAAAACAGCAGTTATACTATGCAATGAAATTCTTATTCTGTTCATTCTCCCAAGAAAAGAAAGAAAACACAAGAAAGAATAAGAACATAAGAAACATAAATACCAATAAATTAAGCAACAACAACAGAAGAGACATTAATACAGATAAATAATACAAATAAATAAATAAATAAATAAATAAATAAATAAATAAATAAATAAACAAATAAATAAATAAATAAATAAATAAATAAATAAATAAATAAATAAATATGAGCATGTGCGTGTGTTGCGTGCGGCGTGTGTGAGTGCTTCGTTGAGAAGCCTGATGGCCTGTGGGTAAAAGCTGTTTGCCAGCCTTGTGGTCCTGGACTTCAAACTCCTGTAGCGTCTGCCTGACGGTAGGAGTGTGAATAATGAGTGTTGTGGATGTGTGCTGTCCTTGATGAGGTTGTGTGTTCTGCGTAGGACTCTAGATTTATAAATGCAAAGTCTGCCTTTGTTGATTTGCTTTATTTCCTTGTTAAATTCTATTTTTAGAATGTGCTACGGGCCATTAAAAAAAGCCCCGCCGCACTTTAGATTCCCCTGTTTTAAACGATCCTCAAGAGCAAGCAAGGTTATTTTGGTTTCATAAATCAAAACATCACTATGAGAGTACAAAGAGTACTCAAAAGTCATGCTCAAAATGTTTTGTGTCATTTC
The DNA here is from genome assembly GCF_027744805.1 of Dunckerocampus dactyliophorus. NCBI lineage: Eukaryota > Metazoa > Chordata > Actinopteri > Syngnathiformes > Syngnathidae > Dunckerocampus > Dunckerocampus dactyliophorus. Next base: position 26,157,958 of record NC_072820.1, on the reverse strand, counting down.
GACCCCTTTCTCTTCAGCCAAATTGGGGATGGAGGTGGCGTTAGAAAGCAAAGCAGTGCTAATGTGAGAAAGTAAACGGTTGCCGCTCGGTGGTCTAATGGCAGTGCGGCTAATTAACAGCAAAAAGCCCGCTGGTGTGGCCGCCAACGCCAACAGAAGGGAATGTTCCAGAAGCCAGCTGCTTTGTGGTGGGCGGCTGCTTTTTGATTAATGCAGGGCACACAGTCCAGGGGAGGCCCAGCGCCCTTTTTAAACAGGCCAACAGTTTTATGGCTCCGACAAAGCAGCATTCGCATATTTTTCAGCTTATAATGTAAACCTATCTACTGCAACTTAATACCCGCATGCAAGCATCCTCGCCAGCCAATTAATACGTGAGCCTCTTCATCTCTGCAGCGTTCCTGAATGCTGAAAGGAGCTGCAGATAAAAGGGAAGGAGCGTGGCACATTTACACTCTAATGTTGATGAATGCGTGGCACGGCTGACGCATAAATAAGAGCAACAGACGCCTCAGACGTTGCAGAAATGAAACATTTTGCAGCTGATAAAGGAAGAAATAAAAAAAAGGCTGATGAATGGGAGCATCCCTGGGTTCAATATAAATGTGCTACATTGTTTGACACGTCCATTACATCATGGCGATCTAAAATGTGCAAATATATTTCTTTGCTTGCTTTGAACTTTGGGTGGACAAACAGGACAATTCAGTTTAGTGACCCTTAAGACACCCACAAATCATAAAGGAAAGATACTGTTGACAGTAATCAGAAGTACATTTCTCCCTTTTTTAGCTGTTGCAAGTTGATGTTCCACTCCCGTCCTATAGTTGGCAGTAATGTGCATTCCAAGCAGCTGACGGTGCCGTAGCTTTCCTTTATTTTTCTTTTTACAACCATAGACATATATACGTAGACGCCGCATGAGTCTGAGCCATACGACAATGTCGCCGCCATATTGGATGTGAAAAGGCTGCGCTGCAAGTGAATAATGGAGTTGGTATCTGTTGCTTTGATTTAGGAACATCCATTCCATCTGGTTCTCCTCTGTTTTGGACTTCCCTATCTTTTGACCTGGATGTAATTTGGAGCCCTGTGAGGATCACATCATTCATTCGTGCATTCTGATCCATCTCATCAATTATATTTTTCATTTGCTCAGTGATATTTTCCTTTACTTCTTTCTCTTCTCCAAGAGTGGTGCGCAAGGCAGCATTATCCTCTAATAGTGCCTTGATATCATCCTGTAGAACCTTGATATCGTTGCATAATGCTCTATTTTCTTCCGTAGAGGTTTTAGCTTCCTTAAGAGCAGCGCGCAAGGCAACATTGTCTTCCAGTAATGCCTTGATATCACCCTGAAGAACCTTGACATCATTGCATAATGCATTGCATAAAAATTAGCTGTTTGTGCTTGCAGACACCTAAATTCTCGCTCTGTTTGTGCCATAGTACGTACGTGTATCTCATACATCTCCTTCTTCAAGGCGTGTAATAATATCAGATTATTGCTGTCGAGAATATTTTCTAAGTCATTCATCTTTTTCTCTAGGTTGTGAAAAAATAACAGTTTTTTGTATTCGAAAATGTTTCCTGAATCTGGAGCAGATTTTTCATTCGGAACGTCATCCTCCCTGTCCGACAGCCAGACTGAACCGCTTTCTGATTTTGAATCCATATTTCCAGGGCCAGTATAATTTTGCTCTGTGTTTGGCATTGTTGCTAGGCAACCGCTTTGAGCTTCAGCAGTTAGCCAGTTAGTTTGACTTGCTATCAGCTATCAGCGCTTGTAACTAGTTTATTTCAAGGAATCTTTACCTTTTGCCTATCCGAGCTAAGTTGAGGGGGTCATCCAGCAGTTCTGGTCTTGTGTTTGTGAAGTGTAGTCAGGAAAGCACCAAAATCTTCAGCAGAGCTTTTGCCATCCTTTCCAGTCAACAAGGAAAAAGAAAAAGTAGGACAGTTAAGAATGTTAACATGTTACGTCAAACTTCTTTTTACACCTGTATAGCAGTTAAAATGCTACGTAAATTATTTTTTTTTACACTTGTATGACTGTTGGGAATGCTAAATTATTACTTAAAACATATTTTTATGCTTGTATGACTCTTAAGAATGTTAAAATTTTACTTCAAACTTGTTTTTACACTGTTAAGAGGGTTCAGATGTTACTTAAAACTTATTTTTACACTTATTAGACTGTTACAAATGATCAAAGGTTACTTTTTTACACTTAAATGACAGTTTAGAGTGTTTAAATGTTATTTGGACTGTTATTTTATACTTGTACAGTATGACCGGTAAGAACGTTAAAATATTAATACTGTTCAGAATGTTAAAATATTACTTAAAACTTCTTTTTACACCAGCATGTCAGTTATTTTTAGTCCTACACGGCAGTTAAGAATGCCAATATGCTACTCAGAACCTCTTTTTGCACCTGTATGACAGTTAAGAATATTAAAATGCCATTTAAAACTTCTTAGACTGTTAAGAATCCTAAAATTGTACTTACAGTACACTTGTACGGCTGTTAGGAATGTTAAATTATTACTTAAAACGTAACATTTATTTTTACACTTGTAGGACCGTTAAGAAAGTTAAAATACTTCAAAGTTATTATTAAATAGTTAAGAATGTTAAAATTTTACTTAAAACACTGTGCGTACAGTTAATAAGAGGGTTTATGATGGCTAGTTGGTGCCAGTTTGACCCTGGAGCACATGAATTGTATTTCCGTGATTTCCATGATGGGGGGGGAAATGCTTACAAATATGAATAGATCGCTTAATCTGTGCTCCTCCATCATAAACTTTCACAAAGATTCAGGGAAGTTGATTTAATAGTTTTTAAATGATTCAGGTACCAAATGTACAACTTTAGTGGAGGTAAAGATATGAAATATCGGATGCTGTACAAATGATACTGATTATAATAAATGTAAAAAAGTGCTTCCCCTCACTATTGGTGCTTGAAAACAAAGAGCCATACCAAAGTGGAGCATATTTGCTGGCTTTCAGACGTCCGTAAAAATGCTTTGCCCTTGAATGTTAGTTTGAGGATGAGCAGCCGCCTCCGCCTCCCGTCCCCCACTCAGCATGTGCACACTCAGTAGATAAATAAGATGTTTAGGAGAGCAAATGTCCTGCAGGAATACTAATTAAGTAAGCTATTTATTTACTCTGCATTGTGCCGCAGGTATATAGCTTATCTCTACATTGCTTACATGACACAAATGGGGAAAATAAAGTTATGCCATCTGGCGATACTAGAGATGAATCAGAAAGGATTGAAAACGTTTGCATGTGTTTAGTGTGAGGGTGAGAAGGAAGCTGGTCGGAGGAAGCCACAGCGTGTGACCTGCTCGCGAGCATGACTGGGTGTGATGTTAAAGCCACCACCCACACACACACACACACACATATGCCAAGTGTACCTTTTTCTCTTAAACACGCCTCGTTCAGCTTGGCAGGTGTATTTGTCTTTTCAGTGTGTTTGCTCCCCAGCTTGCTGTTGTGTACAGTGGGGGTTGGTGTTAGGGGTGTGGGAGGGAGAGGTACACGCCTCTCAAGCAGCGGCCCAACATTGATTAGTCAAAAGAGGTGCAGAGGAAAAGTGTCTGCAGGGAAGCGACTTGAATGAAAGGCAGCAGCACTCCAATAGCGTTTGCTATGGTGACACCAGCAACACTAAAACTCTCAAGCAACTTCTTCATGCAGGCAGAACATTCACAACCTCAACTGACACAATTTACCTATTTTACTTCCATCACTTCATAAAAAATACCACTAGTACAACTGGTAATACCACTAACACCACAACACTTATTGCAAACAATGCTAATAATAACTATTTCCTCAAACAGGGGCTGGGACGTTTACTTCCAGAACTGCAGAGAGGACCGAGTGTCGATTAGGGGTAAGATTTTTATTAGGGAGATGGCCTTATTTTAATTTATATAATTTATTTTACACGAAAATTAAATACATTAAATTCAATTAAATACATTACTTTTCTACATATATTTTACATACATATATTTCATAATTAATGTACTTTAATTTTAATGGCGCCTGAGCAAAATAACAATAACACAAAATAATGATTGCAATTCAATAAATTCAATAGATAAGATAGATAGATAATGTAGAAATAGCTATAATTGCACTTCCCTAAATACATGTTATATACAGTATACAGTATATGTCTATAGCTATTTTATTTTTATTATTATGCTGTTGAATTTAATACTATACTGTATGTATAATACACTTTACTGTGATACATAAATAAAATGTTGTCAATGTAAAAATGTGAATATAAATAATGCAGTAATACTGCATATAAGCATAAACCTACATACAATTACATTATTGAATAATAATTTTAATATAGGTAACTATATAAGAAATGCATACAATGTTAAATAGTAAATGTTAGTTTTTGAAACTATATTTAAAGTATTGTCCTCATTAGGATCATGGGTCAGTTGAAGCCAAAATATTACTACAGCACTGTAATATTGTATTAATGAATAATATAAATTGTGGGTATGTGTTGTTAACAAGCAACTTTAATTAAAAAATAAAATCCATAAAAGTACTGATAATAATACATGTTTTCTTCTTCTTCTACTAATTATTATCATTAATAATAATAATAATAAAAAACCTTTGGCAATAATCTATGAATATGCAGCACAATATATCACTATTAATACATACTGCATTAATAATAATAGTATAGTATAGTAGTACTTTATTTATCCCACAGCAGGGAAATTCACTTGTTACAGCAGCAAGCAAGATACGCAAGTAAAGAATACAGTGTAAAGAATGCATATTGACTACAACATGGTTCAGGTGGTGCAGGTGTTGTAGAGCCTGACAGCGGTCGGTATGAAGGACCTGCGGAACCTCTCCTTCTTACACCGTGGGTGTAACAGTCTGCTGCTGAAGGAGCTGCTAAGGGAACCCACAGTGTCATGTAGCGGGTGAGAGGTGTTGTTCATGATGGATGTCAGCTTAGCCAACATCCTTCTCTCCCCCACTTCCTCCATGGAGTCCAGAGGATCGTCCAGGACAGAACTCGCTCTCCTGATCAGCCTATTGATCCTGCTCCTGTCCCTTTCCGTGCTGCCCCCTCTCCAGCAGCCCACAGCATAGAAGATGGCTGAGGCCACCACAGAGTCATAAAAGGTCCGTAAAAGAGTCCTGCACACACCAAAGGACCTCAGTCTCCTCAGCAGGTGGAGGCGACTCTGGCCCCTCTTGTAGAGGGCGTGGGTGTTGACGGACCAGTCCTGCTTGTTGTTAAGGTGAACACCCAGGAATTTGTAGCTGTCTACCAACTCTATATCCGCTCCCTGGATGTTCACCGGTGTAAAGTGAGATGTTTTCCTCTGGAAGTTAATGATCATCTCCTTTGTCTTGCTGGTGTTGAGTTGCAGCTGGTTAAGCTCACTCCAGCTGACAAAGTCCCTGATGACCATCCAATAATAATAATAATAATAATAATAACCGTTGTAAAATGATATTAAAAGATGCAGTGTGAGTGGGAGCCCAGCGTGCATTGATCAAGCGTGGAGATGTGTGTGTCGCATTACATGCTGGCTGAAGTGTAAGCGTTTACACGCTGCTGTGATGTCGTCTGCGTTAGCGCAATACGGCTGCCTGCGGCAACGTCTTGTGTTTACCACCCCTCTGATATTCATCTTTAATCAGCCGGGCCCTCAGATGGATTAGCATGCCGCACGTGGAGCTGTGTCAGACATTACCATGCTGCTGCTCTCTGGCGGAGGCGAGATAAGGTCAGCAGTTAAATATTATCACCGGCCACAGGAGAGCGAGAGAGGGAGCGGGAAGCTGTTAGCAGAAGGTGCTAGCTGCCATGCTAACACACTCTGATAAGAGCCAATCATTCAGTGAGAAACCGCGGGCCATCCGTGAGGAGCCACGGCGGGCATCTTCAAGCGTGACAAGGTAGAGCAGAGCCCCTTTCCCTTGGTGATGTCATTAAGGGGAGCCAACTGAAGATAAATCACTGCCATGTCACCATTGTCTACAAGTGAGATGGCTTCAGCTAAATCTGAGGCGTCCCCGCAGCGAGCCTCAAGCATGCTGGATCAGATACTGTTCACAAAATCAATACGGTGCCTGATGTGATGCACAAAAAAAGCCTTCAACATCTTGCTGTGTCATAGCAGTCAAAACACATAGTGCTCTTTTAGAGGATTCACACTGTTCTGGATTAGTAAATAGCTGCATCCAGACCGGAATGGATAACTGAGCGAAAATGATGTAATACACAGGGCTCACCTACTTGTGGCGCTTTGAACAGAACCACGTGACACACCAAACCATAGAAGAAGAAAGAAAACATGTGCATAAGTCCATCATTTTCCGCTTTCCAGGCTCATCTACACTTATGACAAAGTGGAATTACATGTGTGTCATTTTGGGAGGATAAATTAAGAAAATACCGGCAGCATGTCAACTGCGGTGAGTCATGACACTCAAAATATTCAGGCTTGTCGTCAAAGCTCACTTCTGGTCATGCGGCTTTGACAACATCGATTTTAAATTGTAGCGGATTCAGCGAATTCAGATTGTCCCACTCTGGAAGCCATTTTCAAAAACTACCGTTTCAGGTCACCCAGAATGCCATTTCCATATGGATGAGAGGCTGAAATGATAAAATACTTTACCGTTTCGACCTGAAAACGTTTCCGTGTGGGTAGCCCCTGAGTGTCTTGTGACACCCCTACTAATAACTTTTAGGCCATGGCACCATATAGCGCCTAATGGGCCAGCCGGCTCTCCTCCCTTGCTTGATACATGGCAATGTTCTCTGTCATCTTGAAAACGTTCAACTGAAAACAAGGCCTGGCATGTACCTCAGCAGCCTATACCGCGTCCTGTGTCATGAATTCTTCGAAATATATAGCGTTCTTGTTGGGATACGTTGCAGTGTTCAAACACAGAAGCTCAAACACCCAGGATGCATGTAAAGATTTACCTTAAGCCATCCTTGCCTTTGATGCCATGAAAAAATAAATAGGTTTCTTGTTCTCATGTGTTCTTTAATTTACAAGGAATTGTTTGGTTATCAATCAAAACCGACAGGGATCACTGACATCAAACAACATAATAATGGAAGCTTGATGACAGTTACAATGTGTGACAAGGTTTGTCTTCAACATCAAAATAAATAGTATTCTTGCTTTTAATGTAAAGCTGTAGGTCCCTGTAAGCTTAAAGTTAAAAAAACGACGCCTTTCTGGGGTCAGTAAGTAACTACTAGTTACGCTGTAAGTTACTACTTACAGCGTGTGACCTTTAGCCCTCTATTTGGAGTTGGATGTTATTCAAAATCAATAGGATTCATGCTCCAGCACAGACCAACAAAACCTTGAGAGTTTGAGGAAGACTTAATGCAACTGTGGCTCGTGGAGAAGTTCTAAGGACCATTTCATCTTTAACCTCAGTTTTTCATGGATGTCATCAGAAATCAATAGGGTCCTTGCGGGTATAAAGACAAATGGCAAGATAAACAGTGTTCTTGCTGAGATATCAGGTATTCATCCCTGGACATTCGAAGAAGTTAAAAACAGGAGCACTGCCAAGTTACTTCCACATTTGAACTCTGATCCCAAGTATTTCAGCTGTTTTTCAACTCGGATAACTTTCAAAATCGTTGCTCTACTGTAGCGCAATCACCTTTTGAAAGTTTGAAGATGGATGGAAACAGTGAACGGAGGAGGCGGCTTTGATCTTTTAGCTAAGCTCCTTCAGCAATCCTGAGCTGGCTGTCATTCAAAATCAATAAGGCTCTTGATTTGATACAATATGCAGACGCAGAGTCTCCTATAGGGTCAAAAAACATTGCTATGGACAGCTATCTGTGTCTGTAGGCTCTGTGCAATAATTTTACAAGTATAAAGTCAAAATATTAAGAGAAAAAAGTTGTATTCTAACGAGATTTTTATGTTTATGTTAAATTTTTACAGTGCGTGCCAAATAGTGGTGCAACATGGCTATTTAAACAGTGCAGAACAGTACACAGCTAGCTGAACAGTGCCAAATAGTGCACCAAACATAGATGAGGGTAGCCTACCAGAAAAGTCCTTCATCGTCGTCCTCTTGGGAACTAAAACCACAAAAGTCTTCCTCTTCCGTGTCAAAACTGAACAGCATCCTAATTCCTTCGTCACACACGTCGTCTGTCTCTCTCTCTCTCTTTTGGTGTGCTCTCTGTGTCCTCCCCTTCATCTGGCAGTAGCCCCGGCCTTTTGAATCCATTGAAGAAAGTGTTTTTTTCTGCTCCACGCTGTAAGAATCCACCGACAGTCTTGTGCAAACGTTGCACAGTTCCTTCTCTGACAGCCAAATCCATCGCCTTTAGCTTGAAGGTGGACTCATATCCATCTCTAGGTGTGTTTTCTATGATGGAAGATTGTGACTACCGGTTTGTCACTGCGTATGTGGACAACGCATTCCGGTACAGTAGGTGGCCGTATGCACCTAAACGTTGGTTGCGACCCGGTATAAATAAGAAGAAGAAGGAGAACACGTCTACATCCGGGCACTGTGTCTACATTCATATTAGATGGATAAATAGCAACTTTATTCATCTCCAACAGAACAACACAGCATTTTATGTTTTGTTTTATATGGTTTATTGTGTCTGTATTTCTATTTATTGATGTATAGTATACGTGAGCGGATGTGACGTGTACGCCTGTGGTGCTACATACATTGCGTAAGTTTGACGTAGGGTCACTTAGGGAATTTCTGCTGGAGTTATCGCTCTGGACTTCATAAGAACTACGGTACAATGGGACCAGTGATACCATGGTCCGCCTTTGAGTCGTCATAGCGCGTGGAGCCCCACGTGAATGCAGGTATGTGTCAACAAGGCGATCGCTGCACGAATTCCACTACGTGCCGTTATAATGGACTATCTTAGTAATAGCATTTTCCGAAATACGTATTTAAACAATTAGTAGTAGTTCTGAAGTATACGAGATGTCACGAGATTAGAACATGACCACATATTAGCCGCACCGATGTATAAGCCGCAGGGTTCAAAGTTGGAGAAAAAAGCAGCGGCTTATCCACCGGAAATTACGGTAATGATATATCATAATAATGCAACAATGCACTCCCTCTCTATTGTTCTCTGGTTTTACCATATTTAACTTATTGTGAGATATGGGGAAGTAACTATAGAAGTACACTTCACTAACTAAACATGCTACAAAAAAGGTCAGTAAAGATAATCCATAACGCCGGTTATAGAGAACACACCAACCCTTTATTCCTAAAATCACTGTTATTAAAATGTGTTGATCTGGTACTGTACACTTTCAAACAGCTAAAATTATGCATAAATCCAAAAATACCCAAAAAAGGTAATACAGTTCTTCTCATCAAGAACACTTTAGGTAATTAAATGCCCTGACTATAATTATAAAACAATTTCAGCAGCTACGGTACAAGAATAACCAAAAAAAGTCATAAAAATGGGCTTGAACAATGTTATCATCGCTCAAAGAATACAGAAAAGCAAGAAGTTAGACATCAAATTTCGACATCTTATTTTCTGTCTCTCCCCAAGAAGTCACTTCCATCACGGTGCAAAGCTCACGGTCTATTTCCGAAGTGTACGTCACGTAGCGCCGTCTAATAAGCGTGGGTCAAATAGCCTCCATCAATCATAAAACAGCACTTTTACTGGGCTTTGGCCTCAGCTCTGCTGTAATGGAACAAGCAGCCAAGATAAATTGTTCTTACTGTTCCTGTCGCAGTGACCACTGGTGGGAAAAGCGGGGAAAAAAATCAATTGTATAATCAGCGGATGAGGAGAGGAGGAAAGGACCATGTTGAAGTGTTCCGGTGTTTATTCCCCTCCATGTCCAAAAAAAAAAAATTCAGCCTACTCAATCTTGACAGCTCTCAGCACAAAATACAAAACAGGCACGCAACTCTTTGTGTTTGCTATTTGTTTTGCTATTTGTTTTTTTTTTCATTTTCATTAACCAAAGCAATTTCCTTGCGAGTCCTCAGTCGGAATACTAAACACAAAAGTGGAGCAACAACAACGCTTCAAACTTGGGGAATATTTTGGGACGCTTTCTTTGTTTGGGCTCCAGGTAAGAAAGGCTTGCCATGAAGCACATCATCAACAGCAGCAGCAGCACGCCGCAAGGGTTTGGCTTTCACTTGCGGGTGTTTTCGTTGCTGCGTGACAAACGAGGCGCCACAGGTTCGACTTCAAAGATGCTTGCGAGTTTACTTGGAATTTTTTCCAGGAAAATTTGAATGGCAGCAGCCTGTGATCGCAGTGGAGAAAAATAGTTGGTACCTGGGGGACAAATCAGGTCTCTGCACAGAATCAACATGCTGCTAACTGCCAATGAACTACCAACGCATCCTACAGCAATTTTTTGTTGCCTTGACAAACGAGGCGCCACAAGATGGGAAAAAAATGTTTACTAGCTTCAATGGAACGTAAGGATGATGAAAAATTACCACTACGCATTGATGCATCAGCATTATTGTCTACTGTGTGGTTGGTATGTATATGTATCAGTACCTTAGGTTTATAGTATAGTTGGTAGTGTATTGCATCAGTTGCAGTGACGGAGAGCAAGGTTCAGGTTGTCAGTTTATGACCTTTGCATCTCAACTGTTTTTACGAATTTTGTTACCTCAGTTTGTGCCCCTATATACGAGGTGCCACAAGTTGGAAATATATAACATTACTGGCTTCTATTGAACATAAGGGTGACAAAAAATAACCCATGTCTATGAACGTGTCACTGTTATTATCAAAGATGCAACTGTTAAGTACTAGGGGTGTCACAAGATCTAGCGAGATTAAATAAGATTTCTCGTTCAAGCACGAGGCCTGGCACGATAATACATTAATTAATTAATCATACAATAAATGAAAATGAACTCAAAAATGTTGCCGGCCTCAATATATTTTCCTCGTCTCTTGCCTCCAAACAGGCAGGAAGAGCAGGAAGAGAGTTGTGCATTGGTTTCAGCACCCGGGCGTGTTTGTTCCACAGAATAACGGCATGAACGGAGTGAGCCGTTTTGTCAGTCATACAGTCTTTTTGTCTCGTTTGGGGGCCGCATACACACAGAGTGCAGAAGAGTGTAACGTAGTAGAAATTAAATTAGTACATTGCAATATATTGTCATTTTTTAAATACTTTTCTTAAAAGTAATCTCGTCTGGTCTCATAGACCCAAGCATGTGTATTGTCTTGTCTCGTGAACTGAGTGTCTTATAACACCCCTACTATGTACAGTACGCATCTGGAGTATAGGCGTATCTTAGATTTATTGTACAGTTGATAGTGTATCAAAATGCGTATTGCATCTGTCTCAAAAATGGAGACTAATGTACAGATTTATGATGTGTGCATCTCACCTTTTTACTTTACTACAGTTTTTATTTACTTTTGTTGCCTCATTTTGCGCCCTGCCAAACAATGTGCCACAAGTTGGAGTGACGGATGCTAGCGAAAACATGTCAGATAATATTTACTAATAAAGAAACAAGTAGCGGTTATCTTCCCCAGATAGCTTTACAGTTAGCATGCACAGGAGCGCTCCGTCCACCCCCGAGAGCGACGAGATCAAACTCTCAATTAGGCTCCTCCGACCTTGAGAAGAGCTCTATTTAAAAAAGAAATAGGTCCTGGTAGGAATGTAAAGCCTTTTTCATGAACATTTGCGTGAGATTCTTAACTTTAGTGGAGAAGATAGCGAGTTTCTGTCGTCAATGCTAACCCTGCAGTGTCTGTGTTTACAACAACAGCAGTAATATGATTCGTGCTTCCTAATTGGACTTAAATGGCGGCATTGCGTGCTTATATAAATGAAGTGCTTATAAACTTATAAGCTCCGGCAGAAGTGATTCAAATGCTTAGAAAACAGGTAAAAAGATGTTGGATCTACCCTGCCAGGAGCATCTCATGAAAAGGTAATAATTGTTTTTTTCTCATCACCACCTGAGCCTGCTGATACTCCCTGCTCAATCCTGTTTTACACCAAAAATGGGGAAAAAAATCCTAAAAGGGGGAAATAAAAAGTGAAGTCTCTGAGGCTGAAATTAATTGAAGTCAAGCCGTTATTCCTCACTTATTATGTATTTGATACTCATAATAATCTCTGGCCAAGTGGTAATTATTACAAAAAAATGGTTTCAAGTGGATGTCTCTGTGGATTTGGGCTTAATGTCTATCGAAACGTCACTGGGAATGTGAAAGGAAAGAGAGTGTCATCTTTTCATCACAGGAAATGACACTTATTATAATATATACAACTATTTATCACATATCAGCAATAAAATGACCTGGAAGAAAACTGCAGCAGGCACAAAAAGAATTATGCGTATTTCACGTGCATGGTTCATATTTTTAGTATGGTAATTATAGTGATAGTGATATAATAATCATACAATGTTAATATTATTATTATAGTAACTATTATTATATAAGTATAATGTAATTATATAATTACAATACAAATATCACCAATATTATAATGAAATAATACTAATGATAATCACATAATTATGAATAAAATAAGAATGCAAATACTATAATTATTACTCTAATTAATACTACTATTACTAATAATACTATTAGTATATACTATATATAATTATTATTATTATAGTGATTGTAACATAGCAATAATATTGTTAGTGCTTACTATTAATTAAAAATTCATGAACCAATACTTTGTGGCTCATTTATTGCAATAAAAATATTAAAATTATTTATCGAACGTAAATAACATTTAGAACAAGTTGTGTTCTAAATGAGTAAATAAAATAAATACAACATATCAAAATAAAGCCGACTATAAAAATGTGTCATTAATGGCAAGTTGCTATCCAATCTCCAAATTTTGTTGTAGCTTTTTCCGGAATTATTATTCATTTTTTATAAATAGAATAAAACGGGATTCTCATTCATCTGGCGCCTGAAGGCAAGAAAAAAATCAGAAACGAGGCTGATAAAAAGCCTAAAGAGCTGAGCAGAGCGGGGCTGCAGAGTTGGATTGTAATTCACAGTGTTCACCGTGACAGCAACTCCAGCTTTGACAAGACATGGAGCATACACAGCTGTGATGACTGCACAGCATTTTAATGATGGCTGTGTCAAAGTTCCAGCCAGGATGGAAGACAATCAATAAAGTCATCCAACACTGGCTGCTCTCCTCTCTATTATGTGCACAAAAGGACCGCATGCACGGCTTTTTCTTCTTCTCTTAGTGTTCACTCTTTTGTTTTGCACAAATCCCTTTTATCACAAAACACAAACCCAGGAAGTGATCCACGGGAGGCGAGGAACTCGTCGCAGTAATGGATTTCATCAAAAGCCAGAGCGAGTGGCAGACGAGGAGCAAGCAGGCAGACGCCGCATCTGACTGACAACCGACAACCGAAAAGACAGCTGTGAAGGCAAAGCCAGCCAACCAGGACTGAATGGTGGCCAAACATTCTAAAAGTAACTACTAGAAAAAAAAGCAGGATCTATCGACCAGAAAACTTAAAAGCAAAAGCATAAAGCCAAGTGGGGCAGCGCCATACCAAATCCAACAGAGGGTGCTATGGTCACAATATGCATTTTAGAGTTATGGAAATACAAAGTAGGGGTTACATTGTGCATTATGAATATGCATCAATACTTCAGCTCGTTTTTTTCCTGTTCTTTGTGTGTGAATTTGCTCTTGCCGACTCTCCCTGTCCTTTCACTTGCAAGTTTCCAATGAAACAGCACCATTTTGTACACATTGGGCATGCATTCTGCCAAGAAACACACAACAAACCAAGTCCTACACAACCACGCTAACTTATTATCTGGATGAATGTGGAAGTTTTATTTTGCCTTCTGCTTAGAACAACATTAAGTTAGCACGTTTGGGACATAAATGATTGCACCACATGAATTGTGTCCACCAACAAGTGGCCACACACAAACCAAGACCTACACAACCATGAAAAGTAATTATGTTGCTTCAAGTGGAAGTTTTATTTTACCTGCTGCTCGTAAACACGCTCTAGCGTCACATATTCCTGTTAGAGCATCATTCAAAAGTGACTTTTGGGGAGCTTTAAGAACCACAAAAAAAACTTACCAAAGTAGATTTGCTGCCTCTTTAGCAGATTTGAACAAGGCCTAAGCAATTCTGTTGCCTTAATAGAGTGACCATACTCCACGTGGGGAAGATTAATGATAGAAGGCTCGCCCTCCTAAAAAAGGCAATGCCTCGCAAATCACTGTTTTTGCTGCGGTCCTCGCGGACATTTAATGTTTGTAATTTCCGCCCGAGGAACGACTCAGCCAAAGATAATTGCGCTGACGTGCATAAGGAGGACTATATTAAAACGTGTTTGCTATGTGGTAAATAAATGCAGGACAGGCAAGCTTCTGCTTTATTCATTCCTGTTCTGGGTGAGATGGAGCCTATCCCAGCTGCCTTTGGGGAAGCAAGGTGGGGTACACCCTGTACAGGGTACATACAGTATAACAACTCACATTCACACCTATGCACAATTTAGTGTTGAATATGCATGTTTTTGGGACGTGGGAGGAAGTACCTGGACAAAACCCACGCAAACTATTTCTCTGCTTTCTGTCTGCAGTTACACTATTGATGGTGGACTTCCCCTAAAAGCATCACAAAGTCAATGTCAGCGGGTGAAATTATGACATGGCTTTAAGTGCACACACGCCATCTGCAAAAATAACCTTAATGTAAAATACACAGGTACTCTCTATGCAAATTGTCTCACTCGGGAATGATGTATTATTATGGAATGATTATTACCGTTATGTATGCATTGTCAGCCAGTCTAATGAATTGTGAAAAGGCATCACATTCAGATTAGTAAGATGCGATGTCTATGCAACAAAGCTATCCATTATGCATCATTTACCCACTTTATTTATATGTGGGGGGAAAAAAATCAAAGTAATACAAATATGCATACGTGGTCAAGAACAATAACGGAACACGAGCACTGTTTAAACCAGGTGTGCCCAAAGTACGGCCTGGAGGCCATTTGCGGCCCGCGGCTGTTTTTTTATTGGCCCCCAGCACATTCTAAAAATAGAATTTAACAAGAAAACTAAAACAAACAAACAAAAAAAAAACAACAGCAGAAATGTTAAAAAATCTGCAGTAATTTTACAAGAATTAAGTCTAAATAGTATGGGAGAAAAAGTTGTAATTTACAAGAAAAAGTCATCATTTTACCAGAATAACATGATATTATGATGAGGAAAATAATGGCATTTTAGTAGCATGAAGTTTAAATATTATGGGAAAAAAAGTTGTAGTTAAGAAGAAAAAGTCATAATTTTACTAGACTTACATGATAATATTATGAGGAAAAATAACGTCATTTTAGTAGCATAAAGCTGAAATACTGTATTAAAGAAAACATACTTTTTTTTAAGTCATAGTTTTATGAGAAACAGCAAATAAAGTTTTAATTTTGGGGGAATTAGGTAGCGGAAAAAAGTTATGATATAACAAGAATAAAATCAAAATATTATGGGAATAAAGTCATAGTTACAGGAAGAAAACTTACAAGACGAAAGTTGAAATAGTTGGAAAATTTAAAAAACCGAGGAGCAATAGAAAAATCAGCCATAATTTTACCAGAATAAAATCAAAATATTACGAAAAAAAAGTCTGTTTCATGACAATAAACTCGTAATATTATGAGGAAAAATATTGTTATTCTAGTAGCATAGAGTTTAAATATAAAATAAAGTTCTCTTTTGAAAGCCATAATATTATGATAAACAATCAAAACAAAATAAAGTTGTAATTTTTGGAAAATTAGGTTGGGGAAAAAGTTACAATGTTACGGGAATAAAGTAAAAATATGGGAATAAGGTCATCATATTACGAGAAAAAAAGTACAAAGTTTATTTGAGAAGAATGCCGAAATATTTGGACAATTTTAAAAAATGGGAAAAAACGAGCAAAGAGCGAAGTTGATACGCGCTTTTTCACTAATATTACAAAGCAAAGATACATTTTTTTTCACAAAATATCAACGTGGCCCTTTCATCCTTTCATTTTTCAGGATGTTGCCCTCAATGGAAAAAGTTTGGACACCCCTGGCTTAAACCCTTCAAAAAGAAGCTGGGTAAAGGTGGGTCATTGCACCTAAAACCTGTTTATCTTGCAGGTAGAGGATGAGATTTATTTGCTATTCATGGGAAACAGAATCATAATAATGTCATGTTTACGTTATAATCCAAAATATGTGGTTATAATAGAAGTCGATCGGACCAAAACGGTGCCGAGGTTAAAGAGTGAAGGCATTAAGCAAATCTCATATTGTATTGAAAAAGTTGTCAGACAGCCGTAGAACAGATGTAAACGGAAGACATCCGGTGCACGTTATGGAGGTACGTCAGTTATTTTGTTGGACCAAAACATGATAGAAGACAAGTGAATTGATGCAGATCAAGATACTTTTGGACTACAGTCGAAGTGCAGACGTTTTCAGCAAATTTCAACAATATGGTGACAATTAAGGTTAAAATAATTATAGACAATGTTCATATGGTTTAGTCTGTAATATTTCTGTGCAGAATTGACTGCGTTAAATGACGACATCTATTAATTTTGTTATAGTCTTTTAGTGCGTGTGTCATTCTTGTGGAAAGATTTGTATCTCTTGGTGAAGTCAGGATTCATTAAATTTGACCCGAGCACACAATTAGGAACTCCTGCTAGCTATATTATATTTTCATCATCCCAGTTTTCTGGAATGCAGCATTATAACGTAGTACATTTGCATGTGAGTGGTCATAGATTGTTCAAAACGTTTGACAAGGTTGTTGAAGAGTTGTTGACGAATAGCAGAGGGTGGGTGAAAAAAAAGTCCAATCACGTGGTGGCTTGGCGACCAAAGTCGTTGCATAACAAAGGCATTACGTTGTCCTTTTTGTTCCATCCCGAATAACAGAGCGGCTATCGAAAACATAAATCAGATTCTCAGCATCGATGTGTGCATGAGAGCAATTGGACTCAAGCTGTGGTCCGGCTCAACTCTGGAATGATGCCAGCGCTGCGAGGAGACGTGATGGAGGAATAATGGAGTTCTTCACAGGTCAACGCAGAGACGGTGACCTCTCGCCGTGTTCTGTCTGTCCTCCACTCATCCACCGCGGCATCCATCACTCAACCAAGAACCATCTGGGTTTTTGCGAGGACTTGCGAGGATAAGAGGACTGGGAAATTGTACTTTCTGACCATTAATTCCCTTCTTTGTTTTCTTCGCAAGTTCGCTTGGATGAACCAGTCAAGGTGTCAAGTGTTGATATTCACCAGGCTTTGTTTATCATGCACCATTTATTCTGCCTTTTTATGATAAACACTAAATTACAGGTTATTGTTTACATCGCATAATAACCAGCCACTCCCATCCTATTTGCATCCTGTGGAAATGGGTGTTGTTAATCTAGATGATGGCTGCTATGTTGTTACTGTAGGCTCTACTATTGGTGGTTGCGGGGCATCAGCATAGAAACAAACACAAGTTCAAGGAATATTCCGTCCATTAATAAGGGGTATGTTGTTTTCTTCTCGATGCTGTTTAGTTATTAGCAGGCAGGATTATGTAAAAAAAACGACATCGGTGAGTCCTATGACATTTTGAAAATGGATGGGGCATGGGCAAAGCTAAAAATTATTACATTTTGGTGCAGGAACACACACCGAATTGTACCCCTTAAAAGGGCGCTCACTGAAGTACATGAAGTTCAAAGTTTCAGATCTTGACATTGATACAATTATTACAAGAGCATTCATTATGCATGCATATCATTATGTGTAAGCCTAAAACTATACAATATAAATGAAAAAATTGTAAAATAGAATATATGTGTATGTTCTATTTTCTTTATTGTATTTATTTGGTCATAAATATCATTGAATAAAAAATGAAATATACAAATTGGCCATGAAATAAATACATTGTTAATTATTTTGTTGTTATAACAATAGCTATTGTTAGTTTTCAAGATGATATTTGACAATATTTATAATTACACACAAAATATATAATATATGGCCATGAAATAAATATATTGTTCATGAATTAGGAAAGTATTAAATAGTTAATATTACTTATTCATAGTATTGATAGTTATTGTTAGTGTTATGACAATATTTTACAATATTATGATTAAAATAATTAGTAACATAATTAAAGGTCATGAAAGACATGGGTTCGAATCTCTGTTGGGCATTTCTGTGTGGAGTTTGCATGTTCTCCCCGTGCGTGCGTGGGTTTTCTCCGGGTACTCCGGTTTCCTCCCACATTCCAAAAACATGCATGTTAGGTTAATTGGTGACTCTAAATTGTCCATAGGTATGAATGTGAGTGTGAATGCTTGTTTGTCTATATGTGCCCTGCCATTGGCTGGCGACCAGTCCAGGGTGTACCCCACCTCTCGCTCAAAGCGAGAGGCTCCAGCATACCTCGGCGACCCTAGTGAGGGTTTAGCAGCACATAAAATGAAAAATACGAGGCTGATAAAGAAGGTCATGAAATATATAAATTGGACATAAAACAAAAATATTGTTCATTAATTTAAAAAGTAATAAATATGAATTATTAGTTATTAACAGTGTTTAAGATAATATTTTATATATCATATATATCATTTTATGTATTCATCATGATACATATTCTTTTAATCTATCTATATCTATAGTTTTAATTTGGTTATTGATCATAGTTACTGATAATCCTGCCATTTAATAAAATGATTGATATAGGATGTGTATTTTTTTTTATTATAGTGATTATATAAAATGTAATTACTAATCACTGTAATTATTTATTAAATTGATACATTGTACAAATATTACATTTTACCACATTTTTTGGAACAGTTTGATGACGACCAAATTTGATTAAAGCATGTTATTATTATTATTATTATTATTATTATTATTATTATTATTATTATTATTCCTGTGTGCCTGATGATTAAACATATTATTATTCCATAGACAGATAGATAGATGATATTTATATTTTTTATATATTTTTCCTCAACTGTTTTATGCAGGCTGAGGTCTAAAATTCATTATTATTATAATTATTATCATTATTAGTAGTAGTTGGATGTCCAGATCCGATCTCCAGGATCGGGATCGGCTGCCGATCCGCTGTATTTGTGAAGATCGGATAATATCGGCCTCCGCCACGAGATCGGGCCGATCCAGTTGCGGTATCACGTTCATCACTCTGAGCCACACTCCAACATGGTAGGTGCAGTAACGTGCCTCAAAGCTGGTCGCCATCGGACTTGCGCCGCCCACAAGAAGAGGAAAACGCAACACCACCATGCAGACATGTCCGCGGTGTACCGTAGTGAAGTTAGTTTCACGTTGGATATTTGGGTCCGTAGCTACAGCGCTAGTTCCCTTTCACTGTGCCCGGACTGCTGAGTCATGGTGTAGGGAACTCGCACTGGAAGTGCCGCTCTAACCGCTGGTTGTAATAGGGACCGCACAACCACTACTAAACATGTCGAAACGGTGGCAAAAAAAGCTTGGAAACTCCTCTGTTACGAAGCGTGAATGGAAGCTAGCGGGGTTCGCTGAGTTTAACTACTGCAGCTGTGTGTGTGCGTGCGTGTGCGCGACCCAGGCTGGATGAGTATATTTTCACTGTATTGTCTTTTACTGCTTTAATGTAAGGTTCGGAGTGAAAAAAGACAAGAGGCGAGTTTAGGAATTAATTTTAATTTAAACACAAAATATGAGTATTTTAAATTTTTGTTATATATTATAATATATATTATTGTGTTTATTATATATTTTTTTTATTTATTTTTCCCGTATTGTTTTTTTAAATCATTATTTTATTATTATCACTCCAACTACTATTACCAGATAAGATAGAGAGCTGAGTGGGCAGCACACACACTGACACATAAATAGAAATATTCATGAGCAATAATGTGGCTCAAAGCATCACACTTGGCCTGTCTCCCTCCCTCTGTAACTGGGTGTTTAACTTTCTCACAGGCAGGCCCCAGTCAGTCAGAGTCCACAATCGCACATCCAGCTCAAGAATTGTGAGCACTGGGACCCCACAGGGGTGTGTGCTGAGTCCACTCCTCTACACGCTCTTCACCTACGATTGCGTGGCCTCCCAGAACAACACCAGCATCATTAAATTTGCGGATGACACTACAGTCATCGGACTGATCACTGGTGGTGTTGAAACATCATACAGAAGAGAGGTGGCGGACCTCATAGCTTGGTGTCGTGATAACAATCTCCTTCTCAATACAGATAAGACTAAAATGAGACAGAGGTGGAGAGGGTGAAAACCTTCAAGTTCCTTGGCACACACATCAGCGAGGACCTCACCTGGTCTCACAACACCCAACAAATTCTGAAGAAGTCCCAAAGGAGACTGTACTTCCTGAGAAGACTGAGGAAATTTGGCATGCCCACCACAATCCTGAGTTGCTTCTACAGATGCACTATCGAAAGTGTCCTTACCGCCTCCATCACTGTTTGGTACGGTAACTGTACAACACGTGATAGGAAGGCACTCCAGCGGGTGATCAAGACCTCACAGAATAATCACCTCACAGAATATTGTTGGGGCAGCCCTCCCCTCACTGCAAGACATTTATAAATCTAGAGTCCTACGCAGAACACACAACGTCATCAAGGACAGCACACATCCACAACACTCATTATTCACACTCCTACCGTCAGGCAGACGCTACAGGAGTTTGAAGTCCAGGACCACAAGGCTGGCAAACAGCTTTTACCCACAGGCCATCAGGCTCCTCAACGAAGCACTCGCACACGCTGCACGCAACACACGCACACACTCATAGCACTCTATTTATTTATTTGTATTATTTACTTGTATTAATGTCTCTTCTGTTGTTGTTGCTTAATTTATTGGTATATATGTTTATGTGTTTATGTTTCTTATGTTCTTATTCTTTCATTTGTTTTCTTTCTTTTCTTGGGAGAATGAACAGAATATTTTCATTGCATGGTATAACTGCTGTTTTACTATGCACATGACAATAAAACTCTCTTGAATCTTGAATCTCTTGAATCTTGAATCCAATCCATGTTAAAGATGCCCACAGTGAACTTGGGCTCAGTTAAGTGGTGACGCACCGCCGCTAGGGGGCAGTAGATGACCTGCTGCACTGTTTCCCAGTGGTAATATTTGCTTCTCTCACTTGTGTGTTAGTCAGTGGGCCTGCACACCGCCTAAGGCAGGGCTGCAATGCAGGCTGGCACCCACTTTAGCCTGAGACTCATCCCGGGCCGCCCACACACGCCCAATTAAGCCAGGGAGACCATTCCTTTTGGGAACGCCGCGTTCTTATCTGGGCTTGGATGCGAGCTCCAGTGAGAAATGCAGTGTTTTCCTTTGTGAAAGAAAGGAAATGAGCGCACGTGATCATTATTCTCTCAGCTAAGTAGCCATTGTGCTTCATCACTAAGTCATAATGTGATTTATCTTCACAGTTTCCTGAAAGTTGTTTATTTCATAAATCTCCAAATAAATGTGGCGTGCTCTTGAACTGGGGCTGCTCTTGGCTTATTCTAAAGCTTTCCTAAGCGACTTATTTCTACACTGCCTGTTTCCCTAGCTCTGAGAGAGAGAGAGAGAGAGAGCGATCCTTTTATTTGATGTTATTTTTTGGGGCTCCTTTGCAGTACAGAGGATGCAGCATTGCCTTCAAAGTGAGAGTGTGTGGATTCACAGCATTGTGGCCAACAATGGCTGAGCTTTCATGCACTATAGAACCTCCTATAGCATGTTCTCCTGTGGGCGTGTGGGAGCGTGCGTGTCAACACAAATGATGCGCCGTCATGCGTGACTGGCTGAGACTTAACTATGCATGCCGTCGCCACCCGGGCCTCTCGAAGCTGAGAAAGATCGGACGCCTTGATGAGAGATGTACTGCACTATGTGGACAAGTTCTACAAGCAATGCACATAGTTTTCATGTGCCACAGGTGTAAACCGCCAATGTTTCTGCTCTTTGGAGGCAAGAAAAGATGAGACAAACAATAGTTCCAGAAGGATGTTTGCTGTTTTTTTTTAAAGTAATATTGCCATCTGAAGAAATGAAAGCAAATACTTGCTGTGCAATAGTGGCCTTATTACTATTTTTTTAGTTGTACAGTCATCCCTCACCACATTGCGGCTTGAATTTTGTGGTCTCACTCTATCACGGCTTTTAAAAAATATATTAAATAAATCCTGCTACTTCATGGTTGGATATGGTCCATTATTATTACAAAAATCTGCATATTTAAGCAAATGTAATGCATTTTTGGCCAAAATTAAGCATTTTCAAGCATGAAATGCCTAAATGAAGCGAAGTACTAATATAAGGCATTCAGATGACATTCAAAGATGTTGTGATGAAATGTAGTATTCCACACTGGTCACTAGGTGTCAGTAATGTTATTGTAATGTTCAGTGAGACACACAAGCACTAGACTTGATAGCTGGGACAACAGGCTTTTATTGCAGGTTTTAAAGATCTCAGAACAGGCCCAATAACCCCTTATAAAAAAACAGGCTATTTTGCGGCTGCAAGCAATGGCAAGCTGAAACTCAACGATGAACCCCCAGCGTCACTCACTCTGGCCTTCTGGGGAACACATTTATAGCAACACATGTCTTATTTATGTCTTAAATGGCTTATCTCTGACTATGTGTACTATATTGGGTAACAGGAGTGTATAGGTGTGTATAGGGGTGTTATTTCATGTCTAGAGGGCTCTAATAATGTTAAAATGTATTTAGAAGATCAAAAACAGGTTTTCTATGCTCTAACTGAGAAAATATTTCATTTATGAATGAATTCTGCTTCACAATAAACAAAGGAATACTCTATATTATATATTTTTTATATAATAAAGATGAGATTTTTATGTTAAATATCCATTTTGGTATATTACATTGTAAACTATGCTGTGATATAGGGGTCTTATTTATGTTTGATTATTTTAGAATGGAAGAAATATAAATTTAATATAATAACATTTTCACATATTACATTATATATTTGTATCATCTTTTCATATTTTTGTATTATTATGCACTTTCTTTGGTTGATTTTGCATGGAAGCTTTTTTTAATTTTATTTTTGCGACCTTAGTGAGGACAAGCGGTATAGAAAATGGATGGCAGTCGTCCCTTGCCACTTCACAGTTCGAACATCGCTCCCTCAATCTATCCCGTTTTTTTAAACAATTAATTAGAAGTAATTAATTAGAATTAAATAGGAGTGTGAGGGTGACTGTAGATGTGTTATTTCATGTCTACAGGGCTGTAATAATAGTAAAAATCATATTTAGAAAGTCATGAACAGGTTTTCTATGCTCTAACTACGAACATATTCCATTTATTAATATTGAATCCTACTTTGCAGAAATTCACATATCGGTTGGGTCTGGAACCAATTAACCGCGATAAAGAAGGCACGACTGTATGTGTTATATTTTAATTTTAAAAATGACTATACTTTTACATTAAATCTTTAAATTTTTATACTATTATATTGAGCTTTGAAGCCAAAACGTGAATCACGATATTTTTCGCTTCGAATTGAGATTGTGATTCTCTGGTTTGTTTGTGATGCCGTTCGTTAGGTAGAATTTGTATTTTTTTTCAATGATCCATATTTACAAATTATCGTATTTTCCAGACTATAAATCGCTCTGTAGTATAAGTTGCATCAGTCAAAAAATGTGTCATGAAGATGAAAAAAACATGTAGAAGTCGCACTTATTTGGAAATTTATTTCACAAATATCAAGACCAAGAACAGACATTTAATTTGGAAAGGCAAATTATTTACTGTAACTACACACAGCAGCACACACAGTAACAGGCTGAATAAATGTCTGCTGTTATGTTAACCTAACACAGTAACGGTAAAGTAAAGAACATACCTGGGAGGCTGAATAAGCTAAATGAACATAACAAGCCAGCAAGTCCAATGAGCAAGTTCACCAAATTCCCAATCTCATTCCACATCACTGTCTTCGTCAATGTAGTGTTTGCTCCTTGGTAAAATGCCTTAAATTGTATGTTAGCATCAATCGAGTTCGCAATTTTTTTTAGATTTGTGTGCAACCGTACTTCCTATCTAGCTATTGTAATTCAGAGGAGAAAAGTTCAAATGGAGCAGGTAAAGGCAACACTTTGGACCAGGTTTGCAAAAATCTGCGACAGTGAATGGGAGCACTCGTGTACAGCGAAGGGAAATGGTCCTCCCCCGTGTAAAATGTGTACATGAGTTTGGGGGTAGTGGGGGAACGTGCTGCACAAGCTGTCTCTGGGATCTTACAAGTTGGCTCAAGTCATGAAAGAACAAAACAAAAAAATCTATTTCCCTTCTTTTGGTAATTGTTGAAGCTCCCTCAGGTGTTTTTTGGGCAATCCCCCAGCGGGACAGAGTGTGCAATGCATCCCGTTCAGATCTGCTGAGCCAGCAGTAGCAGTATGTCATAAAAAGGAAATGTTCCGCATGTGGAAGGAGTGATCTGGTGTGTGTGAAACATGTCAGGATCTTCAAATGCAGTCTGAAAGACTCCAGTCCACCTTCTGGTTGCCATATTGACAATAACAAGAAGAGAGAGTAGAAGCACTGGCAATGTACTTCCCAGCGCATTCTGTCTCCACTCATGCTTGACATGTCCTGCAACAGAAAAAAATATGTCTCCCGCTTATGTACGTGCTGAGTCTGCTCGTCCGCGAGCTGGAAGTCGTCCCTGGGAGGAGGAGGCGGCTTGTCAAAGAAGAGGTAACATGACAATTGTTTCCCCGGTATCCCTCACTCAGGTCCCCCCCACCCTGTGGAATAATTATGGGAATTTTTTAGTGGGGGGAAAAAGTGATATGGAGAGGTGACACTATCGCACTTGCACAGAAGGCTTGTTTCACAGCAGGTGGCAAATACGCAACACGCGACCCCTCATCCAAGAAGCTGTCAGCCCCTCAGGGTGTGAGCGGCAGAGGACGTCTGCAGCAGCCATTCCCAAGCTCACATCATGCTGGGATGGCTAAAGCAGCCTGGAAAGATGCAGAAATGCAGGAAGCACGAGTACCTAGTTCAAGTGACTAAAGAACAGAAGCCAGAGCAGAATAAGAGGAAGTGCTGTGGGCATAAAAAAGGATCCGAGACTGTCGTGTGTGTGTGTGAGTGACACACGACAGTGTCACACACACACACACACACAGCTGCTTTGTGACCCAAAGATGTTTGACCACACAACGTTATAGAAAAAAAAAGAAAGTCTTCATTTTATGAGAAATCAATCATTTTTTGGAAGGAAAAAGTTGAATTTTTGAGAAAAAAAATTCAAAGATAAAATATGACAGGATTGCTCTGCAGTTTTTAAGAACCCTTTTTAAAAAAAAACGCTACGGTACTCAAAAATCCTCTCTGTGACATGTGTGCCTTGCTGTTTTTAGGAATCTACTGCAAAAATGCTAGTCAAGATTCTCTCGATGACAACAGTGCTCTTCTTATTTTTGGTAAGTACTACAAAAATGCTAGTCAAAGATCCTCTCTATGACAGGATTGCTTTGCTGCTTTTCACCACCAGGTGATTTTAATGATCAACACCTCCTTCAATTTGAGGTGAGGAGCTCATATATTAATTCACCTGCTGGAGAAAATGGCTGGAAAGAAAACCTGCAGTGTCTCGGCCCTCCATGGCACGAGTTTGACACCCCTGACGTACTGCAAAAGTGCTCGTCAAAAATTATCTATATGGCAGGAGCTCTCTGCTGTTTTTGAGGACATATTGCAAAAATGCTAGTCAAAGATTCTGTCAATGATAGGAGCTCTGCTGTTTTTCAACAACTACTTCAAAAAACGCTAGTCAAAGATCATTGCTATGACACGAGTGCCTTGCTGAGAATCTAATGCAAAAACACAAGTCAAAGATCCTCTTAATGACTGAGATGCCTTGCTGTTTTTAGGAATCTGCTGCAAAAATGCTAGTCAAGATTGTCTCTATGACAACAGTGCTCTTTTATTTTTTGGTAATACTACAAAAATGCTAGTCAACGATCCTCTTTATGACAGAAGCACCTTGCTGTTTTTAGTAAGCTGCTGCAAAAATGCTCTCTGCTGTTTTTGAGGACATATTGCAAAAATGCTAGTCAAAGATGCTGTCAATGACAAAGATCCTGTCAGAGATCCTCTCTATGACAGGAATGCTCTGCTGTTTTTGGGCACCTACTGCAAAAATGCTACTAAAACATCCCCTATATGACAGGAGCGCCTTGGTGTTTTTGAGGATGTAATGCAAAAATGCTAGTCAAAGATCTTTATGTCAGGAGCACCTTGCTGTTTTTGAAACCCGCTAGTCAAAGATCCTCGCTATGACAGCAGCGCCTTGCTGTTTTTTAGGAATCTGCTGCGACCTGTATAACTTAGTTTATGGGCTCAATTCAGCCCGCCGGCCGCCAGTTGATGAACCCTGATCTATAAAGAGGTTTCCACACAGACACAACTATTGGCCGTCTTTTATCCAAGATCTTTCATTCTTTTCATGGATATTGTGGCATTTTCAGTGTAAAAAGTCCTAAGCATTCCTTAGCAATACAGGAGACAGATGGATGCGTTTACACAATTCTCTTATAGGCTATCAATTCATGCTTTTTCAAGCGACATCTAACCAGCTGCAGAGATTATGTAAAAGTCTGAGAACATGGTAAGCGAGTACGAGTGATATTTAAAAAGACGGCACGGCGAGCTAATCTTCTCTCGGCTAACCTCCACTGACATCATTGATTGGCAGCCAAATAAAGAATTCATTTTAAAGAGTCTTGCATAGATTCTTTTACCGCACAGATCAATCTGTGCTTGCACATTAAATACGACACTGATGGAGCTTTTTCCCCCCCAAGGCTGCTTTTGCTTTTCCTCATCTTTGTCATTGCTGTTCAGACACATTTTTAATTCTTCAAAAAAATGTATGAACCTATTATTATTATTATTATTATTATTATTATTATTATTATTATTATTATTATTATTATTAATGTATATGTATATATATATATATATATATATTTTTGGGGGGGGGGTGTCTTACCGTTATCTATTATGTATTATCCTGACTATCACAGAAAACATGACATAGAATGCAGGAAGTGAACAACATGTACTGTACTAGATGTAGAATGGATGGGGGGTAGGATTAAATAAGCTTTGCTTCTTCCTACTCCTTTTGGACATGTGGAACTGTGAAAGAATGATTCATGAGATGTATTCCATTGTAACCTTCATGTTCAAATAAACTAAACCAAACCAAACCAAACCAAACCTGAATAAAAGATGCTATTCTTTCCCTAGAAAAAATGTGAAAAAGGTTGTTTCGAGATTTATACATGCAAACCAACCGGTGGCGCCAAACGACTTCTACCCGTGTGAGTCAGAGCTTTTCTTCTCTCACTCCCACACACTTGATGCAGCTGCAACACAGAGAATGAAAATTTGAAAAAAAATAGTTTCTCAAAGGTTTTCTCAACGGATGGGACATGGGCGAGATTTAGATATATTTCCATTTTTTTTTTTTTTCAACTTTAGGAATATTTGGAGTGCATGAGGAAGTGGAAAGAGAAACACAGCTCTCCTTGACCAAATGTATTAACAACACAGCAGCAACAGAACCAAAGTTGTAATAGTATGTAACACACATAGCTTTCACACCAGCAGCTGAGTAACGCAAGTTACCAACATTTTAAAGCGCATGCAGAGACGGATGATAACTACTTGTGATACTTCAAAGCCAGCTTCTGCCATCTTGTGGCTTTAATTTAAAAAAAACATCAGGAGGTTGCCGAAAGCTACAACTGCTAATGCCAATGGTTTTCATTTAATTTATTTTTTTTTATGTGGTCTTATATTCGGTTCAATATAGTAATAGCACACCTATGCATTTTGTGCCATAACAAGGATTAATTGTAATTGTTGAAAGATTTTTCTTGGTGGACTGTAGTAAAATAAATAATATATAAGCACAAAAAGGTCACATTTGAACATAACTCCAAAGGCAGTGTTAGTGATATTTTCATGGAAGATTCATTATTACGTTCATCACATCAGAGAGAAGAAGAGTAGCGAGGTCAGCAGCCTTGCAGAGAACTTTGGGTGTCTCGGTCTTTGCAAATCCCCGGTTAAAGATCCCAGTGGGACGCGCGTTGTTGGATTAGCTGGGTGCTGAACGCCGCAGCTCTCTGCGGTGAAACGCAGTAAAGCTGACAGAGAATAAGCTGTAAGTTTGGCTGCGGCATGTGATTCATTGGACCGCTGACCTTCCTTTAAGGGGGGGATGATGAACAACCCGGTACTAGACCTCGGGGCCGGGGGGCCGCGCTCCCCCGCTCAGCTGTCTGCAGCCTCACCTTCAGCTCACATTCAATCACTGTGGCCACCGACAGATAAATACTCGCCATATGCTCCTTCACTTCCTCCACCAGTGTGGAAAACAAGCAAGGAAATGTCAGCACCAGTGAAATGGTGCCAATTTGTCCTCTTGTCCATCTTGTCCTCCTGTGGGTGCAATTCCCCGCCCCCCGCCCGGTAAATGGGGGCAATGACAGGCAAATTGATGCCTGCTTAAGTAAATAAACTTATGCTCAATCTTTCATCCACATATAGTGGTACCTTGGTATTTGCTATTAATCCATTCCAAAGGGTCAGACGGAAACCAAATCATATGAAAACCGAAGCAAGATTTGATGTTGGGTGTGTGATTCAAGATGGCTGAATAAAAAAGCAACAGCAACGTACCCAACAGTATTAAACGTTGCTACGCGCAATATTCTGTGATAACCCAGACAGTGTACCAAAACCGGGGCAAAATTATTGCAAACATTTTCATCAAACCATATGCAAACAGGGACTTTCGAAAACGGAGGCTCATCTGTTAGTTCGGAAAAAATAAGTTTTCATTAAACACATTGAGTCACACCTCAAACTAAAGACAGTGATGAGGGCTTTCTAGATCTCTAATCATTTTGCAAAAATATGTGCATATGATGACTCAAAACGCTTTGACACTGTTACCACATTTACCAACTGATGATGCAGCATCAACTGGGGGCTCAGCATCTTGCCAAGGACACTTCGACATGGTCACGAGAGGACGGGGGATCGAACCAGCAACCTTCAGGGTAGCAGATGACCGTGTTACCACCTGAGCCATGCTGACCCCCTCCAAGGTAGCAAAAAAATGACTTCATATTCATTGTCTACAGTTCAAGTTAGGATTCATCGGCCTTGGCGGAGGTCTGCGCTCCACTGACTGCCATAATTATTCACATTCTAACTCCAAGTCCTGGTTGTCTTTTATAAATTCCTTCTATCATTAATATAATCAGTGCTGATTCCATCCAACTTGTCTTCAGGAGAGTCAGTGAGTACAGGAGATACTTGTATTTTGAAAAGGCAGCAAGACTTGACAAATCGATACAGAAAGCAAAGAATGACCAATTAGTCCCATGCTTATTAGTTATTGCATTCCGAGTGCCACAACTTTAATAAAGTGTTGCCGTTTGTGGTCAAACAGACTGCGCTGTCGTAATGAGACCACCCATGAGCAATTAGGCTCCTCAGGTTCCCCTGGAAACACCCATTAATTAGTCGGTCGTGGCATGATTGAGCGCCTTATTCGCTAATACTGTGTCACACTTTAATGCCGCAATTTAAATGCAAATGTTGACTTAATGACCCCCGTTGAATCGCAATGAATAGTTGCAATTTCAATGTTTTTTATCCCGGTGGGGGTGGGGGGGGGGGGGGGGGGGGGGGTGTTGTGTTCACAGTCTTACACAATTATGAAATGACACGAAAGCACCTTTAGTGACTTCTTTCTGTGTAATCACATCATCAGCGACTCCTGTTAATAATTCACCCGAACAAAAGGGTTATAGCGGAGTAGTGCAGAGTGATCCCTTACTTTTCTAACAAAATTCACAATCTCTAACCTTGGCCCTACACTGCGGTCCCTGCAGGGCCCGTGCCGGTCCGAGATAGTTGTAATGG
The DNA here is from genome assembly GCF_027744805.1 of Dunckerocampus dactyliophorus. Classification (NCBI taxonomy): domain Eukaryota; kingdom Metazoa; phylum Chordata; class Actinopteri; order Syngnathiformes; family Syngnathidae; genus Dunckerocampus; species Dunckerocampus dactyliophorus. The sequence continues at coordinate 26,127,828 of NC_072820.1, read as the reverse complement.
CACTAATCAGTCGCTATAAGCTCTATGCTAATAACCCTAGCTAGGTTATGAATCTTTAAAGAGGTGATGTCAAAGACAAAAGGAGGCGGGGCTCAGGGTGGGTTCGAGAGATGTGAGCACCTCTAAATCTGATTAACTCGCCGTCACACACTCGGATGGAGACGCATGATTGGCGTAATTAATGTATCTATATACTGTGGAACTCCCTGCGTGCCTGCTTGAAATAATAAAGATAATAAAATAACATGTGGTGTTTACATCAAAGGGTGTTAGGGACACACAGGAAAGACCAAAAAATGTCACAGATTCTGTTCATTATTTTTATGGACAGAATGTCAAGGCGCAGCCATGGCGTCAAGGGGATCCCCCAAACCTCCTGCCATTGCCATTGTAAGATGTAAGATGATCCATGAACAAATGTGTTTTTGCAGTTGTGGCAATCGGAGACAGTTATAACGAGTACGGGCTGGTACACGTATGCAATACATTTCAACTGTATTTGATGTGATTTGTGATTTCTGAGAAAAAAACGGCCTATTTTCGGAGAAAAAAAATTGTTTGAACAAAAAACTGTGAAGGTGCAGGGATCCACTGTTGTGGTAATTAGGTATGGGCTGGTAAAATGTGATATTTTGAAATATCTTTATTGAAAAGAAGAGAAAAAAAAACAGTTGAATTTTGAAACAATACACTCCTGATCAAAATCTTAAAACCAGTTGAAAAATTGCTAGAATTTGCATTTTGCACATTTGGATCTTAATGAGGTTTTAAGTAGAGCTACAATATGCAAAAGCAAGAAGGGAGAGTGAGACAAAAAACATTTTGGAAAAGTAATTTATCGAAAACAACAATTAAACTGAAATCGGCTGTTTATCAGCTGATCAAAAGTTTAAGACCATTGTTCAAAAAATAACAAAAAAACTCTCCAAACCAGAACAAAAAATGTTCTCAGTAGGACTCGGTAATGAGTAGCTCCACCGTTCTTGTTTGGCCATGCTTGATGCGAGTGTTTCCAGGAGGCTAGTGGGAACATTGCTCCAAGTGGTGAAGATGGCTTCACGAAGGGCATCAACTGTCTGGAACTGATGGCCATTTTTATAAACTTCCCTTGCCATCCATCCCCAAATGTTCTCTATGGGATTTAAATGAGGGGAACATGCAGGATGGTCCAAAAGAGTGATGTTATTCTCCCTGAAGAAGTCCTTGGTCAAGCGAGCATTGTGAACTGCAGCGTTGTCATGTTGAAAAACCCAGCTGTTACCACACAGACGAGGGCCCTCAGTCATGACGGATGCCCGCTGCAACATCTACACGTAAGCATCCGCCGTTGTGACGACCCTGCACCACCTGAAGCTTGGCCATGCTGGACCTCCACTTTCTCTCATACCGTGCAAACGGTATGATGGCCAGTTTTAGCGGTTTTCAAACTGTGACTTTTTCCATACTGTGGTATACCTTGAAAACAGTAACCGGCAAATTATAAAGTAAAATAAAATAAAACGTTTTTTATTTGTTAAAACATTTATTTTCATGAGGATGAGTGCTAAAAGTGTGGCAACACTTCCCTCCCTTGTGCTTAATGACCCACTTTAAAGCAAAAACAGTAATCGCGGTGCCTTCAGGTGCATCCGCATATAGACGGCGACAGATTAATGGTGACATACAGATGAAGCGCGTTGCTTGAGTAAGGTAATTACTGACGTGCATTTTGGGCTGTGCATACCTGAGGCTCATTCCTTAGCATCGCGCACAAACACAAAAACAAAGCGGAAGCTCTGTGATTTCACCATTCAGGTCAACAACAGACCTGAGGCGCGTGGAAAGCAAAGACTTCGCTGTCTGTCACAGCTCACTTGGAGAGGCAACTCGGCTCACATACTCACAACAAGGCAGCATCAATGTCAGACAATCTGAAGAACAGGAAGCAGACCATCCATCCATTTTCTTTACCGCTTGTCGTCAATAGGGTCGCAAGTATGCTGGAGCCTATCCCAGCTGTCTTCGAGCGAGAGGTGGCATACACCCTGGAATGGTCAGCAGCCAATCCGGGAGGGAAACAGACCATCCTACGCTAAGTAACCAGATGCAGCAACACTCCAGCACGATCCACGTTTATTTAGTGGAAACCACTGATGTCGCAAACCCGCCTATATCGAACAACTGACCAAGTCCCGACAAAAAATCATTTTAATGAAAATTGTTCTGTATATATTGACATGTGTTATACAGGCTAATTTCCAGATTTTTGGTACGCCAGTAATCTCTTGTTTCACGTTTAATTGGTTCTAGATCCAACTGTGTTATGTTTCTGTGAAGTAGGATTCCTTATTTATAAATGGAGTATTTTCATAGTTAGAGCATAGAACACCAGTTTACAATGTTCTAAATACGATTTCTGAAATTATTAGTGCCCTCTCGAGTTGAAATATAGTCACTTTTACACTCTATTACCCAATATAGTAGACATAATAAGAGAAAATAAGACACATTCCACATAAATAAGACATAATATAGAATCAGAAATGTTAGCATTGGGAGAGTTCCTTGTCGTTCTTTTATTACTTCCCGTTCAGCCTTGTACTTCCTGCAGTGACTATTGTCTCATCAATGTAACATTACTGACACCTAGTGACCAGTGTAGAATGCTACATATCATCATGTCTTTGAATGCGTCTTCTGATTGTACAGTATCTTCTGAATGCCTTGTATTTTTTTTTCTGCTCATTTGACCATTTTTATGTTTGAAAATGTTTAATGTAGGCCATTTGCTTAAATATGCATATTTTTTTCAAACAAATAATAGGACATAGTCAACCATGAAACAGCAATAATTTATTAATTCGTTTATTTTGAAAATTGAGTGAAGCCGCAAAATTCGAGGCGAGGGACAGCTGGACAAGGCTCTTTTCAGAAAAACTGACATCACATTCACCATAAATCAGAAATAATTTCTAAATATGTGATAATACAGGCAAAATGTGCAAAATATCAGCCCTAGATTTTTACCTGTTTACGTCTTGTTTTTTCGTCAAGTGCTGAGATTTTGCACTTTCTTCGTCAGTCCTTGAACACATCATCGTTGCTGGAGATGCAAACGTGAAACTTAGACATACCAATCTGACCTAAAAACTTGCAGCGGGGTGAACACAAGCTAATACATGATGGTAAGTGGTTAGCAGAATTACAACAGGCTTCAGTGAGGTGGAGGCGGGCCCACAACATCAAGTTGGACCGTTACACCCCTTACATTCATCACTGCTGTCAGATGAAAACCCTGTAAGCCCACCACACCAGTATCTCATTCTGATTTACGTTTTTATGGTGCTAAAAGTGTCAAAGAAGAGTTGTTTTTGGGTATGTATTTTATGTATACTTTGATGTAAAATGTGTTTTTTATTTAATGTCTGTTTAAATTGTTTAACTGATTGAACAACGGAAAAAAAATGAAATACTGAAAGACCCAAGCGAAGTAGAAAATGTTCCTAATTAATCAAATTCATTGTTGCCCGCGCTCCAGTGTGGCTCAGCAGTCAAGATATTAGGGAGGATGCGCGTTAAGAAAACTGTTGCAAAGTTCCTCCAGTGGGTTGCCATGGTTACCACAGGAGCAGCAGAATGGAGAATTTCATCAGGAATACAAAACACAACACTGGACAGAGAGAAAATAGACTTATAAGGGATGGAGCAATGAAATACAAGTGGCTTTACATGAAGGCTGATAGTATAATGACTTATTTTATTATTATATACGCACAATTAATAATTATTATTCTACTTATAAACAACCTAAACAGCATGTAATATACAATATGTTATTTTATAATTTATTTTAGCATTTTTATTTTACCTTTTGTAAATGTGTGAATTTTATTATTCAGTTTTGTGTATTTGTGAATTTTATCTCAATGAGTTATTTATTTTTGTTAATTTATTTACTCAGGTTTTATTGCTTGGCAATGATGAGGATAAGTCATGTGTGAAAAAGCTGCAGACATAATGTTGTGTTTTCTCTAATAATGTAGTTTTACTTGATGCATATTGTTTATATGTCAACACTATCAACTAGTTTTATGTTCTTCTGATTTGAGCTTTAAAAGTGTCTTTTTTGTTGCACATTTTGTGGTGCACTAGGCCACGTCGTGTTACATTAAAGGGATAGTTTGGATTTTTTGACATGAAGTTGTGTGACATCCCCATCAGCAGTGTACTACATCAACAGTAACTTAACCCCCCACTTGATCCCGCGAGTCCAGTTCTAGTCGGATTACCGTGACAAGGAATGTAGTTCCGCTTAGTTGCTGGGTCATTTAAGTAAAGAGTTTGGCTTCTCAAAACAATATGCGTTCAAAAGAGTAATACTTTGCAAAATAAAAATGCCTACTCGAAAAAGACCAGAACTCACAAATCGCTCTGCATTATATTTCTCTCCTGCCGTATTCCTGCGCATTGTTGCCTGTCCATTCTTGTGTATGATGAAGACGCTCGCATCTTCTTCAGCGACGGAGCGCCGCAGCCATCTTGTTTACGTCAATGGTTCACAGCGGTAGAAGATGCGAACGTCCTCATCGCATACGCAAGAATGGTGAGGCGAAAGTGTGCAGGGATACGGTGGGAGACAAATATAATGCCAAGCGAGTAGGCATTTTTATGATGCAAATGTATTACTCTTTTGAACGCATATTGGGCGTCATTCATGAAACGTTCTTACGCACAAATATGTTCTTAAAGCCTTCTTACGAAGATTTTTGGCATTCACGAAACGTGTTCTTAACTCACAGTTCTTAGATCTAAGAACAAATTCCACGAACGCTCAGGAGGACTCTTACGCACAAGCAAAGCTTGCACTTTCAATGTGCAATCGCCCTCATGATGGATTTTGCAACCTGATCCCAAAAAATGTAGTGCAAATAAAATATCCCAACAATTATTTATCATCAAAACAACTAAAATATACTCCATCAATAAATATATATTCAAATCCCAATTCATCAAAAAAAAAAAAAAAGTAGCTGGCTGGACGTGTGCTGTGCAGAGAGAGAATGTAAAGGGACCATTAGATTTATTTGTTGAAAGCGACGAATATTTGATGTCCCGCTTTAGGCTTCAGGCTTCCCTCTCTGTTCTTGCAGGTGTGCAGGATCATCAGAATAACATCGCAATGAAACGTGGTGTGCCTATTGCGCACGGAGCACCCCCAGATAACGACATGCGCCCCCAGCCACGTCTTGAGCCAGAGCACGGGGCTGCTGTATTAATTAGGCAGCGTCTAATCAAATGTAACCACAGAAAAAATACATTGTCACACACAAACTATGTATTTTGACTTTATTTTTCCATCATGATTGTGTAAATAATTTCTAGAGTTTCCCAAATGGTTTGGTTTCTGATTGATGGCCCACCTCCCGTTTCCTCCAGATCCCTTCGGTGTAGTCTAATCTTTTTTTTGAGTCAATTTTAAGTCAAAACACTTCTTTTTAACCTCTGCGGTGGCGCGTTTCTCCGTGGAAACGGCATTTATGTTTCCTGCAATGGTGCTCCATGCCGACTCTTTTTGGATGGCCTGATGACCGGTGGATACACGTGAAAATAAGGTGGTCTTGTGTTCGGTCACTCCTTGTAAAAGCACCTCTATTTCTGTAGAATTGAAGTTTTTCTTCTGTTTGTTGTCCAGCTGCTCCTCAGTCTTGCCCTTGCGCGTTGCCATCTCCGCCTCCAGCTGCCTGTTGCGCACGGCACATTTTTTACCTTATATAGGAAATAATAGGCAGTGACCTATGCAAATTAGGCCTTACATGCACGTGCATCGCAGTTTGGCGCAGTTTCCAACTGTTAAGAAGACTTTTAAGAAGATGTTCGTGAATGAGGCCCATTGTTTTGAGAAGTCAAACTCTTCACTTAAATGACCCAGCAACTAAGCAGGACTATGTTCCTCGCCACGGAAATCTGACCAGAACTGGCCTCGAGGGACCAATTGGGGGTTAACTCACTGTTGAGGTAGTACACAGATGATGGGGATATCATACAACTTCATGTCAAAAAATCCGAACTATCCCTTTAATGTAACACGCTGTGGCCCAGTGCACCACAAATTGTGCCAAAATGTTCAAAAAATCCAAACTATCCCATTAAAATGCAAAGTGTAACAATGTTTTGTATGTGTAGGTGCAGAAGAGCACAGAAGAGAGAACATTTATTTTATTCTTTTGTGCTTCTGGTATGTGTTTAACTAACCTGTCTATAGCGGCCACTAAAGGGAGACGGCAAAAGTGGCCGCTATAGGCAGGTGGCCGTTATAGACAGGTCGGTGGCCATTTTTAATGTTGACCAGTAGAGGGCACTGTGGGACTGCGGATAAAAGTTGTAAAGAACTACTACTGTAGGGTAATAAACCGCTGTTCATAAAGCGATTAAAGTGCATCGGCGACGTGAGTCTCTCCTTCCCCACAACAAGCGGCATTACAGTATTGACCAGTGCACATTGTCTCACACCAGGAAATAAACGGTGTCACTGTCTGCAACAAGCTCCAAAGAAGACGGCTTTTTTTATGTGGAACAACTGACAGTTTGTGTGGATCTTGTGAATGATTCTGACTGAGCTAGGACTCAGTAATTAAAGTCTACACACGACGGCTTCATTGCTTAAAAAACAAAACTTTTTTGTGCATGAAGCTTCTGCTTAATTCTGCATTTTGGCCGCTATATGCGGTCAGATATTGACCAAGGGATACAAAATGGGTGGCCGCTGGCCATGTTAGACAGGTGACCGCTATACACAGGGTCTTTCAGTGGCCGCTAAGACAGGTTTGACTGTACTTGCTTATGTTAATTTTCTTCAATCCCTCCTCCAACCTCCCAGTTTTTTACTTTGGCCACTAGTCGACAGTCTTTCCAATTTACATGTAAATTGGTTGAAAAGCCGTGTGATGTAATATATTTCAAATGTAATGCCTGTATTTTGTCCATCCATCCATCCATTTTCTATGCCGCTTATCCTCATTAGGGTCACGGGGGCATGGGTGCAGAAGAGTACAGAAGAGAAGACATTTATTTTATTCTTTTGTCTTTCAGTCCTCCAGAATAAACCTGAAAACCACCACATGAGTGTTCATCTCTTGGTCCGCACACCTCCTACTACACAGGAGCTGCTGACACCTGTTACACTGATGCCATATAGGAACATCTATGAGCATTGCCTGTGCCAGTATATTGTAATATATATAGTAGTAGTTCTTTTTTATTTTGACCTATTTCCTGTCTTTCAGTTCTTAGTTGTTTTTTTAACTTTTGAAATTAATTTGTGATACATCAGCAAGTAAGAAAGAGTGTTGTGAGATTGTTTCCTTTCATCCCTCCTGTTTATTCCCCGACATAAATTCAAAGGCTTTCAGCCTCGTCTTGCAAGACAAACTGAGTGTCTCACAAGAAAATAAAGATCACCCTGGGCAATAAAGGCGTCCATTTTGGAGTGTGAGTCATGATGCTGCTGTGGTGCAGCGCTGGAGGTATCACAGGGAGCAATGTGATCGTCTGTTCTTGTGTTGTTGTACAATTCGTGACAGAGAGAAGATAGTAAAAAAAAAAAAAACACGCAAAACCTGAGTCATTTTGTCGAGCAGACTTCTGTGCTGTTGGAGTTTTGAGGCAAGCATTTTTCCCAGGATGACGATGATGGTTTTATCCTTTCTAATCCAACCATGGTTTCACTACGCTTTAGTAAGTAAATGCAACTAATTAGGAGTTAATGGTTTGGATCTGCAGCATGTAACAAGAACATTTGCTTTAGCAGCATGGAAACATGCTTGTAGATGTCCATTTAGTTTCATTCATACTTTTAACATTTGTCAGATGCATCCAATTCCACGTCTACCAGAAATACTACACTACTTTATATGACTCTTTGATGAGCTTTTTAGGGCTTCAGTACCCAAACGAAAAATAAATCTGCTAATTGTTATAAAAATGTCACAACAACAAATAGAACATTTCATCCAGAAGACACAGCCAGCAAGATGGCAGCAACATTGCAGGAGGTCGTTGCTCAATATAACAGTCTGACTCACGATGTCATCGTACAAAGAACACTAAACCAAAACATGATCAGTGAAGCATAAAGACATGAACATGTAAAAATTGTGGTACATGTATAGTGTACTTTACCTGTATTATCGCATATTTACACATTATTAGCGACTTAGTGTGAATGAGATGTGCTTCCTGTGGAAAAAAAAACTGCCTGTTTTCAGAGAAAATAAAAATGTTTGTAGGGATCCACCATGTATATCCTGTGCATTATTACTATTAGTTAGCTACAATGTGCTACAGTATGCCACAACACAACACAACACAACACGAGTCCATCAGGAGTATGAGGCACCTTTATGGAAACACATTCGTTCTGGAACTTCAATCAATGTTGCAAAATGATATGCCTTTTTTTCACTATTGCACACTTTGCTGCATCTGGAGGGGCGCTGCCCCAATGCAAAACACTGAACAGCCCCAATCAGTAAACATACCATTTGGAGCACCCTCTCTCTTGTCTCTTCCTGACTTTTCTTCCTGACTTCCAGCTTGGCTTTTTGCAAGTGGGACGTGACAAGATTAAGAGAGGGAATGTCACTTGATATAATCCACTTCTTCTGAGCCATGCAAATTTATTTTTTGCGACTAGTGAGGTTAAGTAACTGGGTTAATTATTTTCTCATTGACATGAAATAACAAAATAAACTCATTATTCTGCCAGTCTTACACGGCGTGTGCAGCACAGCGGTACATCGGTTTTCATTATTGAGTCGTTCAAAAAGGTCCAACAAAAACAAAAATGTACAAAAACTGAGGCAATTTTTCCCATGGGATATAATGGAAATCAAATTAGTCTGTTCCAGATACCTAAAAATATTACCAAAATACATTTTATAGGGAATAATTATAGTTTTACATGCTAAATAATTATAAATGACGAATAGCTGGAACTTGTTACTGATGCGGACCTGTACATCCTGGTGAGATTGAATTAATTCGTGTTTCTCACCTTCTTTATTAAATTGCTGGCACTTGCAACTTTGTTTGGTCCCATGGCAGGTTATTTAGCAGTCACATTCAATGAAAAATGAATGACAGTGAGTCAGCAATGCGTAGGGTGCTTTGTCTGGGCACTCCATTCCGTGTATTGACATAGTACAAGGCAAAAGACTACTTTATTCTTATTTATGAAATGCAAATTAAATTAAAAACACATTTTAGCTAACCTTTTCGACAAAAAATGTGTTTTGACTTTATCGTTGTGGAAAATTAAATATTCATAGTAATATTAAAGTACTCAGACACAGCTTGACAGTGAGAGAGAAGAGGAATGGTCCTTACCTTCTTGTACATTCACTTATATAAGGCTTCAGCCACATAGCAATGACAAGGATCAACAGATATCTTCCCAACAGAACATCTGTAAACATTGCCTGGGAATATTCTCCTTCAACCAGGTCATTGTATTCTCAGGGCACTCAATTGATCGCAACTGGACTGTTCAGCTTGTCTTAGAAGACGTTTCACCTCTCATCCGAGCAGGCTTCATCTGTTCATGCTCAAAGACTAGGTGAGACACACACCAGTCAGATGAGATAGGACAGCTCTAGTCTGAGAGCTTGGTCCAATATATATATCCGCTAAAGGAGGAGGCAGGTCCAGACAGGAATGGTTGGCTCTTTAGTGGTGTCAAATGACGGCCTCTGCCCGCCAACAATGGTTGTTTGGGTGGTATCACATTCGTTAGCATCCCATTCAGATGTAATGTTGGTCATGGACCCACCTGAAACACAGTGGCTGTGCCTTGTTTATTTGTTAGAGGCTAAAGCCCCAGTCCCAACCCGCTGTACTTGCAAGTGCGTGCCGTCTACTTGCAAAAACATGAGCAAAATTTGGGGATCCGTACGTGGTGAGTAATGCCTCAGTACGGATTTGGGAGCAGAGACAGCGTAGCACATTAAGTGCAGGAGGAACTTTCGCTGCGTTCGGGCTGCGTCAGGCTACGGATTCACCCCGTGTCCTCTACGGCCAATGAGCACAAAATGCACGTGATAAGTGCGCTGTTCGTGCTTGCTTGGCACCCAGTTGAACTGTCCAATGAACACACAGAACTCATGTGGACCGTACCGAGTAAGCATGTACTCCGCACTTACAATGCACCCCAGCTGGTCTTTTGTAAAAATTTTATCTCGTTCCAGAAAGAACAAAAGCAAGGTGCATGAAGAAGAAAAGAGATCGCATTGCCATCCCATATGTCTTAGGCCTATCCTAAAAAGTTCAAATTTCGTTTGAATTTTAATGATCAATCTACTAGGTTGGATACAAAAAATTATGAAGTCACTCATGCGTATTCACTCCTCTGACCATGCTTTGTCCTGGCGCCAGTGTTTTTGTATCCTTGTTAAAACATATTGCTCCTGCCGTCATCCTCCTCCTCGTCCTATTCCTTGAACTGAAGATTCTGTTAGCCAGTTAGCTGCTGCTTTTTCTTCTATTGTTTATTGGTGGTTAGCAAGCAGCTCACGCAGTTAGCTAGTTTGCTAGAGACAGCACTAAGGAGATTGATTGACAATGGTCTACAGCCAATCAGGATGCAAAACACAATGGGCGGGTTCTGTTGGACTGTTGTGGCTCTATATTTAGCCGACTATTATCTACTGTGGGTTCCTAATGTGCTTGTACAGGCACGTAAACACACAAAGTGGAGCTGCACACGTCTTCAAAATGAGTATACAACACCCTCTACTGGTAACAGTAATAAATACAATAACAGACACATACGACAGAGCACCGATAGATCGCTCTAATACACCACAAGGACCCAGAACACAATGCGCGTTCATACACTGTTGCATCCCTCTGCCACATACAATGCTGTCCTTTCATCCCGTCCTAAAAGATTTAAGCTAAAGCACCCCATTGTGGCCTAACGATCGTCATTTGACACCACTAAGGAGCCAACCATTCCTGTCTTGACCTGCCACCTCATTTAGAGGATAAATAGATTGGATCTTGCACCAAGCTCTCAGACTAGAGCTGTCCTATCTCAACTGACTGGTGTGTGTCCCACCTATTCTTTGAGCATGAACTGATGAAGTCTGCTTGGATGAGAGGCGAAAAGTCTTCCAAGACAACCTGAACAGTCCATCTGCGATTGACTGAGTGCCCTGACTTTACGAACATTCATGTGCATAAGGTTCTGAACTGATAAAATTTATAATACCAGTTCTACATCAACACCACATTCTTGAGCTTTGAGTGTATGCTGACTGCGTATGTTAGTCCCTTCTTATCTAGTTTTGTGGCCTAGTTTGAAAGGTCACATTGTCTCGCCTCACTTATCATAAAACTATCTTTCTGTCAACTATTAACCCCTTATAAGTTATTATCTATGTATTATTATCATTAATTTTAAAAAGTTGTTGCCTATATGTTTACAATTGGTAAAGAGTACATTTGGAAAACAGCAGGTGAACAGAAGTTTTGTAATTGATGTGAAATGGATGAGGGGTACGATTAAATAAGCTTTGCTACTTCGTACTCCTTTTTGGACATGTGGAACTGTGAATTGCTCTGTGTGATGTGCTCCGGTGTGACTTGTTGCATGTTCAAAATGAATTAAACCATTACCTTGACCATAATAATTCATTCTACCATATACCGTAAGTCCTCCCTTTATGAGGTCCATCAATCGATTGATTGATGACATACGGTCATGGAAAAAAATCTTAGACCACCTGTGTTTCTTCAGTTTCTTGTTCATTTTAATGCCTGATACAACTAAAGGTACCTTTGCTTGGACAAATATAACAATGACAACAAAAATACATCATAAGAATCATTTTTTTTGGCAGTACAATGCTATAGCTATTCATGTAAAAACTTGGTTATTATCAAGAAAACCATGGAAGTTTCTAGATATCAGCTCTTAAATTCAACTCTTATGAGCTATATTTGTTATCATCATTATATTTGTCCAAACAAATGTACTTTTAGTTGTTTCTTGACGATGCACCTTTATACACTAACCTCAAAAGGTACACCTGCATAATGGAATCACATGTCGTGGAGTATTGAGACAAGACAGCAAGACTGCAGGTTGAGGGAGAAAGGGCTCCACTCGTTTATTCAACCACAGTAAAATTGGGTTCTAAATGATAACAATGATGCGGCATATCTAGAATTTACTTATTTGGACATCCTTCCATAGACAAGAAGTGGGTCTTTTTGGCGGGAGTAAAAGACACACTTCACACTAAAGGAATTTACCAAAACAAATAGTGCAAGAGCAAGTGTTGTACAACCTTAAGTCAAGATGACCTCTTCTTTAGTGCAATTGGAGTTCACAGAAAGATTCAATCTACAATATAATTCTTCCCTTTTAGGGGTCCCAAAACCCCCAAAACATGCCGTAAAAGAGCTGTTGCAAAGATATGATCTCTGACAGCCAATCAAATGTGAGCGTTATTGTCTTATAACTCGTATAATGCATTCATTTAGCATATTACCAATTATTTTTGGACTGTTAACAAGAGAAAAAAGAAGCTTGATAGTTTCCCTTCTCAGCTTAGCGTGGACGTGTGAAACAGCCTTGAGGGCGACGTGAGAAGCACTCTGCAGATGGTTTATTGGCCCGTTTCAAAGCGACAAGCTATCCACGTTTGGGGACTGATCTTGCAGAACAAAGAGAAAAAATAAAGAAAGCAGGCTTCTGGCGCTGTGCTTCAGTGGAACTTATTCTAAGAAATCACCAGAACACACAGGACGGCCAACGCTCTCTGCATGATGCAATTCTAATTTATATAGCAAAGAATTGTGGGTCAGATTTTGGCAGTTTGCTGTAAGATTGTTTTCCTTATTGCATTATTGCACACAGGAGGATCACACTGACACTGACTGGCCAAACAACCGCCTGCTTGTCAGAAACCACTGCAAATTAATGCTCATTTCTGCTTTTTTTTTTTTTTGCCTGTGAACATGAGCTGCTTGACAATTTCCACACACACGTCATTCACAATCACATGGAAAGCAATAAGCAAGTGGACTGTCTGACTCCACGTGCTCCTGTGGGACTTGCACAAGAACAAGCTAGCTTAATTGGATGCCGCGAGGAAGTGGCCAACAAGGTCCCTAAATTGCGTTTGGAAAAAGACCTCATTTAAAAATCACATGCTACATGTAAAGTAAATAACATTACAAGCACAAATGCAACAACCGCATAAACAACTTCTTGCTGTTTTTGTGTGTGCTATTCAAATAAAGTAAAAATATCATTAAAGAGATGCTCCAATACATCGTCCACCGATCAGTATCGTCCAATTTCCGTAAAAAATCGTGTGATTGGCATATGCCGCTAAATACCTTTCAACGCATTTTCATTACAAAAGCCGACCACCTGTGTCTAGTACTAGAGACTGCAACTCGCGACTGCCTCTATATATCTACTGGGATACAATGTCTCTTCTTCGCCTTCGAGATTCAACTAATCCCAGAAGATTATTCTCCGCAGTGGACCCTTTCTTTGGGCTCCCCTGCACCCACCATGGCTCCACTCACCTCTCCATCCGGCTGTGCTGTCTGCCCAGTTATCACGAAAAAAATCCATGAACTGGAGCAACGCATCTCCACACTGTGCAAGATCTGTGAGGCTGAACTCCAAATGGACACCATTGTCTTCTGTCCTACATCTGCACAGCCTGAAGCAGCCACCCATCCTGCCTTTTCTGCTGCCTCCGCTGAAAGTGTATCCCCACCAGTGTTAGACGTCACTCCCAATCTGGCAGTTACTACGCTGCCATTCCACCAATCTCCAACACCGACAGCACATGGATCAAGCAGGGGGCTAAACCCAAGCCCTTGGCCACCTCTACACTAGCCAAACTACCATCTTGGCCCCGGGCTTCTTGCTGCTTGTCCATCCCAAACTTCACACCGGCTCCATGGCGCTCACCTTCTTTCTCCGCCCATGCCCCTCCAGCTGCTGTATCACCACCCCCTCTCACCTCTTCGACAATACCCCCTTGCCCTCTCTTTCCACCGACCACACTAATCGTCGGAGACACCATGATCTGGAACGCCCGCTTTTTTACTGCTATAACACACTGTTACCACAGTCCCCGTCATTCATTCAAAACTCTCCACCTTACTCAAGTCACTCCCACCATCCATCCACAGAATAATTATCCATGTTGGTTGCATAGCACAGTTTAACAAACTTTTTCAGTTCCTTCACACCGCTGGCAAATCAATCTTTATAGGCGGACCACTCTCACCTCACAACTGTGGATACGGAACATTCAGCTGTATCCTCTCCCTCCACACATGGCTCCAGTCTGCCACCAACCGGCCGAAAATCATTTTTTAAACCCCCTTCTTCCTCGACCACTATCACTCACAGTATCACTCACACCTCCGCCTACAGGCCACAACAGGCGCTGCACCCTTCAGACGCTCCCGTCGCCATCCAGCCTGTCACTTCTGCCAAATGTCACTATCCACTGACCTGTCTCAAGTCTGTCAATAAAAACAACCTCATTAACATAACATGCGGCGACCCTACCACATATGTCCAAATACTTCCCATTATAGACATAGCAGACTGCATAAAAACCTTGTCATGCCAGTAACGTTGGAAGCCATCAAGGCCGTAAAGGTTACATTTTTTGTCATCAGAAAATTAAACTTTCTTACACCTTTCAGTGTCCCATGTTTAGTGCCCTTGTGCAAATTCCAAACTGGCAATATTGTGGCATTGAAGGCCTTTGAAGACCTTTTTTCTTCTTAAAAGACTTCTGTCGCCGATGGCGTCTGATGGTTGTTGCACTCGGCACCAGTAACAACCTTCACGGACAGTCAATGGGGTCCTCCGACTCAGGGCTGGTGACATTTTTTGGGGTTTACCACTTGACTTTTTTGTTCCATAACCCTCAGGATCTTTGAAGAAGTTTCTTACTGTGTCCAACCTCAGCAGGAATGGCGTGCTGCGAGAGGCCTTGCTTATGTAGCTCAACAATCTCCTTTTTGCCTTTGCCATTAAGAGATCATGACAATGTGCATGCCTGACATTGACAATGATGTTGAATCCACATTTTTTCCCAAGATTTTTACTTTTAAAGGCTGTGATCTTTAACTTTTGATCAGCTGATGAACAGCCTATTTCACTTTAATGCTTGTTTGCAGTAAACTGTTTACTGAAAATTTTTGTCTCCCTCCCATTTCTTCTTTTTGCATTTTGAAGCTCTACTTAGAACCTCCTTAATTGGCATTAACAGCTGTGGCTGTAGGCAACCTCCGATGTTTTTTTTTAAATGAATTCCACAAGATGGCAGTAGTTGCATTTGAAGTATCCCGCAGCTTTATTTAGCTCTGCATATGCTTTAAAATGTTGCTACTCAGCTGTTAGTGTGAAAGTCATGGATGCTACGTTTGGCGTACTGTTATTCACAATCAACTTGTCAGAGATATCAATCCTGGCTCAGTTTGTTCCTTACCAAGATTACAATATTGGTTCTGTTGCTGCTGTGTTGTGCAATATACTTGTTCATTAATGTGATGAAAAACAGCTAGATTTTCCTTTCCACTTTCTCATGCACTCCAAATCATGAATTTAAGTTATTATATATAATGAGTTTTCACATTATCACAATTATAGGCTGGCTCCAATTTCACATCCTGGCCTCTTTGTGGTTTTGTTTAATAAACAGCCCGGCTATAATTAGCGCATTAGAATCTGAACAAAGTGTATCAATCTGTTTATAAAGTTCTTACATTCACAACATTCAATTTGAGGGTCGTCAACAACGGGCATGAAATTGTTGATGTTTAGATTATGTATTTATGCGTAAAAGTTCAGGGAGGGTAGTTATAAGAACAAAGAGGACTTTTCCTTTCATTCTCTGAATTCTGCTGCCTTTTTCGGTTGAAAAGGTAACAAATGTGCAGCAGAGTAGAGATGGTGTTTTGGATATAAATGCTGCTCACATGGCTTGACCTCTCCCACATATCCACATCATTGGATGGGTCCGTTTCGGCATCATCGGTCGCCGTGCAGCTGCCACAGTGGGACTAAAAAGGTGGAGCTAATTAAAAATAATGAGCTGCGGCTGCTGTCCTCCTTGTGTGAAAGAAACATCTTGGCGGAGACAAGGTGAGTACAAATCCTCCATGGAAACCCGCACTGAGCGTTTCTTCTTCCAGCCTCAGTTTGTTGGCTTAGCAACCGTTCACAATCAATTCCTGCACTGATTATTTATCATCACGGAGCAAAGTCATTACTATGAAAATGATGCACCTTTTGGAAGTGAAGCTTGAAGGTCAGCACACAACTGTGTTATTGTGAGGAAGAAAAAGATGACTAAGATTCGGCAGGTTCCTCCAAGCAAGATGTTACGCTGCACTTACCGAGAAACGATTTTTGGCATTTTTCCCTCGACGCCTATCTAGACATTGTTCCAAACTTTGGACATGTTCAAAATTTCCGATGTCCAGCTTTGGATAGCGATTGGCGGTTCTCATACTTTGCTCATGGCTGTGGGGCAGGCAGAAGTGTGATAGTAGTCCAAAATAGTAGTATTTCAAGGTACTTGTCATCTAAATACAGTATACTTTCAAAACAAGCCATGGTGCTGTCACAGCTTGATTGAGCGCACGTTCATTAGTCATGCCTGGAGAGTGTGGTGCAAGGATGGCGTCATGAAAAGAGAGTCAAGATCACAGGTTTTTGTCTGTCTAAAAGTGACTTTAAACACCTTTAAGTTCATGTAATAACATATAATAACATCAGCAGTTGCTGATACTATAGCGCCTAGCACTTAGGCACTTTAGCACTCAAGTACTCAGGCCAGGTCAAGTCACTCAGGTCAGACTTGGTGCTATGGTCCCCTTCACTAAAGGTGGTCAACATCATAGAGCTCACGGCCCCCTGGGGGGATTCCACCAAAGAGGCCTACAAACGAAAGAAACTGCGCTACACAAATCTGGCAACAGATGCACAACAACGAGGATGGAAGGCTAAGGTCTATCCAGCTGAAGTAGGATGCAGAGGCTTTGTGGCTTCCTCTACCATCATGCTTATCAAAGACCTTGGCATTCATGGACAGGCTCTGCGACAGACAATAACGTCAGTCTCTAAAGCGGCTGAAAGAAGCAGTCAGTGGCTATGGATCAAGCGTAAGGACCCTTGCTGGGCTCAAAGCAGAGGGGGGCACACCTGGGACACCAGGTGTTGTTGATGAGCTCTCTGGAGGTGTCATGGGCCTATCAGTGGGCCAATCATCGAAACACCAATGAAGGAGGGTACCCACCTGACGACCCTAATGAAGTTTGAAACCCAAGTTTGTCTCCTCACATAATGTACATGATAGATCCTTCTGCAAAACCTGTGGGTTTTGTTAAATATGCAGTCATGGACACCAGTAAACGTTAATGGGATATGGGGCTTCTGGGTGAAATTTCAGGATGAAGCATTTTATATTTATATATATATACAGTCAAACTTGGCAGGTGGCCTCTATAGACAGGTTGGCGTCCAGTTTGAATGTTGACCAGTAGAGGAAAAAAAAGAAAAAAAAGGGGAAAAAAAAATAATAATAATGTTGACCAGTAGAGGGCACTGCGGACTGCGGATAAAATTTGTACAGCACTACTAGGCTTGTTATTATCATGGTTCATGATTTTTATCCTGAACATGCATGAGTCAAACAGTAGCACATCACATAGTACAATTCACAATTTTGCATGTCCAAAAAGGAGTAGGAAGAAGCAAAGCTTATTTAATCCTACCCTCATCAGTTTCACATCAGTTGCAATACATTTATTCACCTCTTGTTCTTCCAAGTGTACTTTGTAGGTCTACATGACAATGTAGTGCAATCATAGCCAAGGTTTTTACTTACTAAAAGGAAGCTAGAGGCTTAATAATAACTGATAGAATATATCCACGACCCACAGAACAAAGCTGTGCTAGTAATGTCTTACGCTTGTTTTTAATATTTGACTTTTTATACGGCAGAGTGTCATTACAGCTTTAGTTCATCAGGAAGTGACGGGAAGAGACGGTGGGCGTCCCGAGCAGGAGAGCTAGGCTCAGTGCTAGCTGTGAGTTTCGAGAGAGTTGGGAAGTGTGTTTATGTTGGCGTGGATGTAAAGTCCTGCAGTGTTCTCCGCTGTTAATAAAGCCATTAAAGTGCATCGGCGACGTGAGTCTCTCCTTCCCCACAACAAGCGGCATTACAGTATTGACCAGTGCACACCAGGAAATAAACGGTGTCATTTCTTACAGGCATTGGCTGGACAGCTATGTAGTGGGGCTTGTTTAACCTTTGCCTTGTGGGCAAGCAGGAAGGAGAGACGATGCTGAGAGATGTGTGTGTGTTCTGAGCTGCTGTCTGGTGGCCGCGTTCAATAAATAAAGTTGGCAGAAGCAACAGGAGAAGTTTCCTTCTTTGCTTCGGAGCTGAATAACACTGACAAGTTAACAGACTAGTAGCGAACGGAAAAGAAAACGGCTTTGTTTGTGTCGAATACAGAAGATGAGGACTTTGATGGATTTGTGGATGAGGATTGATGAAAAATAACGTGAGTACATTCTAAAATACTTCAATTAAGTACAACCGATCTCAGTTTTGCTCCCGCTGC
Source organism: Dunckerocampus dactyliophorus (assembly GCF_027744805.1). Taxonomy (NCBI): domain Eukaryota; kingdom Metazoa; phylum Chordata; class Actinopteri; order Syngnathiformes; family Syngnathidae; genus Dunckerocampus; species Dunckerocampus dactyliophorus. The sequence goes on along the minus strand of NC_072820.1, from coordinate 26,109,171 downwards.
CGCATGCATGCTAGTGTATGTTTTTTTTTTTTTTATTGTAGCGTCGCTGGGAGCACGTCCTGTTCCCAGCCTACTTTGCGGTAATGTTTTGGTGCAAATGCTCTTAAAGTTACATGTTTGACCAGGAAATATCAAGCTCAAAAGAAGACGGCTTTTTTATGTGGAACAACTGACAGTTTGTGTGGATCTTGTGAATGATTGTGACTGAGCTAGGACTCAGTAATTAAAGTCTACACACGACGGCTTCATTGATTGAAAAACGAAACTTTTTCATGCATGAAGCTTCTACTTGAGTTGGTAATTTGGCCGCTATATGCGGTCAGATATTGACCAAGGGAGACAAAATGGGTGGGCGCTGGCCGCGTTGGACAGGTGACTGCTATACACAGGGTCTATAACGTAAATTTGCTGCGGGGGATTTTTCAGTGGCTGCTATAGGCAGGTGGCCATCTATTAAGGTGGCCGCTAAGACAGGTTTGACTATATATCGCGATGTCCAGCAAGCTTCGCATTCACAATTATTTAGCACGACAAGTTCTAATACAAATATACAAGACAGCTGCTAAGCCTGATGCAGTTGACAGGCTGGTGTTCCTGGCACAAAGAAAGGACATGCTTGTGTCTTCCAAAAATTTTTACCTAGAAAATACTACTGTTCAATACTACTGTTCAATGTAAAGTATTTTTGAGTTGCTGACATTAAAAATTTCCTCTTAAACCGGGTTCCGCATGTCCAAAAAGGAGTAGGAAGAAGCAAAGCTTATTTAATCCTACCCCTCATCAGTTTCACATCAGTTGCAATACATTTATTCATCATCCACGGCTGATTTCTCTTATTTGGCTTATCAGATACTTCTGTCAGTGGACAATGTCTGTCGTAGCACTGCATATAAATGTTAAGAACGTTTGTATATGCCTCGCTCACATCATTCTCGCTATACACGCCCTCCTATCTTTGTTTTTCCAAATCTTTCACAAAGACTTTCCTCTGTATGTGATCTTTTGAATGTCCTGATATCATCCCTCTTTCTCTTTTTTTTAGTTTTCATTGTAAATCGTCAACACTGGAAGATGGTCAGTAATATCATTAATTAGCAGTCCACTAGTTTTGTTGTTATCAAAGTCACTGGTGAATATATTATCAATTAATGTTGCGCAACGATTTTTAATTCTACTCGGTGTGATGATTTTGGAATATAGACTTGAACTGTGCATTGTATCTATAAAGTCATCTATTCTGTTGTGCTTATTTGAATTCAGAAGGTCAATATTGAAATCTCCACATACAAAGTTTATTTTTTGGCTGAGGTCTGTGAATGGTGCTTTGATCCAATTCTCGAATATTTCAATGCTAGACTTAGGTGTTCTATATATACAACTTATTAATACATTCTTACTTTTCTCTTTACAGAATTCAATAGTTATGCATTCTAAGATATTATCAATAGCAAATGACATGTACTTTACCACTTTATAATTCAGATGTTTATCCATATACACGGCCACTCCTCCTCCACTTTTGTTGTAAAAAATCTGAGGTTGCTTTGAATAACTAAATAATGACAGATCACATAAAACAAATCTATTTTACAAACTTTTGTGAGTAGTGTATCTCATAATTTTATCATAAGTGTGTAGATTTGCTCCAGCTCTTGATACCATGACGATGATAAGAAATTCTTTCCCTTATTCCATTCCACACAAACATAAAACTTCCTGTCACTGGCAACAGGGATGCTATGTCAACATGGCCGTCAGTCTTGGAAGAATCCCCGGTGTTATTTGCAAAGTGCTCTCTCCTGAAGAGTTTGAAGTTAATTGGGTGCACGGCGTAAAGTGGAATATCGCATTGCTGACAATCATCACTTGTTATGATTCAGCGCAAGTCGAGTGGCGCATATCGACTGAGGTCTTCCATCCTAATGAGATGCACGACTCGAGCTAGCGGAGCACGCTGTCGAATTCATGATCAACTCAACTTGTAAGACGTGTCGAATCCCTTGCTGTTGCCGAGGCTAACGCGGTGCCGTGAGGGCTTATCTGCACATAAACAAACCAACAACTATAATGCAGCATCCAATCACATTGACTACTTTGTGTTGTTGTAATAAAAGAGACAGTTGCTGTGTGATTGATGTGGTCACGTCCTACTCTAAGAAATGCACACCATGCACCTGATTATTTGTCTCCTAATGTAAACCCGATTAATCTGTTCAATTAATCCGAAATATTAACACAGAACACTTCTTTATATTTTTCCGCTTATAGTTTTACATGTAGAAAACACTTCAAAAGGCATATAAATGCATAAAAACGATGAATGAAAGATAAATGAACATTTATGGTTACTTTTACCTTCATTGAAGAGTTAATTGTTGACAAAAATGTCTACGTCGTAGTGAGATCAACATGGACACCACATTCGTGTTTTGCGATGAGTTTGCTATGAGTTCCTTGAATTCAGTAGTGTTCCTAACCTTCTTTATCAAAATGCTGAGACTTGTTACTTTCTTTGGCTCGATTGTGGCTTATTTTGCAGCTGTGATCAATAAGAAAAGGAGAGACTTGTGGCATAAATTTGATCGTTAGCAAAGAACTACAGACGCAACTGCTGATAGCGTCATAGACGTGCAACAGAGTTGGGGGACAATGACCTCCGGTTCCTGCATTTTGTGATAAAAAATACATTACGAACATAGTTTGACTCACACAATGTATTAACAACGCACTATATTGTACACTAACTGGGAAATCTACACAAACACAGGCAAAATGTTTGTATACATTTGCAACGCAAACCTAAAAGTCGTACGCTGACCAACGTTCCACTGTATTAGTATTCCAAAGCTAGAGCTCTATAGATATTAAAGGCTTGCTGACCCAAAATGGCCACCACGGAAACTAAAATCACAAGTTAGATCAGTAGGTAGATTCCCAATTTTCCCATGGCTTTTGTCCCAGGCTTAACAGTGAATGGCGAAAAAAACGCGACTGATTGAGACGTCCATAAAAATGTCTATATTTGACACACAACTAGCTTTCGCCCCACTAAGCTGCCTGTTTTCAGAGAAAATAACATTCAAACCCGCAAATTTCAGGGGTCACGAATACTGAATCGCAAACGTGCGGGGATCCATTGTGCTTTCGTTTTTAAGGAAACTATCAAGGATTATGTTTCTATATCGAAACAAGGAAAAAACGGACACAAGAGGTTTCCAGTGTCAAAGTTAGCCAACACTTCAGCAGGTTCTTTCATTCCTTTCATTCCTCTTGTATCAAATAGTGTATCATTTCAAATCAACAAACTGCTTTGATTTTAGACATTTTCCTAAAAGAGACAAACATAAACCCAAAGATTCCAACTACAAAAGTCTCACTTTCAGTTTCATTTCTCTGTAAACATCAGATACAATATTTTCAGCTAAAAGTGTTCCTACTTCCATGATTTGACAGAGGCAGCATTAAAAACCTATTAGGGAAAAAAACCCTGAAAATGTCTCTCTGCCGAGACGATGCAGCATTCATCCGCTTTTGATAGGAACCAAATCAAATTATACGCAGACACTCCGTAGCACAAATCCAAAACATACTTATGCATTTTAATCAAAAGTTGATTTTGATTCTGATTCTTGCGTTCCGGTGCGCTTCCAATAATGCGATAAAGACAGTAGGAAGAACGATATGAAGGAGGCGAGCCACTTAACATGGAAATGGTTCTTTCGTCCTCTCGATGGGAATACCGCCAAGTGACAAGGCAACAGGGGAGCAGGGGAAAGATGGTTCAGCTGATCTATCAATCTCTGCACACTTTGTCAACACAAACATTCTTGAGTGTTCGTAAGAACCCAACATTGGCAAATGCTTGAGTAAGGCTTTCAGAACAAATATCTTCAAGAAACGGCGGTTTAATGTGTTTCCAAATGGATGCCGAGGGTAAAAGTGCAACAAAAGTCGCTCCTTGGTGTCCTCGTGCAGCGCCGAAGCTCGCCGGCTCGGGGCTAAATTCCCGGCTGTAGGATAAGCTCGGTGCGCAAGAGTGTTGTGTTAAAAATATAGATGCCACCCCCACCTGCGTTTCGCCCGAACAAACACTCAATTGACCTTAAAGGCCACTTTAGGAATTGAGTGTGAAATATTTCACTACATGGAATTTGCATGAAAACGACACTTTCCTGCCCGCCTCTTCATTTATTTATATCAGCAGGAGAGCCGGGAGAGGCTTCCTTGGCCCTCACGGGAGCAAATGCTGAATAATAACACCCATGCATGCCTTCATCTCAATTCTGGTCATTCCCGAGACTTTCCCTTATTCGCCTACAGGCTTTGCTGGTGTCACAAGTGTGTAAAAAAAAACAACAAAAAAACCCACTGCATTGACATTAATCTGTATTAAGAGGTCTTCATCTTCCTGGATGTTGCCTGCAACGTGAAAAAAGAGGAGGCAGTAATTGGGTGTTACGCCACAAGGATCTGAGAACATTCCCAGGAAGTAGAGGAATACAACAGTGAGAGGACCTAAAAGGCAAACAGACGTACCCTTGATGGTTCTGTGTTAGCGTATGAAAACCACTTAAAGTCAGAGTGAGGCGGAATGAAACAAAACATACTGTAGTTCAGCCTCTTACACAGAATATCTGAGAGCCCGGCAGCCACGCGGAATCTAATTAGGCTTGAAGAAAACTGCATTATTGCCTCATTACTGTTAATTGACCTCTCTGAGACCTGTTACTGGAACGCTGGAGAGGATATGCCTGTGTACAGACACAAACATTAAGAGAGGAAATGGACAGAAAGCCTGTTTGGGAGTCCATTTTGTTGCATGTTTGACCGCAAATATGCAACAGCAGAAGATGCAAATTTTTCTGTGTTGCCCCAGGCCTTGAGATTATTCGCCGTATCAAGCCACGGTGCGATACTTAGGTCATGGTAATGGATTAATTTGTTCCGAACAAGTCAGTCACGTTCACGCTTGCACAATTCAACATTTAATTTAATCCTACCCTTTCTCCATGTCTCAGCAATGACTGATATGGAAAGGTGGTGAGATTACTGTTCAAAATGACATGATGGCTATGAAACAGTTCACGTCAGGGTCAGAACCATACAAACAAATGATGAAATGTGACTCTCAAAACAAGAACATTCAGAAGCCAGCTCATAAAAGGCACACAGGAGGTAGAATTGCCCCTTAAAGCCTCTCCCATCAATAAGCACCCATAGCTTGAGGCTGGCTCCCATCTTGCCTCATTAAATTCTCATGCAGCCGTCATCAAAACCCATCTTTCATCTCAGCGCGTTGCTGTGGACGGTCCGCTCTCCGCCGACACAGCAGGGGAAGACGTTGTATTTTAGTTTTAGTTGTTTGCTCTTCAAAAGAGCCGGCGCATCCTGGAAAGACGAAGCTTCTGATGTTAATCTTTCGGCAACAGCTGGCGTCAGCACGTAAGTGTCAGCTCTGAACGTACAAAACCCAGTACGCGCTACCAGTGATGAAACGTTTGACACCGCGGGAAAGTGACTTTATGCAGCTCTCCCTTGAAGAACATCATTGGCTGTGAGCGTACACGAAAAGACGCTTTCAATAAAAAACGGAAGGTTTGGGTGAAGAGCTGACTCTGTATGCACGTTAACTCACCAAACATTCTACAACCAACACGTACGTGCTGTGCAGGTCGACTACTCAAGACTTGAAACATATTAGCTAGTTGTCGCTATCTGTGTCACTGTGGACAACGTGAAAGCAATTTGTTTGGACTCACTAGGTCTTGAGACTTCATTATGCTACTGCGTAAGCCATGCCGACTTGCTCCTCCCCGTCCAGCAACAACAACTTTATGCTTGTATATTTTCAACTTCAGTTTTTTCAATTTTTTCTTGTAATATTCAACTTTTTTCTCACAACTTCCCAACTTCCTAACTAAACCATTTTTTTCTCGAAACTTTGAGACTTTTTTCATGTGATGTTTTCTTACAAATTAAAACTTTTTTCCTGTTACTATGACTTTTGTCCTAATTTCACTGTGTAATATTACAATACTGCAACTTTTTTCTGGTAATATCACTACTTTATTGATGCAGCTTTACATCTGTTTTTTTTCTGGTAACTTTAGTAACGTTGTTTTTGTTTTTTTGTTCCGACTTTATTACAGTAATACATTTTTTTTGATCTCATAATGTTGAGACTTTTTTTCTTGTGATGTTTGACAATTCTCATCTTATTACGACTTTTCTCAGAACTTCACAATGTAATATTATGATACTACACATTTTTCTAGTAATATTACTACTTTATGGTTGTAACTTTTCTGGGAATGTTTTTTTGGTAATTTTATTCCAGTAACTAAAGTAAAAAAAGAAAAAGCTCTCATAACTTTGAAACATTTTTCTTGTAATGTTGTAACTATTCTCATAATTTTCTGACTTTTGTTGTCTTATAACCTTTCTTACATTTTCATGGTGTACTACAACAATTTCCTGGTAATATTGCTACTTTATTGTTGTCACTTCACATCTTTTTTCTGGTAACTTTACAACATGTTTTAGTAATTTTCCATCTTCATCCAGGAAATTAAATTGAAAAAAAAATATTTCGTAACTTTGAGACTTTTTTCTTGTGACATTATAACTATTCTCATCTTATTATGACTGTTCTCAGATCTTTACGGTGTAATATAATACTAAATTTTTTCCCGTAATATTAGTACTGTATTGTTGTAACTTTACTTTTTTTTTTTTCCTGGCAACTTTCTGTTTTTTGGTCATTTGCCCACTTTACTCCTGCAACTGCAATTTTTTTTTAACATCCTCTCATAACTTTGAGAACTTTTCTTTTGATGTTATGGCTGTTCTGCTGACTTGCTGACTTTTGTTGTATTATTAGGACTTTTCTCGTATATTTACAGTATAATATTATAGTATAACATTTCTTCTTGTGATATTACTACTTTTTTTATCTGGTTACTTTATAATGTCCCCCCCACGACTCTATTGCAGTAACTAACCTTTTTTTTCTTGAGACGTTATAGCTATTCTTGTCTTATTATGACTTTTCTTAGAATTTTACAAAGTAATTTTACAATACTACACATTTTTCCTGTGATATTACTACTTTATGGTTACAACTTCTTCTGTGAACTTTATTAGGTTTTGGTAATTTTCCAACTTTATTTCATTAATAATTATTAATTTAGAAAAAATCTAGTAACTTTCAAACGTCTTGTCTTATGATGACTTTTCTTTTTAAAGTGTAATATTACGATACTACACCTTTTTCCTGGTAATATTGCTACTTTATTGTTGTCTGGTAACTTTTTAAAATTTTTTGTTAATTTTCTGACTTTATTCCAGGAACCCATCAATCCATGTTTTTCTATTCCGCTTATCCTCACTATGGTCGCAGAGGTGTGCTGGAGCCAGGAACTGGAAAAAAAAATCTCTCATAACTTTTTTCTTTTGATGTTACGACTATTCTCATCTTATTACAACTTTTTCAGATATTTACGGTGTAATATTACAATATTACAACTTTTTTGCTGGTAATATTGCTGCTTTTTTTTGCAGACTTTTTTTTCTTGGTAATTTTATAACTTTATTCCAGTAATTTATTATTCCAGTAATTTTCAATAATTCTCTCATAAGACTTTTTATCTTGTGATGTTAACTATTCTTGTCTCATTATGACTTTTCTCATAAATGTATGTTGTAATATTACGATACTACCTTTTTTCTGGTAATAATAAAACTTGTAACTTTCAAATTTTTTTTGGTAGTATAACAGGTTTATAAAACTTTTGTTTTCATAAAAACGACAAAAAAATGTTTTTTCCACAATATTCCTGTAACTTTTTTGTAACGTTTTTCATGTAATTGTACGTCTTTTAGTATTAATTTTAGTACTAATGTGTTTGGTTTTATGATTGTAGAAGTGGTGTAGAACTGCACTGCAGCTATTCTCAGTCAGTAAAAATATACTTTGTACGTAAGAAAGTGGATTACTACCCTTGTGAGAATGTGTGCATGACACGACATACACCCCATTGCAATGACAGACATGTTGATGTCGCAGTTTTCTGTCAGGTGACAGCGCTGCCTTGCCACACACAAAAAAGAAATCAAAATCCGAATGCACGTCAAATGCAAACATCACACATACATATCTCTCTCTTGATGTGTTTAGGAGTGACAGGGGCTTGAACTTGTCAAAACCGCAGCGAGTGCGCCTTTTTGTGCGATCTCTGTGAAAAGCAGCGAATATTAGAATAGACTGTGTATTATTAAAATTATATACACAGCATTAGTTATACAATCTGGTGCAATCCAGTACTATATTCTGTTTTTACAAATATAATAATCCTGACTTTTGATTGACACTGTCAAGAGAGGTATTCATTTAACAGTATGTTTATCATTGTGCTTGTTGTATGTTTGCCTTATTTAGCGACATAAAAGTGTTTAAATGCTAGAACCAGTGCTCAGTGGGATGCAATGCACTTGTACATCAAACCACAATAATAAACATAGTGCTATATTAATACCTCTTTTGTTGTTCTCTATATACATATTGTGCAAAAGTTTTAGCGAACCATTGTATGTGCTGTGTGAGGACCCCACTATGCATGAAAAAAATCTCAAATCACAAAAAAAATAAAAAATTAAATTACGGACGGGAATTTGACCGAATTTTCTTAATCAACAAAATATATATATATTTTTTATTATAATATTAATTTTATGTATTTTTTTAATTAATTTTTTGTCCTGTCCAGCCATTAGGGCAGATAGTATTGTTGATCTAAATGCCCTTACGTGCTCAACAGATTTGCTCTGCCAGGGAGAAGTGTGAGATACTCTTCTCCTGTTATACAGAATTTATTTGACTTTGATGTTTTCTTGTTATGCAAATTTGGAGTGGCTGGACCGGAGCAGGATGGGGATAAAGAAGAAGAGAAAATAAAACAGAGGGGGGAATGCAGGGGACAAGAGGGGGACAATACAGAGAGAGAAGAGGACAACAGCAACAACAACAATTGGGACAATAACAAAACAACAGAAAAGCAGGACAACATCAGCAAATGTCTGTGACGGCTATAAAGACCATGACGGAGAAGATTTATGAATATAGGACATTTTTACATATTTCAATTGAAAAAAAAATATTTCATTTAAAGCATTATAACAATAATTTGTGTATTTTGGAGGGCTGGGATGAATGTTTTCAATGTTCTGAATTCCTGCTTTAAACCTGTGCTGTATTAAGTAGAATAATGTTTTAGACGGTTACTTTACTACAGTCTAACCTCAGTTTTCGTATTTGTACACAAAGCAATGGCCCATTCGATAAAATTTTGCAAAAATTTTGCGTCGTTCTCCTACGCTGTCTCGGTTATCATACAATATGCAGAGAAATCAAGTGCCCAAACAAAGCACCCTACACGTTGCTCAAGAAGGTGACAAACACAATTGAATTCCACCTCGCGGAAGTCTGAAATCAACAATAAGTTACATCCACGTGTCAGTTTTTGCATTGTTTTTCTGCATGTAAAACTACAATTATTCTCTATAAAATAGATTTTTTTGTAATCTTATTTTTGAGTGTCTGGACTGAATGAATTGGCTTTACATTATTTCCTATGGGAGAAATAGCCTCGATTTTCGGAGGTTTTGGTTTTCGTCATTCCAAAAGGTCAGACAAAAAACTTCAACAGCACCTCTGCTGACTGCACTCCATTTGCCACCCCTTTTATAAAGAATATGTCCTCTTTATTGTCACTCAAAAGCAGCAATATTTCCAACTCAACCTTTGAAATGAAACATTTCAGCTGCACTATGTAAAACACAGCCCCCAGTCAATATTCATGTTGATTCTCCATTATTGTTGCATTTGTCCGAGAGTGTTTACGACTCCCCCCGATAAGCGAGCCGGCGTAAAAAACAATAAATGCTGCTTCTGTTACAGCATGTGACTTAGCAGCAGGTCTTAATTTCATACGCACAGCTCCTTAACAAAGACAGATCTGCCATCATTCCACCTGTGCCGCCCTCAATACCCCGCCCCTCAAATTCTTTTTTTTTTTGTTTTGTTTCATGTCAACAATAAAATGTAGTGATCAATGCAGAAGGTGGGTGAGGAATGGCAAGTGGATTCGGCGGCGCCTGAAGATATCTGAAGAATAAAATCTGCTTGACTTTCAGTGATTGGCTCGTGGCATTAAAGAGGCTCCTAAACATGAAGTCACTCCCAATAAAAAGTGTGAAAATGAAAAAGCTTTAACTAAAAAGGTTTAGTTAAGTGATCCTTTCAAGCCGCTTTCACTCACTTTCACTTTGTATTATGCTGCTGCCTCTTTACAAGTGCACATCGCATTACAATGCATTAGACATGTCTAACATCTGCTGAACAGTACGTACAGTAATTGGCTGTGCGCATCCTCAGTGGCGCATTACATGAACCTTTTCATGTCATATGAGCACAAATCACAGCGTAGTGCTCCATTTGTAATGTTCATAGAAAGCATGTGTAACTGTCGTGCGTGTTAAACAGGTAGGTGTTTGTGGTGGGTTGAAGCAGAGGGGCTGAACCGGCGTTTCCCCCCCGGCCACCTATGAAAACAACATTTTATCACTGTCAGCAAACAATAAGTCAATTTTCACCAGCGTGTTGCGGAGAGTGACGCTGTGGCTGCAGGACACGTAACGCACCCCCAGCGCCAACTCTCCCTCTCAAGCACAAGGTTGACGATTGTGTTGACTTACCATAAACTTGCTATATATATATATATATATATATATATACATATATATACACAGTATATGTGTGTGTATGTACTGTATATAAGCAATTGCTGTTAATTTATGGACAATATCCAACAGCTCCAAAGCCATGGAAAATGACTTCTGGATGGGAAGAGATTCAGACCACGATCCGCCGTCTTAAGGGGGTTGGGAGCAGTGCACAATCAACACCGTGTATGGTGGGGATGTTGTGCTGCTGACCTCGACTGGAGATGTTGTGGACCGGTGGAAGGAATCCTTTGAAGACCTCCTCAATCCCACCGACACGTCTTCCAACGAGGCAGCTGTGCCTGGGGACTTAGTGGTTGAATCTCAGATTCAGGAGGAGTAGTGTGTTTTTCGTCCTGGTTGTGGATTGTGGACCAACTCTATCCTCTCGGCAGGGTCCTTGAGGGTGCATGGGAGTTTGCCCAGCCAGTCTAAATGTTTTTTGTGGACATGGAGAAGGCATTCATGTTCCTTGAGGAATACCGTGGGGAACCACCTAATTCAGGCTGTTCGTTCCCTGTATGGCCAGTGTCAGAGTTGGTTCGCTTTGCTGGTAATAAGTCGTGAGGGTGGGGTCTCTGCTTTTTGTAGATGATGTGGTTCTGCTGGCTTCATCGAGCCGTGACCTTCAACTCTCGCTGGATTGGTTCGCAACCAAGCGTGAATTGGCTGGGATGAGAATTAGAACCTCCAAGTCTAAGTCCATGGTTCTTGCCCGGAAAAGGGAGTGCCATCACTGGGCACAGATGAGATCCTGCCCCAAGTGGAGAAGTTTAAGTACCTAGGGGTCTTGTTCACGAGTGAGGGAAGTACGGAACGCAAGATCGACAGGCGGATTGGTGCGGCTTGGGCAGTGATGCAGACTCTGCATCAATCCGTTGTGGTGAAGAGGGACCTGAGCCAAAAGGCACAGTTCTCAATATACCGGTCAATCCACGTTCCTACCCTCACCTATGGTCATGAGCTTTGGGTAATGGCCAAAAGGACAAGATCACAGGTACAAGTGGCCGAAATGGGTTTTCTCCATAGGGTGGCTGCCCTCTCCTAGAGATAAGATGAGAAGCACTGTCATCTGGTAGAAACTCAGAGTAGAACCACTGCTCCTCCGCACTGAGAGGAGCCAGATGAGGTGGCTCGGACAGTTGGTCATTTGGATGACTTCCTGGGGAAGTGTTCAGGGCACGTCTGACCAGTAGGAGGCCTCGGGGAAGACCCAGGACATGTTGGAGAGACAATGTCTCTCAACTGGCCTGGGAACACCTTGAGATCCGTCGGGAGGAGCTGGACGAAGCAGCCGGGGAGAGGGAAGTCTGGGCTTGCCTGCTTAGGCTGCTGCCCCCGCGACCCAACCTCGGACAAGCGGAAGAAGCTGGATAGATGGATATTAATTGACAATTCACTTCTGTTTTTGTGGCTATTAGTACAAAAAATATGATTATTTAAAAATTCTACATAATGTTTTACTAATTTTCAAGCATAAAAATGGCTAAATAAACTAAAATACAAATATGAGGACATTAGACCACATAGTCAAAAACGTTATCGTATGTAGCATTCTGCACTGGTCATGACATATCAGTAAGGTTACACTGATGAGACAAGAGCCACCACAGAAAGTACTGCACAGAAACTAGCAGTTAAACAACAACAATGCTAACTACTATACACTAGGTCCCCAACTTACGAACATCCGACTAGCGAACATTCGCGGATACGAACACAAGCCGACTGGTCTATATTTTCATGTATTTTGCCTTATAAGTACATATTTATACTGCTACATGCTTGACCAGTAGAGGGCACTGTGACACTGCTAATGGGACCAACAGGAGGTTGGTCGAGGACAAGGAAGAGGAGAGAGAAAGGCTAAGAGTTGTATGATACAACCCGGACAGAGCGTGTGATTGAAGTTTATGAAGAGTTAATAGGCCTGCTTAATTCTACACCACCCACAGAACACTACCTCTTTTAGAAGAGTCTAACGACGACGATTTGTCCTTTTTTTCTATAACTCCTCCTCCTCCTCCACCACAACAACGTATGCTCGACCACTCCTCTTCAAAGGTAAATAACATTTATCATTACGTATTATTATATCATTTTTATTATTGTTTTTTTCATTAATTATCCTCGTTTAATATTACTACTGCATCCAAACTCATATTTACATACATACACATATACTGTATATGTATACACGTACATGTAGTACCTACAGTATATCATTGGTAATATTACTTTTTCCCCGACTTAAGAACAATTCGCCCTGCGAACGGTCGTCTGGAACCAATTGTGTTCGTAAGTTGGGGACCTAGTGTATTGGCTAATAAAAGATGTCTATAGGGCTGTTATTTCATGTCTAAAGGGCTCTAATAATGTTAAAAATCATATTTAGAAGGTCGTAAAACGGGTTTTATATGATCTAACTATGAAAATATTAGATTTATAAATAAGGAACCCTACTTCGCAAAAAGTCACTTATCACGGTTGGGTGTGGAACCAATTAACCACAATAAATGAGGGATTACTGTGTAAAAAAGGAATCATTTGGAGGGGCCCTTTTTCTCAATTGTGTGCACCTGACAAAAACGCTCCCTTTACACTTCCAGTGTGCTGTGTGTCATCTACAAGGTCATTAGCCCAGCAGCAGCGGGCACCTTCAGCCTAGCGTCGGGTCGATAATATTTTTGCTAAACCATTATGGCTGCGTATCTCCCCCCGAGGCGCCATGACGTTATCGAATCGAACGTCATCTAATCTCTTGCCGAGCCCAAAGCAGATAGAGCCAAGTTTTTTCTTGTTCTTTTGTGTCAGTATGCCAGATACACGACGCAAACAAAGCCAGGCGCTGATGAATTGCCCCACGTTCATCATATCTGAGTATAACAGTGCCTGTGAATCCCGCATGTGAGTAGGCTGCTACTCGGAGGAAATAATCAAGGCCATTTTAATAAACAGGCGTCCTTGTAGCATGTCAGTCCAGTAGACAATGGCCACAGATGTGTGATTACCTCAAGTGATGGGCAGCTCAGACTTGAGGACATCTGCAATCAGCGACCCTTCAGCAAACAGCTTCTTTATGACTAATTTACAAATGAAAGCATCTTGATTTAAATCAGATTCTACTTCCATGCCTCGAAACATCTTCATATGCATTAGCCTTAAACGTGCTATGAGAGCACCTTGAGAATTGAGGGCCTATTCGCTTGGCTGTAGCTGGCTGTGTTGTTAATGAAGCCCTCCCTCCTCCCCATGCTAATGAATATGGAGTGCAAAGACAGCTGCATCAAGTATCATAAAGTGCTTCAAGCCGTGTTTCCGGCACATATTTTTGAGCAGTATTAATGTCTCTTAGAATGGCCGGATGATCGCCCTCACCGGGTTGGAAAGCAGGCATAAATCATACATTTCCATCACCACGAAGAAGCAGAAAACCCTTACTGAGAAGTCACTAATTGAAGTGGGGCAGGGGGGCTCATCCACCTTGCAATCGAGTGACACTTTCAGCGGGAATATCACAGGTTTTTTTCCCAAAACGGTGTCCCACAACCAACAGCGCGTTGTGTGTTGGAGTGACTCGTTCATGGGCACCCACGGCATGTAAATCAAATGGAATTAACGTTCCTAAGCAAATATAAGCTACTAGACAACAAGGGAACGCATGGACGGCCGCAATGTATCCCAGCAGACTTGTGTTCCAACATTTAAGTGGATGGAAGGTACATTTAGAGAAAGCATAGTGGGATACCGAGCCTACCTAAAACAACATAAAACAGCTGGCGTCTAACCTACTTACTGCCCGCAAATTATATACAGTACAGTGAAACCTTAGTTAGCATCATTAATCCCTTTCAGAAGGTCCAACTCTAACCGAAATGTACTCTAACCCAATCCATGTTTCCCATAAGAAATAATATAAATCCAATTAATCTGTTCCAGAAAGCCAAAACCTGTTAACACAAAACACATTTTTACAGATATAAAGAACATTTAAGGTTACTTTTACCTTCATTGAAGATGTGATTGTTGACAAAGACACCACCTTCATCGATAAAATCAATTTTATAGAGAATAATTGTAGTTATTTCTTCAATTTAATAGTGTTTCACACCTCGAGTCTCTGCTTTTCTTATTGATCATGGCTGCAAAATAACCCAAAATGGAGCCAAAGAAAGTTGCAAGTGTCAGCATTTTGATGAAGAAAGTGAGAAACACTACTGAATTCAAGAAATAATTTATGATAAAACAGGTGTCCGTGTTGGTCTTGCTGCCACGTCATGTCTTTGTAAACAACCACGTCCTCAATGAAGGTAAAAGTAACCTTAAATGTTCATTTATGCATTTCATTCATAATTTAAATGTATTTTGAATTGCTTTATGCATGTAAAACTATAATTATAAAATTAGGAAAACATGTTTTGTGTTTTTTGAGTCCTGTGGCAAAACTGCGTTAGTTAGCAAAGAACTACAGGTCATAGATGGGCGATGGAGCTGACTTCTGATTCCTGTTTCCATGTACAGTATTAGCGAGCTGCTAACATGGACGTTTTGTGATAAAAAAAAAATACATTAAGAACACAATTGGACTCACGCAGTGTATTAATAACACAACAAGCCATGTGGCATATTGTACGCTAACCAAAAAATGTATGTAAACTGAAGCTAAATTTTGGCGTAATTTTTTGACATTAACCAAAAACTACGCTAACCAGGGCGTATGCTAACCGATGTTCCACTGATAAAGGTGGTCCTCGTTTTACGATATTTCATGGTTACGACGCATTCCCATAAACTAAAAATAGTGTACAAAAAGAAAGCCAAAACTAGTTATGTGTGTGTGGCGGAAGGATACGTAGGCGGAATAATAAGCCGGCGCAATGCTACAGGGAGGACATTAAACAGCAATAAAAATATCCTAAACATAATTATTTTTGCCTGAAATTTTATGACTTTTCCTGAAGTGACCAAAATGACATACTAATAAAAATACAAATTTATAGTTTTGCATATATGCTGCACATTTTTCCACACTGACGCTGTTAGCAGTCAACAATGGCTGCTCGTAAGTGAAGGCAATGTAAACACACCCAACGCAAACACCTCCAACTGGTCTGATGGCATCCATTGACCACAGAAGTATTGTGCGCGAGTCTTTGCAATTTTCTATTCTCTCTCACACTTACTCCAAGAGCAAGACTGGCCAATGTCTGAGGATGGATAATCGTTGGTAGGATACCTTTAGCATTATTCTGTCATTATGGTTGCTAGGTTGTTTACATCAAGATGCAAAAGCATGTTGTCTTGGCTTGTCGTTGTAGCCGAACCTTGGCGGGCCTCCTTGGTTACAGCAAAGGAAGCATGGCCAAAGCAAAGGCGACAATAGACGATCACAATTGGATCACAATATCTCACATTGCTGGCTAAAGAAGCTTGGTATCCAGAGTGGCTGACAATGAGCACATATTGTACATCAAACCGTGCTCTCTTTACATCAAGCATAAACAGTCCGTTTTTAACCAAAAAGCAAAGTTAAGATGATGAAAGCAAGTCCGAGGTGTACTTATCGCATCCCTGGGAGACAGTGACCTTGAAAAACCTTTGCAAAGTTCTTAAGCAAGCTAATGTGGATTAATTCCTCTCTGTCAGGACGCGCCAATTAAATTAGGAATTAACTTTATTTCCCGGCCAGACGTATTATCAGCGAGGTCTTGATCCTACGATGGGTCTCAGCAGCTCCCCCATAAGGGAAAAGGAAAAAAAACTCCAACTCCAAAAAGGGAAAAACAATGAGCTGAGTATCATCTAATTCATGGGCGAATAATTAAGGATTAGCCAGCAAGACTGAGCTAATTATGTCGACGGCGACTGGATCATGATGATGATGAAGGGAATGGAAAAGCAGCCGGTGGTGACGAATGGAAGCCAATAATTGACTGATTATTTTCAGATACGAACAAATGGACACTCCAAACTTGAAGACAATGAATGTGTTGATTTGTTCAGATTTTGAAGTACTTTCCCTAGAAGAATCAATGGAAATAGACAGAATCTGTTTCATTGTCACAAATAGCAGCGATGTCCGATAAGACAATATTGGCCTAAAATTTAGATATCAGTTCATTCTGGGATCAGTTTATCTGATGATAATGATATTGCGAGTGATGACTTTGTGCTCCACCTATGCAACAAAGATTGCTAGCTCAGTATGTCCGCGGTCTGGAATTATTTCCAAGTTTCACCTTCAGATTGTTAAATATGCAATTTGCAATGACGAGGGGGAGTAGAGCGTCCTTCTTTCATACTTCTAATCTAATATCACATCACAGGAAGAATCACTCTGAGTCACACACAGTTTGCGTACCTGCAGCAAAATAAGAAGTGACTGATGCTGAATGAGCCCAGTTTATCATTTGACTGATTGTATAAGTAAAGAGTTTCATAATTTGCAATTGTTCTTATACTGACGTTTGTGCCACATCGAAAAGTGCTGCTTTCCAAATGGTATCATTGCCAGCATTATTTAATTGGATTCTTATTTGTGAATTTATTGAGACTAACCTGCAACATCGGTTGGGTCCACTGTATACAGTCCATCATTACACACGGCGTGGAAAAAAATTATTAGACCGCCCTTGTTTCTTCAGTTTTTTGTTCATTTTAATGCCTGATACAACTAAAGGTACCTTTGTTTGGACAAATATAACGATGACAACGATGATGACCAAATGATTTTAGTTATCATCAAGAAAACCATGGAAGTTTCTAGATATCAGCTCTTAAATTAAACTCTTATGAGCTATATTTGTTATCATCATTATATTTGTCCAAACAAATGTACCTTTAGTTGTACCAGGCATTACAATGGATCAATAAACGGAAGAAACAAGGGTGGTCTCATAGGTTTTCCATGACTGTACATTAGGTATTATTTTTATGGCTGGTAGTTGTTTGGTTTTCCACTTCACATCTGTTTCAGCCGAGGACACGCTGGCGGGATTATGTCTCACAGCTGGCTTGGGAACGCCTCGGTGTCCTCCCGGTGCAGCTGGAGGAGGTGGCCGGGGACCGGGAAGTCTGGGCTTCCCTACTGAGACTGCTGCCCCCGCAACCCAGACCCAGATAAGCGAAAGGAAAATGGATGGATGGATGGATCTGTTTCAGCGAGTATTTCCCTATTTAATAAACCCCTAACAAGTGAAAATGTTCTTTGCCGGGTATCCTGTTGTGTAGACCACAATCCACTTTCACGTTGTTTAAAATAGATCTATGACCACGGCGCTAACAGATTTGAAAGTCTCATGTCTCTTGCTACTGCTCCCGTTGAACCTGCTGCGCTAGTGATACATGTGGTATTGCAAGCACACCTTTATTGACTTTTTTTTAACAACTTGACTCTCGCCGTCACAGGTAAACAGAGTCTGTTCCACAGGCAGACCTCCAAAGCAAGCTGAGCAGGGGAGAGGAGGAGCTATTACTCATCATTCCACCACAGTTGCGAGAGAAAAGCCTTTTTTGCCTGGTAATTGTGCTCGTGTGAGAGCGAGCGAAATGAATATTTGATGGCATGAGATGGATAGATTCTCCTCAGTGGGAAGCCGGACCAATTTTGTGCTATGTTAGCCGGAATTGGATGTCCTCCCGAACATCATCTGCTGCAACAATTCGATGTCTTTTTTGCTCCCTTTGAAATCCACATCTTTCTCTTTTGCTATTTCTTTCTGTGATGTATTTGAATGTATACTTAAAGAAGCAACATTGTATGTAGTACAGTACATCCAAGGTGTTACGTTCTAAAACCGAATAATTTATACAAACATAAAAATGTCTATTTTTGACACACATCTCACTCCTCCTCATCCAAGCCCTCTTGCTAGCTTGACGCTGACGTTCTCCTTTGATTGTGCATCAACATTTGCAATAAAAGTGACTGATTATTATTAGATTACATTCAGCTCCAGAACCCTCCCTTTCTCTCTCTGTTTACTTGCGACGAAGGAAGCTAACAAGCTAAATGCTAAATGCACAATCAAGGTTTAAGCCCTAAATATGCCTCACACACTTATTAAACACATTTCAAATATAAAATGTATAGCTACTCATCTGTAATGAATGATCATGTAAGATGATTACCGTAATTTCCGGTATATACAGTAAGCCGCTACTTTTTTCTTAAACTTTGAACAGCTTGTACAGCGGTGCGGCTAATTTATGGCTATGTTCTAACTCGTGACAGCTCCTTTACTTCAGAACTACTACTAATCGTTTAAATATTGTGCTGTTCGCGAGTCAGTGAGGAAACGGAAGCTCTTTGTAGCATTTATGTTATATTATTAAAGTACAGTATAGGTACTAAGCAACGACACTTTTAAGATATGGGCTAGAGTCAAAAGACATACTGTAAGTTCGGCTCTAGGAGTCGAGAGCAAAAAGGCTGGAACACAGAATTAAGTTTTGGTGGTACTGACAACACAATAGCACTTTATAAAAGAGGACTATCTGCTCAGGAGGCTGAGGTCCTTTGGGGTGCCGGGGGCACTCCTGAAGACCTTTTACGACTCTGTGATGGCCTCTTCCACCTTCTATGGTGTGGTCTGTTGGGGGAGCAGCATTACAGCAGCTGACAGGAAGAGTTAAGATTAAGAGGGCCAGCTCCGTCCTGGGATGTCCTTTAGAACAGGTGGAGGTGGTGGGCAAGAGGAGGACAGCCAAGCCAAGCTGTCCTCCATGATGAACAAAGACTCCCACCCCCTCCAACCCACATTCACTGCACTAAGGAGCTTCATTAGTGACTGGATCATACATCCAAAGTGTGTGAAGGAGAGATATCGCAGGTCTTTCCTTCATGAAACTGTCAGACTCCATAATATAGACTGCTCCAAAAATCTTGAACAATAACCGTGCGATAAACCTTGCAATAACCATGCAATAAACCTGTGGCTTGATCAACATGTACACAGCTGTAAATAGTGTATATAACTTCTTCATTTGTATTACCTTAATTTTGCACTTTCTATGCTCGTGTGCTTTTTGTACGCTGCTTTTGCTGCTGTAAGCCTGGAATTTCCTCTTGTGGGACTAATAAAGGCATATCTTATCTGATGCTATCATATCTTACCATATATTATATAGAAAAGACAGACAACATATAACAATACGCACAAATTTGGATTGGAATGGCCATTCACAAAATCAATTCACAATTCAATGATAATCGTTTTCACAATTGAAGGCATTCAATAAATTATTCAATTATTCCAGGAAGTGCAATATTTTGAGAGTCCCAAAGCGAACGCAACAGTCCATTGGTCAACTGAATGTCCAGAAGGTTATGAGTGAAGGAGGGGACTGAGAGTTCATGTGAAGGGCCAATGAGTAGCGAGTCGCAAAGGGACAAAAAAGGAAAAGGACCGTACCGGCCCGACCAGAGCAGGTGGATGAGAGTTCTCCAGGTGAAAGTCCGGGCTGAGTAGAGCTTCAGGCTGTTTGCCTTGGTACAGAGTTCTTAGCTCGCCATCAAAACCTGGCTTATATAAAACAGGACCAGTGTAAATCCATGTGCGTATACAGTAAGTATCCTCATCAAGCTATAATACTATACTGCTCAAAAAAATTAAAGAAACACTTCCAAAACACATCAGATCTAAACTGGGGGGAAAATGATCTTGAATATCTTTCCTGATAATAAGTGGGTGATGTATTAGTAACAAAATGATGCCACATCATTTGATAGAAATGAAAATGATCACCCTATAGAGGGGGGAAAACAAAGACACCCCAAAAATGAAAGTGAAAAAATGATGCAGCACACTGGTCCATTTTGCTAAAAGTCATTGTAGCAACTCAAAATGATTCTCAGTAGTTTGTGTGGCCCCCACGTTTCTTACGCATGCCTGACAACGTCGAGGCATGTTCCTAATGAGACTATGGATGGTGTCCTGGGGCTTGGTGAGTCGCTGTTGTTTTGCCATAGTAATACAAGGTTAGCAAGCAGCATTAGCCATACGCTAACCTGCAAAACAGCAGCATGTACTACGTAACACGCTGTTGAGGAATTGGATGTGGAAGTCAATACGTGCAAACAGGATATTATCATTGGCTGGACAGTGTTCATTATGGTGTTATATGTTACCGCTTGTTGTTCCCTGTCACTCACTGAGTTGCATTGCAAAATGGTACAGAATAAATTGTTATGCATTTATTTCATTAACAGTTCAGGCTGGATTGTAATTTTGTGTGATGCATGGATTTGTGGTGCGCAGTGAACTCGACAGGAGTGAGAGAACATTGCTTGACATTGCCAGAGGGTGCGACCAGGGTTGGGGATCATTTGAATTTGAGCGATTCCGGTTCCGATTTTGAGCCCTTGTTTCAATTCCGGTTCCTAACGATTCTCGATTCCGATTCTTTTCAGAGGTAGGGTCATAAAATTTTGCATGGTTTAAATGAGGGCACTAACCAAAGTTCGTGGATGAAATGTCTGAATGTCACCATGATATTTTAAAATTATATGAAATTTTTATGAATTACTTTACTATGAATTTCTCACAGGGCTATTTTCAACCAGTATATAAATATCAAACCATTAAACTTTAACTTAAATGTTTTGAAGTCTCTTTACATAGGAGTACACGTTCACAAATTATTTTTATTTTTGAAATCCTCATGAAAAAGACAATTATACATACAGTATCCTGTTGTTTATGTGTTAGAGTGTCCTATGATGCAGAATAGACAAAGTGTAACTTAACCATGTTACTGAGTTCCTACTAACCTGTGTGCAGAATATCAAACAAGTACGGTGAATGGAGTAACACTTCACAGGGTTGGTCAGCTTCCTGGCTAAAGCGAGCATTAACGTCAGGTCGTTTGTCTATGAAAAAGTAAAAAGTACATAGCCTTACGTTAACTGGATATATGAGTTGGCCACTGTATTCGCAGTATAAATTATAATTTGTTTGGTGCTTCAATGTTGGCATGACATCAATGTAATTTATTGTTTTACTTACCTGCCTGGTTGGAAGAAGTCCGGTGTAGCACGTTAAAACCACGGCACTCTTTACACTGTGAATCTGGAGGTGTTTAATCATGTTAGTGGAGCACCCTCCTTGCACGATATGATGGCGTTGCAAACGTTGCACTGCACCGACCATTCATTTTTCTTGTAGAATTTCAGCCAAACTTTCGAGCGCCGTTGCACACTGTCCATGGTTGAAATGGATGAACACAAACGCTTCCTGACGCTTCTTCTTCGCCGGTGTTCTTCTTTATTGATGTTATGCAGCCATTTTTTCCAGTTGACGGGCTGGTCAGTCGGCAAAAGTACGAATCAAAATTTTTTTAAATGAACGATCCCGGGAGAATCACAATGTTAGTCCCGCTTCCCATCGATGCTCGATGCCTAACCCTAGGTGTGACAGACACCTCTAAATGCCGCATCCAAAACCGGCCTCTGCAGGTTTTTCCAGGCGAGGCCGATTGAAGTCGGGTCACAGAAAGTTGACAGAAGAAGTGTGAGAGCGTGAAAACGGGTGAGGAGGCTGTTATCGGAAACGAGTCGTAATTTTACACTTTTAGACCACCGGTGAATAATGTATGAAAGGCAAGTGCGAAAAATGTCTGCCGCTCAACAAACTGGTTCGCAGCATGATGTTCAATGACTGGAGATGAGAGAGGAATAGTTAAGCATTCTTCTCTCGCTCTGTTCCGTACAGAAGAAGCCTTTGGGTCAGCAAAACAACTTATTTCCCATCTTTATTACTGAACCATGTCAGTTGCCGCTCTTTATTGGAGCAGGCTCAGCTTTCACTTCGGCAGGAGAACTGCTGAAGTCAGTAAACTTGCTGGATTTGTTCTTTTGAGTGTAAGCACTGGTGTGAAATCTTAGCCCCCTGCTAGATTAACCACCCAGTGACAGAGGCTTTTTATGGCCCTGTTTCATCACGGGAGAGTGAGAGGGATGCTCCATCTGGAATTATTTTATTTCACTGCCAGGAATTATTGGTAAAGAGAGACTGTTGATCATGCAATCCACCACTTATCCAATCACGGCCAATCCAAGTGAGGATTCATGTGGAAATTGGAGATAGTTATCAGCCATCTCAACCCCACGCTGAGTGATACTGTCCACTTAGATGTCATTTACAAGGGGAATGTCAAGAAGGGAGTTACAGTACAAGCGGCCATGAAATAGGTGGCCATTTATGAATTTAATGGAACAAGACCATGATTACACATCATAGAAGTACCTCCATTTCAACAGGTCCACAGATCAAACCGATTATTCACTGGAAAGTCTTCAGTTTCCACACTGTCCGCTCCGAAAAGTGCCTCTATTGTATGTCAAAATAAATAGTTTGAGGCATAAAAACGCCAGTGATATACAGTACATCCTTGGAGTCTGCTGTGGTTTCCCATGTAATTGTGGTCACAGAGGATCTACCTGACACTGAGCTTTTTGTCTTAGAGGATATTATCTTCACCAAAACCAACAATTGCAAATTTGAAATCACATCTCAAATAATGGGACAGCGGAGCGGTAGCTTCCCAGTGCAGCAAAAGCTATTGCCGAGCTCTTGCATTTGACATGCCGGGCCTCGGCGGGAAATCAGGACGTGACCTTACTGGACTCAGTGAGAGACTCTTGGAAGCAGGGAAATTGGAAATTTAATGTGTGAGGGAAGTGTCTTTAATTGCAAAGCAGAGAGCAGTAAAAGGCTATCAGCATCATCAGCACAAAAGAGGAGCAGGCAGGGAGAAAAGTCCATAAAACAGCCCGGGGTCCAGGAAGTCCAGCAAATGAGGTAACTACAGCCAGCAGGATGAAGGCAAGGTAGTAATCCAAACAGAGACCAAGGACATGTACAGAAAACAACTACGATCACACTATTTTCCAAACAAGAAACTAATCTTGGAGGAAATATCTGACACAACATGGCTGACTCAATCTTGTTGAAACTGATGACACGGCAATTGTACTATGGTATTGAAGGGAACCGTACCAGACAACTTTATATTGATTTATACACACAGACAGCAGAGAATGACAAATATTTTGGTTTGCAGGACACACTTGCATAAACTCAAACAGAACAGGTGGCAGAACATGTTGACTGACTGACTGGTGGAACTTGTGTATGGGGTAAGCAGATCTGTAATTGTGTATTTAACTATTACTGTATGTCAAGGTATGGTGTCAGCTGAAAGGTGTTACTTTACCCTGAAATGTGTGTACTCTACTGTATGTGGCCACTGCTAGAGGTGCAGAGAAGTTCATGACATCACAAATCATAAGGGATTATGCCAAAGCAATAACTACTGATTTTGAATTACTTTATGATTAAAAGTCACATGGTTTGAAAATGTTTTCATCTGTCTCTACCATCTACCATTCTTCAAAAATCTGTTCCTTGTTGCAGAAAACCATTGGTTTTATTTTGAATGACAATATATATGAACAATATTTGGTAACTCATGTATCATGGAATAAACCAGATTTGTTTCAGGAAAGAAATATTTGGTACTTTAGGTAACAAGAAAATAACCCTATTTGGTATCTTGGATGTCACCTATGAAGAAAGGAACAATATTTGGCATATTAAATTACATGAAAGGAACTATAATTCATGTATAGGGAACCATATATGGTATCGTATTGAACCACATTTGGTACCTTAAGGAACAGGAAAGCCTCCCTATTTGGCACCCCATTACCTTTCTGTTCTGTATCAGCAGTCTAACCACATTTGGTATCTTAGGTGTCAGGAACCATATTTGGCACCTTAAATATAAGGAAAGGAACCATCTTTGGTACCTTACATATCATGTAGGGGAAACTATGTTAATGCCAGGAAAGGAAACTCATTTGGCATTCTACGCATCAGTATTTGCAGCTAATTGGGTATGAACTGGACTGTTGGTGTTCTGTTGTCAGATCAGATCTAATCTAATTGAAAGTCTGAGCGCCCTGAGCTTGTGTTTAAATTCTCACTCGCTAAATTCATGCTACCAGAGCAATAAAACAGCCAAACTGCGGGGTACCAATTTACATAATGCATCATGGCAGCAAAGGCGGCTGACATGTGACCCACATGGCAAGGAGCCTCATGATAACTTCTAGTTGTTATGCACAGAGATGACGTTCCATATTCAACATGTTGTGCGTTGCCCTTATTAACACTAACAGCTCGGGCACTGGCTATATCCCAATCCTCCCTAAACTCCGCCCTGCACCCCTGCCACCGCCCACCCTCTGCTCTCCTTCATCCCGGCAACTTTGATCCCTGCGACCCGCATCCACACTTGTCTGCCTTGTTTGCTCCTCATCAGGAATTTTGCCAGCCGGCTTTGAATGAGGGGACGAGTCCACCCGGCAGCTTCACAATATTGCATCGGCACGGGAAAGGTAATTATCGGTCAAAGTCGTCAATGCCATCATCTTTTCAGAGGAAGCTTGCTAATGTCCCACTGGGGGAGTCCTGTCAGATTAAGCTGAACGTTCCCCACCAGCAGCGGCTGACGTAGGAAAAAACAACAACAAGAAAAAAACAATAGCTGCTTACCGTAACATTCACGTTTGAAACCCGACATGGACTGCCGGGCTTATTCAAGCTGACAGGACGTAATAGAGTAAATAAAGACACTCCATGGCACTTTGAAGCGCCTGCAGGTATTTGTAAAAGTTTCCCCTGTTGTGATCTTTTTAAAGAAAAGAAAAAAGTGGAACAGCCAAATAGAACAAGCGATGATATTGCACTCTGCTAGAATGGCGACACAGAGGAAGTTTCTTTTGGACGTCCTTTTAACCTCCTTCCTTCTAAAAGGATCACTTGAGCATTTATCACAGGTCACTTTCACAACCACTCTAATTCTGCAAATTCTCACAATTCTTCTTCAATCTTCTTCAAATTTTACCATCGAAATTCATCTAAAGAAAAATCCAAGCCATTTATATGAATAAATTAGCTGAGGTCAAAGGTCGACATTTATTCTGTCTTGAATCCTATTCATTGCGAATGATATGGCGGAGGTCTCCTAATGCTTTTGGAGATGTTTTTTGTCCTATTCAAGCCAGAACATTCTTGATCTTGTGACATGTCTAAGATGATGAATGTCGCTCAGCTCTAAAAATGCTTATTTCAAGAGAGAACTACTAGCAGTTAAGGCTTTAAAAGTAACGGGTAATCTAATTAATTATCATATTTTCCCAACTAGTTGCACTTTTTTTTTCATAGTTTAGCTGGTCCCTAGTTAGGGGCGATTTAAATATAAAAGATATATTTACAATTTAACGTTTTTAAATGTTAATTCTTACTGACTGTCATGAACCAAAGAGTGAACATTACTGTCGACAGCTGCGGGGGAAGCACTCTAGGTTTGTATGAAGAATTCAATGGATTGAGTGATGTGGAATGAGATCAGGAGCTGGGTGAACTTGATAACCGGTAACTTGCTTGTTGATTCCCTTGTTCTGTTAATTTAACCTATTCACCCTTCCAGGTATGTTGTTTATGCTATTGTGTAGCTGAATAACTGTAAATGAGTTCTGTTAAAATATCGGACACCTATTCAGCCTGTAGTTCTGTGTGTTATCGTGTACTTGAATAACTTGCCTTTCCAGATTAAATGTCTGTTCTTGTTTTTGACTTTTGTGAAAAAAAATGTCAAAATAAATTCAACATAATCCAGTATGCTGCAATTGGCTGGCGACTAGTCCAGGCTGTACCCCGCCTGTCGCCCGAAGTCAGCTGAGATAGGCTCCAGCATACCCCCACGACCCTAATGAGGAGAAGCGGCATAGAAAATGGAAGGATGGATGGATAAGGCAGTATGATTTATACACCGGAAAATACGGTACTATTTCAAATATTACAATGCCATACAGTGAAATGTGTCCCATTATTTTGCCCTGATATCTAATAGCTGTTATCCAGACGCAGGTTCGCTCATACAGTTGCAAACAAGTTGAGTCTTTTGAACGGCTCCTTTCAGTGAATGATGAGTGACCGATATTTATATTCTTATATCTGCAAATCAGTTCTCTATCAGCACATTTCCATGCACTAAATTAGTCAGATTACTGAAATAATTTGGTTTCACACCTCAGCATGACGTCCCTGTTTATCCCTGTTATCTCCACCGGGATTATTGGCCATATGATGTGTGCCTCCCATAACGCTAGATGGCACTTAGGCTCCTTTTAATACGTCACATATAAACAAAACATCTCAGCGAGCGTTGTCAGAGTCGCCTATCAGAAGAGACTTTGGGCTTGTTTTTTTTCCAAAAGATGCTTGCAAATTCCCAACTTTCTTGTTGTTTTGGGCTTGTGTTTGTAAAGTCGCTGCAAATTCCCCAAGTTGCCTGTTGTTTTAGGCTTGTTTTCAGAGAGCTTGTTGCTTGTTTCTCTCGCGTGACCTGGCAACACTGTCTCCGTGTCTGAGAAGGAATTTGTACGAGTTATCTGATGAAGCGATGAAGCAAAAACAATTACATGCCAGACACAAATTGAATTGAGGACAACAGTTATGACAAGCATCTTGACCTGGATGGCTAGCAATACAGGTCGCCGTAGTGTGATGGCTATTTTTTTACATCACAAAGTATGACCGTTCGGCTTCCTCCACTTATATGTACTGTACTTTATGTCTTTAATAGCCACTAACGATAGAAACAGTTGTATTTCTCCACAGTCAGGAGATAGCTGGCAACAACTTAAATCATTGCTAAAGTTACATTCGATGAACATTGATATTAGTTTAGCTACAAGCAACAATAACTGAACATTGACACATACTATCTTGAACAGCTACAATAATAGTGTTTACAGCGAACATTTAGCCATTTCTACACAATCATGTCCCACTTTGGCCACAATTAATTCCGGGCTACATCCCGCTGTGGAGACTGGCATGTACGCGGAAGGACGGCTCCGTTCCAGTAGCACGAACATGCAAGAGAGAGAGAACTAGTTTCCAGTTGCATAATCTAGGTATGTTAATCTGACTTTTAAAAAGCCAAACACAATGTAATTAAGGTGTTCACATGCTTGTTTAAAAGCTAGTTTTACACCAATTCATGCAATAATATGCTTTTTTTAGTGCATGTAAAGGTACTGACTGTTCGCTTAATCCCCTTGTTCGCTATCATCACATCTGTAAGCCCCACAATGCGAGGAGCGGTCTGTGGAGTTAAAACTATTGTAGTACAGGCATTTTGTGTTCATCCGCATCCGTTGTGAGAAACTCTAATCTCATCAAACATCTCTCAATTCTCTGACACATTTGAACTAATTACATTTGTGAAGGAGTCATTCTGTTATCAATTCAATTACTTTTTGGGAAAGTAACTAGTAACTATGATAAATAAAAAATTTGGGCAACACTGACTATGAACATTAACATACAAATCTTTCATTAGTCTTTTAAAATGAAAGCGGTTTCGCAGCCTGAGCTCTGTCATGTTGTTTCTAAAGGCGTTTCAATTGCATTGTTTTAATGGCATCTAACACTGAACCATTCTGCAATTTACGTCACTCTGGGTTCTGGCTCGGTGGGAATGTGACAAGTAAATGAGTGTGGCGTGAACGTTCCGTTCCTACGATCCGATTAAATGTTCGCACAAGGGTGGGGCGGCAAGCAGGCATGTGCCATGAACAGCAGCCCCGTGCTTCAAAACAAAACAGATGTTGGACCATGACCCAGTCTCGGACTAAATGACAGTCGTAATAGGTTTAGAGCAATGTGGAATCAGATAAATGGACCTAATTCCGTTATGGTGGGGACCCTGGCCGGGAAATGGCTGCTGACACCTGAGACCCTGCAACATGTCAAGGCTCAATCTGAGCAGGCTGCTGCCAGCCCATACATCTCCATTTTACATGACAAGACACACAATCGAATTCTTCAGCGGAGGAATAAAGCACAGGAGGGAGGCTAAATTGAGATGAGATGAGATGAGAGGGAGGAGGCCCAACAAAGACATAATGGGTTTGTTTTAGACGATAAAAGGTGCTGTGAAGATTGTTTAGGCCTCATTAAATTGAGCTGGACTCTAAATCTTGGTGGTT
The DNA here is from genome assembly GCF_027744805.1 of Dunckerocampus dactyliophorus. Lineage (NCBI taxonomy): Eukaryota > Metazoa > Chordata > Actinopteri > Syngnathiformes > Syngnathidae > Dunckerocampus > Dunckerocampus dactyliophorus. The sequence continues at coordinate 26,080,328 of NC_072820.1, read as the reverse complement.
TCTCACAAGAGAGAATTGAGAGCAAGAGACAAAACACGATTGGAGGCAATTAAAGAAGTGTGCAGGTAGACGCTTTTAATTGCAGCTCTTTAATGTAAAGCTTTTAGTGCATTTCTTTATGTTCTGAGATACAGGACTGCGCGAGACATGCATTTAAAGGTACATTTTCGTGTAAATTTTCTCTTTATGTTAAATCTATCTATCTATCTATCTAGATTGAAAATTTGGCCTATCCTATCAGTTTGACATACCTTTAGTGTCAGGAAAGGAACTATAATTGGGACCTTATGAACCACCTATCAATGGACAGTGGATCTTTTAGAGTTGGGACACTATAGATGGATTCAGTCCAGGGAATCCTTTAATCATCTTTATTATGTGTGTGTGAACAATGCACAACTTTGTATGTGTTGCCTTTCTCCCTTCTAATAAGCAGTGTACACCCTGTACTGATCAGGCGTTAAAAGGCACTGCTTATTTCTGAGTGTTAGATGAATAGAATTTCAGTCTGTGCTTTTTATTTATTGAGTACGGCTGCAAAATAACCCACCAAGAGTTGTCAGCAATCGTAAAATTCACGTTAAATGTTAATTTGTATGCATTTGCATTTGATTTTCTGAATGCTAATCAATATGGACTACTGTATATGGAATAGATTAATTGGATATGGATTATTTCTTATGGGAAAAAGTGATTCCGTTGACTCCTGATCTAATCTGTCTTGATCATCAAGCGGATGCAGTTTTGGTGAACTTTTATTTTCCTTGTTGGCTAATGAGAGGCACATCCCAGCGCTAACGCAGTTTGTGACACATGTGGAGATTATGATTTATTCCTCTCATTAAGGTGCAGAATGTGACAGATTAGTCACGGCAGTTACATGTTGATCGGGACACAGGTTCAAAGGGACAGATCGCTTACAGAGATGCATGCGTGCATGCATAGAGATCCACGTGCCCACACATGCAAGGACATGTACAAAACATACAAAACACAGATAACTGCACAATAATACCTTGTAATTCTACCAACACGGGACAACACAAACACCACTAGTACTTGGCTATCGTGAGACGTTTTAGTACTATATATTAGTACCTCATGTCTCAGAAACCGTATTTGGTACCTTATGTATTGGAAATCGAAGTTGCGACTCTATCTACAGGAACCAGTTGTGATACTTTCTCTGTGTATCAGATTGGGAAGCAGAGTTGTGACTCTATCGACAGAAACCACTTGTAATACTTTATGTATCAGGTACCATTTTTGATACCTTATTTATCTGGAACCATATTTGGTACATTAAGTCTCAGGAACCCATTTTTGGTGCCTTATGCATTCTGAACCATATTTGGTACCTGTTGTATGAGGACACATATCTGGGACCTGTTATATCAGAAACCATATTTGGTACCCTAGGTATCAGGGGCCTTTTTTTTTTTTTAGTTTTTTATGTATCGGGAAACATGTTTGGTACCTTATGTATCTGCAACCATTCAGTACTTTGTTTACAGAGACCATTTCTCAATTACCTCCTGTAGAGTACCTGGTTCCTGGCTTCCTTCCATGCCCTCCTCCTCTGTAGTTGCAGGGCCAGAACCAGAAGCAGAAACAGAAGCCCTTTTTCTAGGAATTACTAATGTTGGCAATTAACACCACTGAAGAGCAGAAATTAGCAACAATTAGCTTGTCTTGTTAGCAACTGTCATCACTCACTTTTTTTAACGAGTTAGTTCCTCATGCTAGACAGTACACAAGTTGCTGGTGTCAGTAAACAGATCTGCAATTATATTCAAGATTTTGGGGCAGGAAAAGTGCCAGAATATTTCAAACTTTTGAGATTGGTGCAGCGCTTCTTTCAGTCCATCCACACAGGAACATTTGTGACACGTTATTATCACAAAGCGTATTTGATGCTTTATATGTGAGGTACCATATTTGAAACTTAAGTATCAAACCGTATTTGAGAAATCATCTATAAGGAACCACCTTTTATAACGTATGTATCAGGACCCATATTACCAACATTACATTACCAAAACAAAGCAGTATTTCCAAGGGCTCATTTGAGATAATTATGACAATGGTCTTTCTCTTCTGACTGCAAAGCTTTTGCAAACTCATTACCAGCCAGCAGTTTCATCACACGAAAGTGCTCCATGTCCAAGCGAGTATCACATTGCAGCAAACAAGCAGCAATGTTCCAGTCAGTCATTAGAGTCAAACAATACTGCGATGATGACTCAAGCCCTTCACAGCTAATTGCAGTGAAACATTCAGCCATGGGGGAGGAAATGTTCAGCCATGGGGGGGGAAATGGACATCTCTCAGCGGCATCCCCACAGCTCACCAAAACAGCAAGACGGTCGTTTCCCATTTTGTGTTCCGCCAATTTCACGGCTATGAATTTTGCATAAAGTTTGAGGCGACAGTGTACACACACCACCATCAATGTCACCCTCCACCCCTCATTGTAATTAATCGCATATCTCTAGGGCATAGAGATAGCGAGGCGGTGGGGGCAAGCTGAAGCCGGGATAGCTGTAATCTGACATTGATGTAAAAGCAAAAATGGAAGTCCTCATTCACCTTCCCTTTGTTCCTGGGAAAGGGAAGTGATGTGTGAAAGGGTGTAATTAATGGACCTACAAATAGCTCCAGTTTGGTTTAATGACAATCTATGTGTTAAAAGCCGTTCACCATTGTTACTGTGGCAACACTGTTTCCCAGCGGAGCGCTGACAGGTAATTCTGCATTTTTTAAATGGTAATGAAGCACAGTGCAATGCCAGATTACACCTATGGGACGAAGACGTCAAGCGTCCTTCAGGGTGTAAAAGTGTAACGCTCTTGATCATCAGCGAGGCCGCCGGCAGCCAAACGTTGCAGCTATGGCGGCGAGTGTGAAGGTCGTAAACTATATCTGCGTGACTTACCCAAGAGCCTTGCCCGTGATGCCAATTACTAGTTGATGCATTAAACTGTGCAAATGAAGCTGGCATGACAAATGGCAAGACGTAGGGTAGCATTTGGTGCCAGGGAGCGGTCAGGCATGATCACTTCTCAAGTAGAATCCTTACAGATCAACTCGGCCTACTTTTTACCTTACAGCTTTAATATGTTGTCATACGACCTTTGAATGGTAGCATCACAATCACGCTGATTGGAACAAGGATGCTTTGTTGCCGTGGCAATCCAGCACAACGAACTTTTACGGTCGACCATGTAGCTGGATACATCTTTGGTTGTGTTAGCCTAGCATTGTTGCTAACATAGCGTTATTGTCATAATATCGTGACTTTACTCTCATAAAATTGAACAATACTGAATACTGCAACTATTGTATATTCTTGTAAAAAAAACTTTTTAATAGAGTAACTATACTAATATACTCTATAATTATATTTATTATATAGGGTCAGGCAAAATGATCTGACACATTTGAAGGTTGAATAAAAGGCAAATAAAGTAAAGAAACAAGAAAGTGTTTTTATTTTGGAAAAGTACATATAATGCCATTCTGTTTCATTATGTTTTAAAAATTAAATCAGTCAAATGGGATCTATTATTGTCCACACACCCAATGCAGATCCAGTAGCTGTGAAGTTGGTAACCCATAACAAGATGGTGTTTGGAGCTGGTACGGGATCATGTCTACCAAGATTGAAGTGCAAACGGAACGCTCGTTGTGTTGCAGTTACAGATTCGTTTGTTTTGATAAACGTTCCCACAATGAAAGCGCGATGCTCACCAGTCCAATTCATGGCAGCAACTGAAAAAGAAACGAAAAACAATGAAGAAACAAAGCAAAATTGCATTATATGAAAAAAATGGCATTTTATGTACTTTTCGAAAATAAAAACACTTTGTTGTTTCTTTACTTTATTTGCCTTTTATTTAACCTACAAATGTGTCAGATAGATCATTTTGCCTGACCCTGTATATACTGTACAGTGGTGCCTTGGTTAGTGTCAAAATCAAGAGAGAAAAGGGGCTTACAGTATGCTTAGAGGGCAACCCCCTTTTTTTTTAAACTGTTTCTGTGCTCATGTGGCACAAAAATCTATGCAGAGACGTCTGTTAATGACTTTTTAACATGCACAGTTTTACATTCAGAAAACAATGCCATAAACATAACATATGAAATGGAGAAGTGAACATTTAACATCATTTAACGGTAGTGGACACCTTTGGCGAACAACCAGAAAGGGGATGGATGGAGGAGATTGAAGGCAAATTTGTCTGCACTTGTAAACTCACCATGCCTATCAACGGTGTGCATGCCTCTTCTTTTTGTTAAATTTTCAAACCAGCCACTGCTTGCCTTAAATTCTTCAACAGACTCACTCGTCGCAGGCGTTTTCTTTGTTAGATCCGCACGCAGCAGCCTCAACTCTGAAACAGTGACGAGTGCCGAGGTCCCGAAAGCCATTGATCCACACCAACTTCTCACTCATCTTTGATGGTTTGTGGTGTCTGTTTTGTTAACACCATTACTTCTTTTCCAACGTTAGCTCATTTGATTATTTTGTTATTCTTCAGGATGGTACTTATTGTTGATAAGAGCTTCCATTACATCCTGTCGAGATCGGCAACACGGACACCATCTTCTCTCGCTGTCACTCGCAACCTTCTTTGGACTCATAGCGGCTTATTTAGAGTTTGTCGCATTCAGTGAAAAAAATGCATGGACAGGAGTTATCAGCGCCGAGGGTCCATTGTTTGACCACCTGATTCCGGATGCCTTACATACACTCCTGATCAAAATCTTAAGACCAGTTGAAAAATTGCTAGAAATTGCAATTTGCACATTTACAGTCACTTATTAGGCAAGCCAGGTTGTACTACACATGTGTAATCTACGTCATTCATCTATCCATTTTACGGCAGTTACAGATCGTAAGCGTCAGGCAACATGATTTCTACTGTGCATGTGCAATTCATGTCACCCCCCTCCTAAAAAACGTTACTAAGACTGGAGAAATTTTTTCCTAAGTTAAGTTTTTTTTTTGCCACTGAAAAAATACAGATAAAAGCATTTGCTAGCAACATATGTTTGGATGGATGGTATTTTTGCATTTAGGAAATAAACTATTTGTATCCTCTGGATTAATCCATCATTGCACTCTGCCTATGGTTGTTGACATTCAAATGTCACAGTTTTTTATGTTTTGTTTTATATAGTTTATTCTATTTGTATTTATTCATGTATATTATACAGTGGGGTGAAAAAGTGTTTGCCCCTTCTTGATTTCTTTTTTTTTTTTTGCATGTTTTTCACACTTACATATTTCAGATCACCAAACACATTTAAATATTAGTCAATGACAACACAATTGAACACAAAATACAGTTTTTACATGAAACCTACATGGCCCAGTGTGAAAAACTGATTCTGCCATGCAGGCCGTTTTTGCCCTGCGTCTTTCTCATGGTGGATTCATGAACACTGATCTTAACTGAGGCAAGTGAGGCCTGCAGTTCTTTGGATGTTGTTGTGGGGTCCTTTTTGACCTCTTGGAAAAGTCGGCGCTGCGCTTTTGGGATAATTTTGATTGGCTGGCCACTCTAGGGAAGGTTCACCACTGTTCCATGTTTTCGCCATTTGTGGATAATGGCTCTCACTGTGGTTTGTTGGAGTCCCAAAGCTTTAGAAATGGCTTTATAACCTTTTCCAGACTGATAGATATCACATCTCACTTTTTCACACGGGACTTTTTTTGTCCCTCAATAATAAAATGTTTCATTTCAAACCTGCATTTTGTGTTCAGTTGTGTTGTCATTGACTAATATTTAAATTTGTTTTAGGATCTGAAACATTTAAATGTGACAAACATGCAACAAAGACGACAGAAACATTCTAATGCCAGCAAAGTCTTTTAATAAGAGTCACTAACAAAATAACCCCCCCAATATATTACATATATGAAGTATGGTTATAAGGTTATAAAATACATAAGGTTATAAGTATGGTATAAGTATGGTTACAGTTAAAAAATAATAACTACCACAGCACGTGATGTCACAGAAGCGCTGTTGTAAAAATTTGTGAAAGGAGGAAGTGATGCAGGTCACGTGCATGTGCAGAACTGATCGCGTTTCCAGTATGGATCGCATCGTGACAACAAATAACAGCACACTAACCAGGCAGGCGAATGCAAACCAAGGCAAAATTATTGCATACATTTTGGATGTTAACCAAAAAACTTGCCAACCAGGGAGGACGTTAACCAAGGCTGATAAAGGATGCAACTGCTAGGTTCAATTACATGATAGAGCACAGTGCTTAACTTTTCAAACCACTTCTAAGAGACCGATTTCTCAATTTCTCCAATCAGTCCAAGCGAGGCGCCATCTATTTTCCACCATATGCTCATCTCAAACCCCTCAAATATTGTCAGCCTGATGATAATCATCCAAATCTTGGGCTTGACTCAAAACTCAACCCAAACTCCCGTGTGGCAATCTTGCCTTGTCCTCAGTGGCTTCCAAGCAGATGATAAAAATGCCACACCTGTGAGTTCTAATAATGCTTGCAAATCAAAGGAGCTGTGAAAAGCTGCAAGGGTGCATCGGCGCATTAATGAGGCACATTGTTTTGTTTTTTTTGTCATAAGTGATCTGATACAGAAAGAGACTTTGTCCGCTTATTATCTGTGTCTTTGGTTGTGTAATAAGAAAGAAAGAAAGAAAGAATGCAGTTCAGCACTGCTGTATGCCTGAAGATAAAAATGAAACTGTAGTTAACAAAACAATGTTGTCGTTGACAGCTTCTGTGAGTGTTACTCATGATCCAACATTGACACCATTCAAGCCAATTGAAATGGATACGTTGGAATGAAATTGGCTAGTCTTGCCTGATTTTGGTCCACATATTTACACATAGTTCCTATGTTACTTACATGATGCTATGCTGTTCCGGACCTGATTTACCGTGGGTGTATTGTTTGGGTGTAAATGCGTAGAATTCTATGTGAAGGTGCCAATTGATAGTATCTAGTTTGCAACAACAGTGACACTGTCAGATATCTGATTCACACCTGATTTTGATCCACATATTTACACATCGTTGCTATGTTACTTACATGATGCTACATGTTCTGGACCTGATTTACTGCAGATATATCATTTGGGTGGATGTGTATTCCATCTGAATACGCCAACTGATCACATACAGTTTGCAACATCAGAGAGATATCTGATTCATACCTGATTTTTGATCCACATGTTTACAAATACAGCAGCATTGTAATTACTACGTGATTCGATGTGTTCCTGACCTAGATTACCCTGAGTACATCTGATTCATACCTGATTGTTGTCCACATACTGACAAACAGTTCCACCATTTCTACAAGACACTATGACAGTAGAGCGGAGGACTGTCATCCAGCTTGAAGGACTTCTTTTTCAAATTGAAAATGTGCAACAATTTATCCCAGAGTGTTTTATATTATTATTATTATTATTATTATTATTATTATTATTATTACCATTATGATAAGATGTGTAATGTTTTGCAGCTCCAGACTATTTTTCTTTACTGGAAGAGGAGGCAAAATTGCTCCGTGTTTATGGTAAAGGTTACCGATCCCTGTGCTAACCAATAGTCCTGGGCTGTCCAAACTTTTTCTACCGAGGGCTACATAGTGAAAAATTAAAGATTACAAGGACCACTTTGATATTTTGTAAAGCAACACATGTAGATACTGTAGGCTAAGGAGTTATATATATTTCAGCTTTGTGAAAGGTTTTTTATTTTTCAAAATATTTTAACTTGTAAATTTCCTTCTCGTAATATTGTGACTTTATTTCCATTAGAACTTTTTCCCCAACGTCCAAAAATGACAAAAAAAAATATTTTGCTTTGTTTGTTTCTCATAGAAAATTACATAATGTTCCATTATTGTTTTAATAGAATTGTATTCACATTTCAATTTTAAAAAAGATTAACATTTCAGCCTTCTCAGCTGTCACTCCAGCAATTTTATTCTTTAATGCAAAATGTGTGTGTGTGTGTGTTTTGAAATTCTTATTGGCAATAAAGATAATCTGAATCTGATTTGGTGATGAAAACCAAGTAGTGTTAAGAGTCTGGTTAAGGTAGTGTAGAAGTTCACATAGTTGACTTACATGCAGTTAGGCCGAGATCGGTTCACCCTGCCGTAGTCAGCTGGGATGGGCTCCAGCGTCGGCCATAGACCTGAACAGAAAAAAATGGATAGACGTTAGACGACAGAGTTTTACAAAGTAAAAGTGAGATGTGACACTTGCATTTGTGACATTTATTTTGAATGTCTCATTGGTCCCTTGGGCATCCTTACCGATGTCCCTCCATCTCTGTCGGACTAACTGCAGCACGCTGCCACGTGATATACTGTCTGCATTTTTTAGTCTGGAAGTATCAGGGTCCAAGGTCTGGCATTCTTGGGAGCCTCTGAGTGCATGTGTGTTCAGTGCGCACCTGTGTGGCCTTTTGTATGACGAGCTGGTGGTATCAAAGGATGTGCAAGATTCTATTTCACCACCACTCACCAGCCGTCATCCTGCTCGCCACCCCCTCAGGGAGCAGCCATCAACACCTTGCACCACTGCCTGGAATTACAGATGTCTGATTTAAGTCCCGACACAAAATTCTTACCTCATACCAGGTAAAATTTAATCCACAAACCAAAAAACATTTCTGCCCTGGAAGGTGAGAAGCAGTCTGTCCCCGGGGCTCAAGTTATATTTTCCCCCGATAAAAGACAAGCTTAGGCAGCTGCAGGGGAGGCTACTTCAAACTCTTATCTAACAGGTCAAACTATGTCCATGCTGAGCTAAAAGCCTGCAGTGTTTTAACGGCAAAGCATCCAAAAGTACTCTTTATCGCGGGACAAAAAACCCTGGCAGTAATTCTCAGACAAATAGCGGCCCATTATGCAATACATCTTCGAGAGTCCTTATCCGTTTGCAGTCAGGGTTGATCCAAGCTGAAATTGGCAGAAAAAGCTCACCCTGAGATCAAAGCATTGATATTTTATGTCCAAATTAACATCAATCAACCATTTATGGCTAATTCAGCAACCCAAATTTGTCTGCAGTAACAAGTTTTGCTTGGTAGACAAGCAGGTACATTTGACTTTTCACTTCTTTTCTTAAAACAGAAAAACAAACATTTCAGTCAGCCTCAGTTTGATTCTTAATAATGACAAATTAACATTGAGCCATTAAAACATTCAAGCAAGACAAATGTATAATACAGTAATGATTAGCATTGGCGATTAGCATCATGCTAACTTAACATGAAAATCGCCATTGACATGCTAACGCAATGAGCACAACTATCATTTTATTTACACGTTGCAAACTATTTCAACATGCATTCTATGCTAGCTTAATACTGTATGTCCATTATACTTATTGTACCATTGTACAGACGTGTGATTTAGTAGTTTTAGGTCATGTCCGCAAGAAACACGGATATTTTCAAAAACGCAGATTTGCCCCTCTCCGGTGTCCAAAAAATCTTGCCATTCGATTACATTCTAAAAGTATTTCTAGCCACACGAATACGCATTCGCAGGCTGTCATGCGCATGCCAAAGTAAAGGGGGCGCTGCAACCATGGGCTGTTCAGGCAGTTTTAACCAATCAGAAGCACCAATGACGTAATTTCCGTAAACGCACCATAGCAACCATGGCGATGTACAGGAGCAAGATACTGTATGTGGGCTGCTAGCGTCACTTTTTAGTACGTTATTTCACATTTGTCAGCAAAATGTATTGAATACAAAACAGTTTGGCGTCATGAAGAGCATCACCCGTGGGTTCATGGCTGTCCCGTGAGGACGTTGGGGAGGACGCTCTGGAACCCGTTTCCACCTCTACCTTGACCAAAATAGTTGGAGATGAGAGGCCCAACGTGCTGCGGGATGGAGATGTGACTCTGCTGCAATCTACGAACAGAAACAATTTCAAGCACCTAGTGAGAGTTGAATTTTCTGTCTCAACTTTTAACAAGTTTTAACCGGTTATTTGGGGGTTAAAATATTGCTAAATGAGTGTGGGGTTGACACAGGTTTTGTGATCCAACATAAATTGACTTGGGTGGGGGGAGAACAAAGGCCAAAAGCTCAATTAGGGAAATTGTCATGAGTTTGGATTTGCAAGCAATACAAGATAGAGGACAGGCTTGATTGTACAAGGGGTGATGAGAGATTGATAGAACAGAATGAAAGCCAGCCCTCTCCTCGGCACAACGATGCCTCCTCCCTACATACTGTACCGACAGACTCCCTTCACCAGCGCAACAAGTGGTAACAGAGCCATTGTCAGCATTCCACCACACCGGTCATCAACCCAGTCAAACACAGCAAAATATCTCTGGGAAACACACTGGGTCAACACACTCCTGTAAGACACTGCCTGGATCAGAGTGGCTTCTAGCACCGCAGATGTCAGGGTCAAGCATGGGGATTCAACTCTGTCCCACTAGAGAGTGATGAGATTTGTCGCCATTTACATCAACGTGGAGCTGTGACATCTGTTTAATTTGCCATCAACGTGGACACTGGGACCGGGAGTTAAAAACAAAAACGAAAGAAGGCACCCAAGATCTGGAGAGAGACCGCATAGGGAATACAATGACTGACAGGAGGGGTGTCCTCATGCGAGAGGAGATGAGTGCTCGGGCTGGAGAGGATGAGGCACAGAGAGGCAGCACATGAACACACATAAAAAAACACTGCTTTGTCAATGAAGTGGACACTTGCTTTACTAACACCACTGATGTATACAAAGATACAACATACACAGATACTTAAATCATTTTGAAGTTAATATGCACCTCAATTGGCATATACAAAATATTCCATTCATACACCAAAATGCCATAAATAAACCTGCTATGTGTAATTGCTGCCGGGTTTGACATTTGGGGAATTATTTGTTTTTTTCGGTCAGGTAGAATGTTAAATAAGACCAAGATGCAAGTGCAGTTTTTTTTAAGTCTGTCTGTTGTCTGGGAATTATAGTGATCACAGTTAAGTGGGTGTGTTTATGTTTGTCGGTAATAGTTACAGTATGTGACTTATGACTAAATATTATCTATTGTATATAATGACATATGGCCTATTGCTTAGAATGTGGGCCTGGGGGGGGGGGGGGGGGGGTGCGGTGTGTTTGGTTTACTCTCGCATCGAAAATCATGCATGTTTTGCATGTGTGAGGTAGGTCAGGTCATTTGTAAGAAGATGACACTTAAAAGTTGCAACAAACTAGGTACACATTTAAGAAAAATCTAAAGTTGACCTGATTGGGGATTCAAACCGCAGGTGTCCGAAGTGTGGTTCAGAGGTCACTTGCAGACTACAGCTGATTTCCCTTCTGGAACGGATTAATGACATTACCAAGGCACCACCGTACTGCCTACTTGGAGTATTGCCTACCTGGATTCCACAGGAAGCAAAAATAACGATGGAAAGCCAGGATGGACAAACAGAGCAACAGTGAGAAATAAAGACAGCACAGAAAGGCCAAAGGCATCACAGATTCACACCCAAAACTTGCTGTGAGGCGCCAGTGTTCAACACTGATCCACTGCCCACTCCAACAAACATGATTACATAAATCAGCTTAAAACCTCTCGTGTCACTTGAGCGCAATCCTTCCAGACAGGCTAATAAATTACAGCAAACAAACTTAGCGCTCTACTCGCAGTAATTGGGTTTGCTGTCTGTTGCCGCACATTCCTATCTGCCAACTGTGTTATTATGCCTCATCATAAAAATGCAACGGCCGGACATAATGTTGTTTTCTTGATAAGGCAGGCGAGCGCGCGGGTGGATTTGAATATGCTTAGCTGGGATTTAGCAGCTCTGCCTGCAGCATTGTGACCGCCATCATTTTTTATTCACTGTTTATTAAATGCTGCGGGTCACCAGCACAACAGCACACGGGCAGACAGGGACAACATATTGTTGAATGCTGATGCCGCGTGCCCGCACAAACATCATGCAGCCGCCGAGCAGGCGCGGGTCGCTTATCATGGGATGCTGTCTCGCACCATTAAGCAGCAGCCTGGGCTACTCATCACTAAGGGGAGGAGGAACATAAAATGCAAATGCTTACAATAACTGTGGTGCACAATACACTCAATCAGGATAAGCAACCTGATGATAAAGCAAAAAAAAAAAAATGAAGAGGGCGGATTTGGATGATTATTTCATTACATCAAGACATTTTATCACACGGGATATTCGGTATAATACGCATCTATATATACAGTGTGTGAATTATTAACAATGCACTCAAGAGGAAAGCGCGCGTCTATTGATTAGGCCTGCTACACGTGTCATATGACCCACACGTTATCACATGAGCTGCATAGATTGCCTTTCCCGAGGCAGCTACTGGCAACAAAATGAGCAAACTGGAGAGCATACCAAATATATCAATGATAAATCCCTCTAACAAACTCCTTTTGACCTTGAAATGTTCTTTACTTTCTCATTTGCACCCATACAGTTTTAACACAGCTCTATAGCTGCTGGTTGTTGGCATGCACAGGTAGGCCGTCATAAATGAGCATGGAACCAGTTCTGGTCACTAAAGTGCCATATTTATGAAGTATAAGGCGCTCCGGAGTAAAAGTCAGCAGGCTTGGACCATTTTTTGCTATTTAGGCCCTGTCCACACATGAACGTTTTTGGGATTGTTTTTTTTGGGGGCAGTTTGAGAAAAAGTTGCAACCACACTCTGCCGGATTAGCAAATAGCTGCACCCAGACGGGAACGGATCACTTAATGAAAACAATGTCATATACAGGACACACCTTCATGTGGTGCTGTGAACGTGTATACGGACGGAATGACGTGACACATCAAACCATAGAAGAAGAAAGAACGCATGCGCAAAAGTTCGTCGTCTTCCACTTTCCGAGGCTCGTCTAGATTAATGAGAAGTGGAATTACTTCTGTGAATCATTTTGGAGACAACAAAATCTCAGGAGAGTATCAACTGACGTGAGTCATGTCCGTGACTGGGTGGTGGTGGGTCGATGACATCATCATTCTCGTGTAGAGCCGTCTACACGGCAACAAAAAGCCAGCGTTTTCCCATTTTCCCATTTTAGGTCACGCAGAACGCCGTTCCCTTGTGGATGAGCGGCTGAAAGGACAAAATACTGTAACTGAAAACGTGCACACATTTTTGGACTTGAAATATTCTTTCTATTGTAATTTGCAGCAAAGCAGCCCACATTTGCCTCAGTTCATGCTAATTGTTGATATGCACATGTAGCGCTCTATCAGGCATGGAACCCTTTTTGGTATCCTAAGTAGAAGCTTGAAATAGCCACATTTCAACCTTAATATGCTCTTTACTCTCATAACTGCAGTGCCACAATAAACTTTTGCCTCAGTTTAGGTGGTTCATGTTTGATGGCTAGCCATTTATCAATCATGAACCCTTTTTGGTTACTTCTTGTTTGTCGGGGTTCAAAATGGACCCAGCATATTTGTTTCGGGGACTGCTTCAAGTCAGTCTATTGACAACTAGCTACAACTGGCAACTCCACTGAGTAAAAACAATGAGACACTGTACACACGTGCGTCTACCTAGCTTCCACATAACCGGTAATTGCCAAAGATGAAGTCACTCTGCTCTTTATTCAGAACGATGCCGCTGAAAGGCGCCATGGTTAAAACGCCAGCTGTTGTTGATGCCTCATGATATGTTGCATGATAGATCGTTGCGTTGGTCGCAGCTGGGGACAATAACAAAACTTGGATGGGAGAAGCAGCCATCAATTAAATGCGCATTTCATCGAGAAGGCAGGAAGCGAGAAGTAATCCTCGGAAATTAGGCTGCAAATAGCCTCTCATTTTCATCTTAATCTTTTAGCCCTTGTTCCGCTTTTTGTTTTTTCTAACCAGTGACAACTACCAAATCAAGCTGTAACGTGAAACCATCCTAACAGCGCCATTTACATGACTGGGTTGTGATTCACACTACAGCATTACACTCCTGACCAGTTGAAAAATTACAACAATTTACATTTTGCACTGTTAAGGAGGTTCTAAGTAGAGCTTCAAAATACAAAAATAAGAAATTGGAGTGAGACAAAAACATTTTGAGTAAAAAAAAATATTGCAAACAAGAATTCAAGTGAAATAAGATGTTCATCAGCTGATCAAAAGTTTAAGACCACAGCATTTAAAAAATGGCAAAAATGTGGATTGAATGTCATTTTCTGTCAGGTATTCACACGGTCATGATCTCTTGATGGCAAAAAAGCTTTTTCTTTTTGAACGCAGTGGGATTGTTGAGCTGCATAAGCAAGGCCTCTCGCAGCGTGCCATTGCTGTGCCACTGATGTTCAGTGCAGTAAGACAGTCATTGGGAACTTCTTAAAAGATCCTGAGGGTTATGAAACAAAAAAAGTCAAGTGGTAGACCCCAAAAATGTCACCGGCCCTGAGCCCAAGGATCTGAGTGGCTGTCCGTCAAGACACGGGGCCATCTTCGGCCCAAGTGAAGGTGGTTACTGGTACCAAGTGCAGTCCAATAACCATCAGACGCCATCTGCGAGACAAGGCTTTAAGAAGAAAAAGCTCTTCAAAGGCGTGGTCTCCTTCAAGGCCACAAAATTGACCGTTTGGAAAGTGCACAAGACCATTGAAAGGTCATGGAACATAGAAAGGTGGAAGAAAGATTTATTCTCTGATGAGGAAAAAATTTAACCTTGAAGGTCCTGACGGCTTCCAGCATGACTGGCATGACAAGGAGATCCCACCAGGATGTTTTCCACACGGCACAGCCGAGGGGGCGCCATCATGATTTGGGGTGGGGGTGTCAAACGGTAGATGGCTATATGGAGATGTTGCAGGGTCGCCCGTCATAACTGAAGGTCCTTGTCTGTGTGGTAACCTCACTCTTTTAGACCATCCTGTGTGTTCCCCTTATAAATCTAATTGAGAACATTTGAGGATGGATGACAAGGGAAGTTTACCAAAATGAACATCAGTTCCAGCTTATTTCACTTTAATGCTTGTTTGCAATAAATTGCTCAACGAAAAAAATGTTTTGTCTCTCTCCCATTTCTTCTTTTTGGATTTTGAAGCTCTGCTTAGAACCTCCTTAAGATCCAACAGTGCAAAATGTAAATTCTTGCAATTTTTCAACTGGTCTTAAAAGTTTGATCACGAGTGTACATGTGGAACAGATGTCACATAGTATTGTAGCGCAGTCGTGTCCCAACCTGAAGGTTGTTGTTTTGATCCTTCATCCCCCTGTAGCCTTGCGGAAGAACCCTTGGACAAGATATTGAACTCCCATTTGCTTCAGATGCTGCATGATCAGTAGGTAAATGTGGTGGGTAAACAGTCTCTAAGCACATTGAGGGCCTTGAAGGTAGAAAAGCACTAAACAAGTGGAAGTCTATGTGCCATTGTGGTCACCTTCAACCACGCATTTGCACTTATCGTAAAGATGGAGTAAAGATCGAGTTTTTGGTATGACTATGGTATTGGGCCAAAAATCCACCTGTTCCTTGTTGCTGCTTAATGTCTTGGTTATTTTTTATGTACCTGTATTGTCACATACAATAGGTGACTTAAGGCTGTGCATTAAAGAACATATACAGGACGTATCCTGTTCCTTAAGAGCAGTTTTGATGTTGTTGTCTTCAGGCATGACACAGCTATCACTTTCTGTAGCCTGCAGTTTCATTGGCGTGTGTTGCCTTGACGTTACTGTTAATGCAGTGTAAGAAGATAGCGGCCTTGTACTTTCATTACCGCCTCCATTATTTCCAGCAGCAGAGAGAACCTCTATGGTAGGCAATGTATACTGTAGAGGCCCCCCGGCGTTCATTACTCAATCAATACCCAACTTAATCTAATTTAGCGGGACGTGGTGAACTCTTTTACTTTGCTTTACCCCCCCGCTTTTAACAGGCTAAAAAGGCCTCTCATTGCGCCATTCTTTTCATGCTGTAGACATATACAATGTTCTCCAGCCCCTGCCGTGACTGTTCTCACGCTCACCCCCACCATTTTTTTCACTGCTGGGACAAAGTGAGGTTTCTTTTTTCAGCTCTCCTTCTCTTTCTTTGCCAAACTTTGTAGCCAGTGTGTGTGCATGTGTGTGTGTGTCACACTTTTTGCCCTGTAGTGGTGGAAGTGATTGTTGCTGCCCGTCAAGTACTGGAAACATCACATCAGATGTCAAATTTATAACAGTAAGTTTATAATAATAATAATAATAATAATAATAATAATAATAATAATAATGAATAATGCATTATATTTGTAAGTGCCTTTCAAGGAACCCAAGGACACTATGCATAGACACATTTAAAAACAATGCACACATACAGTAAAATCGAAAAAAAAAAAAACATAAATAAATCAAATAAAACAAAAAATGTCATGATAAATTATAGAGAATAAGGTGTCCTGAATAAGTGGGTTTTGAGCGTGGATTTGAAGAGAGGAAGACAGTCTATGTTGCAGCTACCCGGTGGGAGAGCGTTCCAAACTTTGGGAGCAGAGCAACCCATGGTGCTGAGGCGAGCAGGTGGGATGGTGAGGTGGACAGAAGAGGAGGATCTGAGGGAGTGAGAGAAGGTGGCAATATTGAGGTGGGGGGGGAGCTTGTGGATGGCCTTCAATGTATACAGAAGGACTTGGAATTCAATTCTAGATGTGGCGGGGAGCCAATGGAAGTGCAGCGGGATGGTGGTGATGTGATGAAAAGAAGGGGGTTCTGGTGATGATGCCGGTGGATGAATTCTGGACCATTTGAAGCATATGGAGAAGAGATGCAATCATCGATACGGGAGGTAACCAGGCTGTGAAAAGGAATAGAGGTAGTATGGTGGCTGAGGAAGTGGTGTAGGCGATTGATGTTGCGTAGATGGAAGTATGCAGAACGGGTAATGTTATTGATGTGGGAATAGAATGACAGCAAGCTATCGAGGATGACACCCAGACTCTTAATCTGAGGGGAGGGGGAGACTGTGGCGTTATCGATTTTGAGGGAGAAACGGAAGGACTTCTGTTTTTTCACAGTTGAGTTTAAGGAAATTTGAGGTGAGCCAGGATTTGATTTCAGTTAAGCAGGTGGTGAGGGAGGGAGGATCGAATTTGGTTTGCTAGAGAGGTAGAGCTGGGCGTCATCCGCAAAGCACTGGAAATGGACATTGTATTTATAGAAGATACTGCCAAGAGGGAGAAGGTAAATTATAAAAAGGAGGCATCCTAGAACAGAGCTTTGAGGCACGCCTGAAATAACAGAGGAGAACTGGGATCTGTGGAACTTGAGCTGAATGAACTGAGTGTGGCCTGAGAGATGAGAATGAAACCAGCTGAGGAAGGTGTGGCTGATGCCGATGCAGGAAAGTCTATTGAGGAGGATGGAGTGAGAGATTGTGTCAAAGGCCGCACTCAGATCGAGGAGGATGAGGATGGTAAGTAGGCCGGTATCCGGTGCCATGAGGAGGTCATTGGTGATCTTGAGGAGGACAGTTTCAGCACTGTGTTGGGGGCGGAAGCCAGTCTGGAACTGTTCATAGAGGGCATTATGGCTTAGATGAGCGTGGAGCTGAGCGGCAACAGTTTTTTTCCAATATTTAGGAAATGAATGGGAGGTTTGAAATGGGGCGGAGGTTATTGTAGTTGTTGGGGTCTAAACCTGTTTTTTTGAGTATCGTGGTGACAGCTGCAGGTTTGAATGAAGAGAGAACAGTTCCAGAGGTTAGTTAGGAGTGGATGATGACAGAGATGAGAGGGAGCAGAGAGGGGAGGCAGGCTTTGACCAGAGCTGTGGGAAGGGGATCGAGTTGGCAAGTGGAGGGTTTGGAGTTGCAGATGAGGTCTGAGATGTAGCGGGGGTCTGGGAGCTGGAAGGTGGAGAATGGCTCGCAGTGGGGGAGATATTCATTTGAGAGAGATGAAGAAGTTGAACTTAAGGCCTGGTGGATGGTTCTGGTTTATTTTTTTTTTAAATGAATGGTTCATGTTACAATTCACAGTTCCACATATCCGAAAAGGCGTTGAAGCAGAGCTTACTGTGAAGTTTAGAAAATGTGGCCTCGGCTTTCGGGGTCCAAACGAAAGGTATTTTGGAAGATGTGAGCCTTGTCAGAGGTTCCGCTTTGCTACCATAATTGTGAATGAACCTTCTGGAGCCTGAATTTTAGCAGGGTCGGCTCAGAGTTGGCCCTTCTCCACAATTAACCCCAGGAAGGGGAAATAGGACTGAAAAGTGCATTTTTCCGCTTTGACAAATAGCTGGGTTATGAGGAGCCTCTGAAGAACTAGGAGAACCTGTTGAGTGTGCTCCTCCAGCGTGGCAGAAAAAATTCAAATGTCATCTAAATAAACAAAAAACGAAGCGACGAAACGAATGTCATTAATAAGACTTGAAAAACTGCAGGGGCGTTTGTGAGTCCAAAAGGCATGACAAGATATTCAAAGTGACGGAGAGGGGTGTTAAAAGCGGTCTTCCATTCATCCCCCTCCCGGATCCGAACCAGGTGGTATGCGTTACGCAGGTCGAGCTTGGTAAAATAATTTGCAGAGTGGAGGGAGTTAAAGGCGGAGTCTAACAACAGGAGTGGATATTTGATTTTGATAGTGATGTCATTTAGAGTATGGCAGTCAATGCAAAGGCGGAGGGAGTTGTCCTTTTTTTCCACAAAAAAGAAACCTGCCACTAAAGGTGACGAGGATAGGCATATGAGACCGGAAGCGAGTGAGTTGGAAATACAGTCTACGAGCGCAGCCCTCTCTGGCCGGGAAATATCATAGAGGCGTGACGCCGACAGAGCTGCGCCCGGCAGGAGGTCGATGGTGCAGTCGTAAGGGCGGTGGGGGGTGAAGTGAGCGAGCATGGTCCTTACTAACAACCTCATGGAGGTCATGATAGACGGAAGGAACTATGGATAGGTCTATAACTTCAGGAATGGCGGAACGGATGGAGGCGGGGCGAGCAGCCTTAAGACAATGTGTATGGCAAAATGCGAATGCGGTCCAGTTAAGGATGATGGGTTTAGCCCAGTTGATATGTGGGTTATGTTTGAGAAGCCCGGTGAGCCCTAACACGACGGGAGCAGAGCGTGAGGGAATAACAAAGAATCTTGCGGATTCGTGGTGATTACCGGATAAGCTGAGGGAGAGGAAGTCAGTTTGGAGGGTGATGTTAGCCAGAAGACGTCCGTCGAGGGAGCAAACTACCTTAGAGGTATTTAATTGAGTTAATGGAATAGAAAACTGTTTAATAAAGGCTTCATCTACATAGCATACCTGGTAGTTGTAGACAACTGGCCGTCGGCCCGACATCGGGCGAGAGGAAGTGGAGGTAGTCAAAGTCTTTAATGGTCCACAAAAGTTAACAAAAGGCAATGGCGAAAAGGTTACACCATGAAAAACTAAAAGTTAACCTGGTGGGGCAGGTAGCTGCTGGAGGCACAATGCGAGAAGACTAGGAGGTACAGCTAAAGAGATGAAGCTCTAGAGTTCGTGGGTGAGTAGGTGCAATAATCCGGCATCTGACAGCTAGCAGCACTAGGCCTAAATAGAAAGGTGGTGATAGGAGTCAGGTGCGTCCAGCAAAATTTGTCCTTTGTTGTTAATTATTGTTGTTAATAATTGTTAAGCCTAATTTCCTAATTTGACCAAAAATCACTCCATACTGTTTACTTCTCTCTGGTATGACCATATCTAACTTATTGTGTGGAGATATGGGAGTAATAACTAGAAAAGCAATCTTCACTAGCTAATTGTTCTGCAAAAAAGATCAGTTAGCATAATCCATAATGCTGTGTATAGAGAACATACAAATCCTTTATTTATAAAATCACAATTATTAAAATTTGCTGATTTTAGTACATTTTTATCCACCCATCCATTTTCTATACCGCTTCTCCACATTACGGTCACGGGGGCATGCTGGAGCCTATCCTAGCTGACTTCGGGCGGGGTACACCCTGGACTGGTCGCCAGCCAATGGCAGGGCACATATAGACAAACAACCATTCACACTCACATTCATACCTATGGACTATTTAGAGTCTCCAATTAACCTAACATGCATGTTTTTGGAATGTGGGAGGAAACCGGAGTACCTGGAGAAAAGATGCACGTACGGGGAGAACATGCAAACTCCACACAGGAATGCCCAAGAATCAAACCCGGGTCTTCCCAATCTCCAGACTGTTGCTGTGTTGGCCAACATGCTAACCACTAGACCACCGTGCTGCGAGTAAATTTTCTAACAGCTAACATTATACACAAAGCAAACATTTTTGGCTATCCAAAAATGTCATACAATACTTTTCTACAAGAGAGGATAAATATGATCTCAGGGAAAAACTAAACTTAAAACCCTACACACTACATGAGAACAACACCAAGAACCCACAGCATTTCAATATGTGGAATTAATTATTATGGAACGGATTGACTGAGGAACTCAAACAAAACACGATGAGCGATTTCAAGAAACAGCACAAGCTGTTGATGTTTGCAAAATACAATATACAATATTAATTTTTTATATTATTATATATGATTATTATTTATAGTCATTGTGGAAAAACCTTGACAATTATATTACCATATTGTTACGTTACCTTATCACTTTTCTATGTATTAAAAAGATCACATATCAAATACAGGAAGTGAATAAAGTGACTAAATGTACAGCAACAGATGTGAAACGGATGGATTAAATTAAGCTTTGCTTCTTCCTACTCCTTTTGGACATGTGGAACAAGTGTGAAAATACATTGTTTATTCAAAGTTTATTTAACTTTTGCAATTTTGGACTCTAACGTCCCATCTGTTTTTTTACCATCAGTCTGTATTTGTTTTCAACAAACTATTGCTATACTACTATTACTATTATTATTGTATTTAAAATGAGTTACTACAGTACTTGTAGCCCATCATTCATGCATATGTGTCATTCCTGCAGGAGATGCTGAGACAGATGAAGTCAGCCCTCTGCTACACCACACAGCACTCCAGCACCATTCGAAAGCTGCAATCCCAGTATGGAAAAGTCAAATGCAACAAAATGCCATTCTGGACTTTCTTACAAAAGAATCTGAGCGACAACATCAACAGCAGGAGGAGAGTGAAGCCAAAACAGGGAGGTGTTAAACCTTGAAAAGATGCTTGATAAGGTTTGTTGATGAAGTTTGTTATGTTATTTCTAGTTCATATGTCTATTTCATACATTTTCTATTTTTAGAAATGTTGTTACAGTGCTGGATGTAAGCTGTTGTTTATTACAGTTGTTTGTTGTTTTGCAATAAATGTTACACTTTGTAAAAATGTGTGCCTTTTATTAATAAAGGTGTTCTGTGGTAGGCTATGTAACATTGGAATAATGTAGAAATGTATTTGGTAGGAAACATTTACAGTATTATGAACAATTTAATTATCTCATTGGCCTATGTCACAGCCATCAAGCGGTGAAGGATGCTGACGTAATGAGAATCAAGTGTTGTCCCATTTCTTAGTGGCTTCTTCCCCTTGGCCCTAGGTTTTAGGGGGTAGTGAAGGGGTAAGACAAAGGGGAAGGGCTAAGGGGTAGAGCTGGGATTCAGCCTCATTCTGTTCCAGTAAACAGGTTAGTGGCTGTTGGTCAAAGACTAGAGAACATTGATGCAAAAGATGACTGCGAGTGCTGGCCGGGATCACCAGAGTAGCGTGGGGGATGTGGTGTGTGCGGGTGAACCACAGGAGCAGCGGTCGCAGTGGAGGTGATGTCAACATCACAGGACACAAAGACAGAAGTGGCAGTAAAGAGCAACACAGAATCGTGACATGTTTTTCCTGAATTTGTTGAGCATGAAACAAGTACATCTCATCATTATCCGTAATTGTGATGAAAGAAAATTCTCATTACGTATTCACTAGCTTTTTCTTTGTGAACCTCATAATGAACCTGGAGTTTTGATTTGCGCCATTTCCGTTCGGGTCTCTGGCACTCCCTTTTCTGTGCTGTGACAGACTCTTCTTTTCTCCATGGCGCCTTTTGCTTACTTTTAACCATTCTAACCTTGACGGGAGCAATGGTATCCAAAACATTTACAACACTTGATGTATAAGAACATCTCAAGAGATCATGAACATTAGAACACGGGGTGTTTACAAACCTAATCCTTTCCATAAAGTGTGTCCCTGTGCTGTCATTAATGAGTTTTCCCTGAACAGCAACTTTATTCTATCTTATCCTGCTATATTGTTGTTTTGTAAACATTTACTAAAGCCAGACAAGTGCCAAACATCTCCGCCTACAGGAGAATGTGCCTGGACTGCAGGATGGTGCACTTAAACACAACACAGACGTTCTTGCATTCTGGCAGCGAGACAGCCCCCTCATCATGCACCCTGATTTCAAAAACAAGCCAAAAAAACTGATGAGGGTTTAAATACCATCTATTGGGTGACAGTGACTTATTTGACTTTCTTACTCCACGCTTTTAGAGCATGAAAAACACATCAGATCGATTCGCTCTGATTGCAGTTTAAAAGGACACCATACACGCCATCATCATGTGTGCAAAAAACTACAGACCACTGTAGAGAAAAACATTGAATCACAGTTTTCATGTTTTCATGCAATCAAAGGCTGAGCCTGATTGCGTGAACGCCTGCCAAGCGTGCGTGCTCAGTGTGTGTGTGAAGTGACATTTAGCCAATTGACACATTTGCTTCTGATATGGTGGCTTAAGTTCACAGCGAGCTACACTACGACGTCGGCACAGTCATTTTGAGAACGTTCACAGCAATACACCAGCAACAAACTTGCAGTCGCTGGTGAAGGGCTGAGACAGAAAAAGCAATGAGGGCATGGAGATCACTGGATGTTAAAATTCAAAATTGTGTGTCATCAGCAGCAAAAGCAAAGGTAGGAGGACATGGGACAAGACGATTGGTTGATATACGTAAAAGGAACAGGGTAGGTAAAATAGACAAAAAGGTATCAATATTCCACGTAATTTTAGTGTGACTGATCTATTTACTGATATAATGTCATGTAGTCAACCTATAGTATAAACACCAACACTGCTCGTCACGTACTTTCCCTGGTAACTCTAATAATAATAACAACCATAATAGGCTAATAATATTAATATTAATAATAAAAATACTAATAGAGAAGCTTTGTCATGTGCAGTTTTTGTCGTACGCTCTCACTTGCTGTCTTTGTTGCTGGTGCTTGATGCTCAAACGGAGACATCAGTCTCACACATACACACACAAACACACACACCCTGTGGTGTGCTGACTCACTCAACTATCAAAGCTGCATTCTTCTACTTGTCGAGCTCACAAAAGGGACAGAAATAGAAGTTTAACGTGGAGGAACTGTCGGAAATAGTTCCCGTAGGGAGAAAACAATCAGGGGTGGCTTATGGATATACTTTTACATCTTGCAAGCGTAAGAAAAGACCATGTAATGAGATGAGAGGGGCACATACGTGCACACTGTAGAAAGCCAAACAACAGACAGCCGCCATTAATATGCAAACATCTGCCTCCCTCCCTTTATAAGGTGACAACTTTTAGCATCTGCTAGCCAGCAGCGCTCAGGTGGTGCACCACCCGCTAAATGCTCGCCAGCTGTTGACCCCCACGGAAGTAGTATTCCTACTACTCCTCATGCTCCTTAGTGTCAAGGGGTGTTACCAGTCATTTTTATTTATACGCTGGGTTTATGCTACAAATCTAAGAATTATGGGAACACCTGTCACGCGTAGGCGTGCTAAAGCTATTGAACCCCAAGATGCAGAGAAGGACACAACGGCTTGAGTACCAAAAAAGGGTTGATTACAAAATGTGACCTCCGTGGAGGACAAAGGCAACACTAGTAGTACAAAAAGGTATAGTCCATGAACAAAAAAAAGTAACAAAAGTCGCTGCGAGCCAAAACGTGCTGCAGGATAACACACGAGCAAAAGCTGAAACTGAAAACGCTGCTGAAAGTCGAGCAGGAGTAACAGTAGCAGAAATACGCTGACAGGGTAATACTCACTACGTATGTAGGAACAGAAACGTGATAACAATGAGCTAAATGGGAGGCAGGTGGCACAGGTTGCATGGAAGTCCAAAGGAACAATGTGGCGATGAACAGCCGTTTCCCAACAGATTATCAAGGTGCCGGAGTAACTGGTTGCAGGTGTGTGCAGACAGCTCCGCCTCCGCAGGTCAGCATGTACCACGGCGGAAAGCAGGCAGGCGACAGCAGAGCGACAACACAGAACATGACAACACCTGCCATATTGAAAAAAACATGGCCGCCACCATGAGATAGAATACACACCAGAAAAACAACAGCACTGTCTAAGTACTTTTATTCAAAAACATCAATTTATCTCCTCAAAACAATGATTTAGCCTGCACACAAGACACAAATCTTTTATGACTCATTATTAAACAGCACAGTCACTAGCTCGTTTTTTCTTCAGCCATTCAGAGGTGGACTTGCTGGTGTGTTTTGGATCATTGTCCTGCTGCAGAACCCAATTAATTTCAGCTTGAGGTCACAAACAGATGGCCGGACATTCTCTTTCAGGATTTTTTGGTAGAATTCATGGTTCCATTTATATCATATATTTTATGAAATGCAGCATTACGTTTACGCCCGATGTAATGGGAAACACACCTTCCAAAAAGTTCAAGTATTTTCAAGAGTATTTTCCCAAAGGTCTTGGGGAACATTGAGATGTTTTCTGGCAAAACTGAGACCAGCCTTAATGTTCTTTTTGTTCAGCAGTGGTTTTTGTCTTGGAACTGTGCCATGCAGGCCGTTTTGGCCCAGTGTCTTTCTTATGGTGGAGTCATGAACACTGACCTTAACTGAGGCAAATGAGGCGTGCAGTTCTTTGGATGTTGTTGTGCAGGGGTGCTACTTTTAAAATGAACAAGTCCCAAAGATCTACCTACTACTATAAATATAGTAAGGATATATATTTCCTATATTTATTTTAAAAAATATGAGTAGGTATTTATGTACGTTATACATGTATACCAGGAGTGGACGCACTTTCTCAACATGCAAGTACAAGTCAAATTGATCTACCTCTTTCTATAAAACATATACAAAATGTAACCAGTAAACTCTAAAATTCTATTGTAAATATTAATGATTAGTATTTCACATTCATTTTCAAAGGTTACAGGTAATCAAAGTAGTTGCTATCATAATTCACTTCAATATGGAAATAAAGATAATTACACATAACTCCTAAATAGTTGTGTACATAACCTGAGTACTGGTAACGTGTCAGTCAAATTAGCTACGTAACGTTCATTAGGGCACACAGTTCATGTATTACATCCAGTTAGCATTTGCTATCAAACATTAGCGATATACAAGAATTTAAAATGATTTAAAATGATTATGCAAAAGACAATGCAGTCGAAGTCAAGGCAACATATTGAAAAGGTTTCACCAATGGGCACATTTTTAATTTCATCATGAAATAAGCCAACGTGTAGAAAACACTGATTTCTGTAGTAGAGTTCATGTCGCCAAGCAAAGCCAGTAAACAATACACTTCTTTTCTACGGAACTAGCCGCTAAAAGTGAACAGATAACGTTAGTCATAGATATAGACATCTTACCGCAGAGTTAGTTCTTCCATAATCAGAATCATAAAGATGGAAGTTGCATCTTCGTGTGCAGCTTGAAACGCCACGGGGGAGCAAGCGCGAATCAGGAGGGGAGCGTAATGTCAGCTGACTGATGTCATATGACAATTACAAAGTGACGTTTACGCGATCGACCCAAACTACCTTGGCGATCGACCAGTAGCTCGCAATCTACGTAAATGCCCTGTTGTAGTGGGTTTTTTTTTGTGAGGTTTTGGATGAGTCATCGCTGTGCTCTTGGAGTGACTTTGATTGGTCGGCCACTCCTGGGAAGGTTCACCAATGTTGCATGTTTTTATCATATATATATATATATATATATATATATATATATATCTATACATATATATATATAAATCTTGACCAGTTGAAAACTTGCTAGAATTTGCATTTTGCACATTTGCATCTTAATGAGGTTTTAAGTAGAGCTACAATATGCAAAAGCAAGAAGGGGAGTGAGAAAAAAGCATTTTGAAAAAGTAATTTATTGAAAACAACAATTAAACTGAAATAGGCTTCACGCTCTGCTTGTTGTTCTGCTGCCGCCTGTCTGCCTTTTGCTTGCATTTGTCTCATTACCAGATTGTACTTCCTGCTTCCTCGCTACCTGCAAACCACTCAGTCCGGCTCCTGTCCTTTTTCCCTACTTTCTGGTGTTTTTGTCCTTGCTATTAGTGATGTCAACTCCTGCTTTCAGCTAAGTGCTACTATTGTTACTAGTTTCCTGCCTAGGTTACTCCACTCCTGCCTGGAGTGTTTTTTGTTATTCCTGAGCTAGTTTTTTCTCTGTCAGCCTTCTGCTGTCAGTCTTTTCTGTTTTTTCTACCGTTGTGGATTTTTCAGATTAATGTTGTACTTTTTCCGTTGTGGACACCCTTAGTTTTATTAAATAACTTTTGTTAGTCATTTTTGCCTGTGTTCTTTTGCGTTGGGATTCACACTTAATGTTGGCGTACGCTAAACGTGACAGAACAATCTGGCCACCAATGGATCCCGTAGAAATGGAGCACTTCCGTACTGCCCTGTGCCGTCAGGGACAATTGGTCGGAAATTATGAAAAGACTCGTCGTGAAGTCATGCCATTGCTGCCTTGTCCGCTAATATGGAGACACTTGGTCAACGACTAGACAGGGCTTGTCCTCACCTGTCGCAGGAGGACGGATTCTCCCCGGCTGGCTTAATCACTGCCAGTCCGCCTCCCCTGCCTGCACCTGTTCCTAATCAGTATCGGGAACCCAACATTCCTCACCCTCCTCGTTTTTCGGGTGAATGAGACTCATGCGAACAGTTCTTATACCAATGTTGCCTAGTTTTTGATCAACAGCCAGCAACTTACTCCTCCGATCACTCTAGAATAGCTTACATTATGAGGCAGGGGTGCACCTTAAGGCTCGACTGAAGTTTCCTGCTGATCACATGGACAAAGGTAAGACCCTCTACAGGAAAGTTCTGTGGTCAGACGAAACAAAAATCAAGCTGTTTGGCCACAATACCCAGAAATTGAAAAGGTGAGGCCTTTAACCCAGAGAACACCATGCCTACCTTCAAGCACGGTGGGGGTAGTGTTATGCTGTGGGGCTGTTTTGCTGCCAATGGGACTGGTGCTTTACAGAGACTAAATGGGATAATGAATAAGGAGGATTACCTTCAAATTCTTCAAGATAACCTAAAATCATCAGCCCGAAGGTTGGGTCTTAGTCACAGTTGAGAGTGTTCCAACAGGACAATGACCTCAAAACACACATCAAAAGTAGTAATGGAATGACAAAATCAGGCTACAATTAAGGTTTTAGAATGGCCTTCCCAAAGTCCTGACTGTGGACAATGCTGAAGAAACAATTCCAGGTCAGAAAGGCAGCAAATTTAACTGCATCAATTCTGTCAAGAGGTGTAGTTGAAGATTCAACCACAAGCTTGCCACAAGCTTGTGGATGGCTACCAAAAGCGCCTAATTGAAGTAAAAATGGCGAAGGGACATGTCACCAAATATTAGCATTGCTGTATGTATATCTTTGACCCTGTAGATTTGTTCACATTTTCAGTTGACCCATAATAAAGTAAGAAAAAGAACCAAACTTCATGAATGTTTTTTGTGACAAAGTAGTATCTGTTCCAGTCACTCTATCAGAGAAAAATCAGAGTTGTAGAAATAACTGGAAACTCAAGAGAGCCATGACATTATGTTCTTTACAACTGTATGTAAACATTATATATATATATATATATAATTATAACAGTGAACATGGAAAGCTTCTTGAGATTTCCAAGACATTTTCCTAGTTGTAAAAATGCTTAACGCTAGCACCAACTGTCCTGGCTTGTCCAATAACGCTAACAATGTAATGCTGTGGCAGGAAATCCGGCCCTCACTGTGTCAGATTTTATCTAATATTATTAGGAATCTCTTAAAATAAGATATGATTGTTACATATTGTTGCTTTAAAGTGGTATGAAGAGGTTGGAAAGAGGTGGTAAAAGGGTGTTTATGTGTGTGTGTTTTGCCGGCATAGCAAAGCAATGATGGATGAATGGGGAAACTGGTGTAGAAGTCAAGAACAAGCTTGTATCTCTGCAAGCATCTTTAGCAAAGTGCTGCAAGACACAGATAGTAAGAATTTGGTGTTGTTTTTGTGGATGTTGTCCTGCTTGGACAATTGCTCTGGGCGCCACTGGAATGATCCCAAAGATTCTTTTGTTCTCTATTAATCACTGAGAGGCAAAACACACAGAAAATCCAACGTGCTTGCTTTAAAGTTAGCTTGTGTTGCCATTGTCTTAAGAGAGTGGTCGAGGCTCGCTCCTCCACGTTGTCCTTTTCTACAAGCGAGAGCGATAGCGTTATTGATGAAATGGGAGCGATTGAAAAAGAAAAGAAAGCTTTGTGACGTCTTCTTTGTCGCCGAGGAGAAAGGAACACAAAGGCCTTCTCGTCACTGGCCGAAGCGACAAGCTCCTCGTCTTTAGAGGCGGCGCAGAAAAATCGATGTGGTGCGAATGCAGGCCCTCTTCTGTGCCGACACATTGTGTCATTCCCATCTCACTTTAGAGGGCTTTGTTTTGCTTGGTTGTTGGCACAGAAGCTTAGTAATGCGCCCATGTCTGCTATAAACTACACTATAAGGACCAGGGATGGAACAGTACACCATAATCACAGTTTGGTACATACTGTGGCTCATTTTGAAAACATAAACCTGCTTATCATAAACCAGTCTTATCCCCATTGGTAGGCAACACTGATCATCATATAAAGAACTTAAAAGGGTTTGTGGCGAGCATCAAAGACCTCAGATTGGAGCCAGAGGAAACTTTGGTGTCTTATAATGTGACTTCACTTTTCACATCTGTCCCCACCTCAGCAGCAGTCTCGGTGGTGAGGAAGAGACTGCTCGAGGACTCAACTCTGCATAGGAGAACAAAACTTAGTGCTGACCACATCTGCCAATTATTGGAAATTTGCCTTAACACTACATATTTTCAGTTTAGAGGGAAATTTTACAGACAAATTCATGGTTGTGCTATGGGCTCACTAGTCTCACCCATAGTGGCGAATCTGTACATGGAAGAGATGGAGAAACAGGCTCTCACATCCTTCTCAGGGACAAAGCCAAGGCACTGGTTTAGATACGTGGATGACACCTTTGTCATAATCAAAAAACAAGAAATTCCGTCTTTCACAGATCATATCAATGCGGTGGACACCAATATCAAATTTACTCGCGAGGACGCTAAAGAAAACCAACTAGCCTTCTTCGACTGCAAGGTAATTATAGGAAAGGACAGACAGCTACTTACAGAGGTCTTTAGAAAGGCCACACACACTGACCAATACCTGCTTTTTGAATCAAACCATCCACTACAACATAAACTAGGGGTTATTAGGACCCTCCAACATAGAGCGGAACAAATACCAATTAGTGTTGAGGGAAGGAAAAAGGAGACACAACATGTCCAGAGAGCGCTCTCAACCTGTGGGTACCCGCGGTGGGCTTTTAACAAATGTCAAAAGAAGAGAGTAGGGAAAGAAACCCAAAAGCCCACAGAAGCAAAAAGGAGAGGAGTGGTAGTCCCTTATGTAGCGGGGGTCTCCGAAAAACTCCAGAGGATCTTATGGTAACACAAAATTCCTACCTATTTCAAACCAGTAAATACCCTGAGACAAAAATTAGTCTTTCGAGTGGGCCTCAATCAGCAGTACATCTACACCTTAAAGCAACCAATCACTCTTTTTAGGACAGCGAGGTAAAGATTTTGGCCAAAGAAAACAGATGGTTTGAAAGAGGAGTAAAGGAAGCTATTTTTGTCAAACAACAGAACCCATCATTGAATCGGAATGGTGGTTTGAGGTTTAATTTGGACCCTGTGTTCAGCAGGTTACTGAGACCGAAACCCACAGCTCTTAGTCTTGCAAATGAGGTGGAGCCAGGGCCGAGCCAGAACAATAGATGCTAACGAGCCAGTATCAGAGTCGTTCATACCCAACTACAGGGAGCGACACTTCCCTTTTATCGGAGGTGCTAATGGCAGGAGAGGATTATACCACTACTCCGCCCAGGCTTAGTGTAAGGAACCAATAGAAGGAGGGTGTTGGCACACCAATTCCGCCCACTCTTACTGTATTTAAGGCCTAGGCTACCAGCACTTATTAGTTCGCTGACGAAGCTCTTCGGATGAGGAGCGAAACGTCCGACACCTTCACAGAAGTACAGATGACGTCTCAAGAAGCCTTTCCCTCGTTAGCTTTTGTGTAAACAACATTAATTTTTTTTTTTTTTTTTTTTTTTTTTTTTTTTGTAAACAACATTAATTTGATACAACATTTCATTAATGCTGCTGATGTTGGCTTAACTTCATATCATTAAAGTAATATATAGTGGAACCTTGCTTAGTGTATGCCCCAGTTTGTGTGTTTTTTGGTTAACGCCAAAAATTTACACAAAAATTGCGTACATTTTTCAGTTAGCGTACAAATTGCCGCTAGTCTTGTCGCATTATTAATACACTGTGTGAGTCCAACTTCCTAATGTATTTTTTATCTCAAAACGCCCTTGTTAGCACCCCATTAGCTTGCTAAGACATGGAAACAGGAAGCGGAAGTCAGCTCGGTTGCTCGCCTATGATGTCATCAGCGGTTAACTATAGTTCTTTCTAATACAGTTACGTTACGCCACAAGTCAAAAAAACGCGAAGCGCATATTTATAGTTTTACAACTATATTTTTACATGCATAAAACAATCCTTAATGCATATATGAAGTTGTATAATTTGTATTTTAATTATTATTTTTTTTTCTATTTTTCTTATATTTCAAGGAAAAACAGCCTTCATCTCAGCTTTGTGATATAATGAAAAAGAATATTATTAGTATCAACTTGTTCTCCTGTGTGCTGACATCACTGCCTTCAAATCGGTCTAGCAAGAGGAACAAACTCACCAAAACAAAAGGACAAATAGGTGCCGACAGGGCAAGCTAACTGGCTAGCCGTGGCTTTGAACGGCAGCTGCTTTGGAAGGCCAAGTGAAAATCTTCTTCATCACAAAATAGAAGAGATATCTCTGGCTTCAACTCGGACTGGTGAGAGGCACAGACTCGCTAAAACAAATGAATATTAAATACCGGCCGTTGTATGGCAAGCTAATAGGCTAATCGCCACATGGTGTTGCTTAGCAACAGCAAGAATGCCAAAAAGAAAATCTGATGGAGGTTAGAGCAGCTCCGGTCAAAGTACCCCAGACTCGACTATAGAAAACAAGGAGGTTCGCGGGATGGGAGAGGGGGCTGCATTTGTGCCATCTCCACCACAGAAGCCGGCTGGAGAGCACATAAGCAGCAGGAAGTGCCAGCTGACCAAGCATGCAGAACCAATAAAGGACGGTGCAGTCGTCAAGGCATCTAAACGATTTGATGGAAAAGCAACATGAAATCCTGGAAAAGAATACAAATAATACGGATCTAATCCTACTGAAACTACAGAGGCTGAAGGACATGGAACGTTACATCGGATCCATAAAAGAGGACGTTCATCACCTGAGGGAGGAAGTTCAAGTCTTGAAGGGTGAAGTTCAAAGCCTGAGAGAGGAGAATAAGATATTAGAGGACAGTGATACTGCCTTGAATGCCGCTTTTAAACAAGATAATGAGGAAAAAGATCAATTGATTAAGCGTCTGAAGATCACCATTGATCACATGGACCAGAATACATGAATGAATGATATGATTGTGACGGGGCTTCGGATCAAATCGAGGTCTTATCCCAGATCAGTCGGGGGTAAGGATGAACCAGGTGAAGAGGAGCAACAAGTTTTCTACACTTAAAGGATGTGGACAAAGACATCCAAACCATCGATACTTACATCCCACTGTATGGCAGGAACAACACCACACCCATCATCATCGTCAAGTTCAACAACAGGAAATTCACAACCTCACTTCTGAAACAGGGAAAGAAGCTGAAAGGCACAAACGTCTGTAAGAATGAGCATCTGACAAAACGCAACGCTGAAATCGCCAAGAACGCACATGATCTGAGGAGGCAAGGAAAGATCCAAGGTACTTCGAGTGCCAACTGCAAAATGTTCATAAAGTTAAATGGAGGAACAGATGCTAGAGTTCTTTTTGTCAAGGACTTCAATGATCTGGAAAAATACTAAGAATCATATGAACACGACAGCATGGAAAAGGACAACATCATCAGCCACAGGGAACTCATCAACAAGAAGCACTGGATCTCAGAACCTATTCATCTACATTTAATGATATTCTAAACAAAACACTACAGCCTGCAGGACAGGAAGATCTACAATTGGATACCTTTTGCCTTACAGGTCACAAACAACTGGAATTGAAAAAAGATATACATCCGGATACAGATTTGTTCTCATATCAGGAACGATTGCTGTTACTATACGAAAGAACGATACTTCAGCAACATTAATATTGCCAATAAGTTTTCAAGTATCTACATAAACGGCAGGAGTATGTATGCAAATTAGAACAACATCAGACAATATTTGAATGACTTCAAAGAACCTTTCAAAGTAATTGCAATCTTGGAAACTTGGATTAGTGCTGACAAGGGCATGGATTTAGAGCAGAAAGGTTATGAGATGAACTGCATCAGTAGGAATAACGAAAGTGGAGGAGTGGCTGTGTACGTGGACTAACATCTGAACTTCAAAATAAAGAACCTTAAAGATCATTTGCTATTGACAACATTTTAGAATGCATAATGATTTAAATCTGTAAAGAAAAAGGCAAAAATGTATTACTAAGTTCTTTATATAGAACTCAACAACCTTCACAGACATCGGTCAAAAAAAACATCTTCGTATGTGGAGACTTCGATATTGATCTTCTGCTGAATCCACACAAGAACAAGATAATAGATGGCTTCATAGATACAATGTACAGCTTAAGTTTATATCCTAAAACCACCAGACCAAGCAAAATAACAGACCGCTGTGCTACTCAATTGATAATATATTCACCAATGACTTTCATAACAACACAACTAGTGGTCTACTAATCAACGACATCAGTGACCATCTTCCAGTGTTTACCATTTAAAATGAAAACTAAAATAAAAGAAAGCTGGAGGACAAAAAGACTTTCCGAAGACTACGCACAGAGGACAGTGTCAATGCTTTTAAGAAAGATATACAAGAACATAGATGTGAGACGGTGTACAGCGAAAACAATGTGGATGAAGCATATGAACACTTTCTAAACACTTCTATGGAGCTCTATGATAAGAACTGTCCGTTGAGAGAAATGTCCAAGCAGCAAAAGAAAAATAATAGGCCATGGATGACAAAAGGACTGAAAAATACCTGTAAGAAGAAAAACACATTATATAGGAAATTTATCATTCAACAAACTAAAGAGGCAGAAAAACGTATAAGACATATAAAAATAAGTTGACAACAATCTTGAGAGTGTGTAAGACTATTATAGTCAATTATTACACAAGAATAAAAACAACATTAGAGCAACTTGGGGCATTCTAAACAGTATCATAAGGAACAGCACTAAAAAAGCAGATTACCCTCACTATTTTATGATTGGAAACACTGATATGAATGACGGAGTGGAAAAGTTGAACAACTACTTTGTAAATATTGGACCAAAACTGGAAGAAGAGATTCCAGTTCTGGTCAGTGGAGGAATGAAATGAAACTATTGACGGGAATCCTAATTCCATGTTCCCTACTGATGTGACAAAAACACAGCTAACGTACATCAGTAAGTTATCATATCAGACTGGTAAATTTATAAACAAAATTAAAACAGCTAAAGTAATTTAAATTTTCAAAAACGGAGACAAACATCAATTTACAAACAATCGACCAGTCTCCTTATTACAATAATTTCCCCAAATGATCGAAAAGCTATTTAAGAACAGGTTGGACAAATTTATTAGTAAGAATGAATTGGGCGCAGATAGCCAATACGGATATTAATGCCAACATTTCAACCTACATGGCACTGATCAAAATTACCAAGGAAATTACCAACGCTATAGACCAGAGAAAGTGTTTTTATGGATTTGACAAAAGCTTTCGATACAATTAATGACAATATTCTAATTACAAAATTAGAACAGTACGGAGTCAGAGGGTTAGTTTTGAATTGGGTCAAAAGCTACATAGCAATATGTGAAGCTAGGCGAATACACATCTGCAAGTTTAAATATTATGTGCGGAGTACCCCAGGGGTCAATACTGGGACCAAAACTGTTCAACTTAGGTAACAAAATAGATTATCCTTGAAGTAAAACTAAAATAATGCTATTTGGTAATAGCAGAAAGGATACAAATGCACAAATACAAATTGACGGTGTGAATAAAATTCGCTAAAATTATGCAGTCATACAATACTTTTCAACAAGAGAGGAGAAATCTGATCTCAGGGAAAAACTAAACTTAAAACACTTCCATGTAAGAACAACATTAAGAACCCACAGCATTTCAGTATGTGGAATCCAATTATGGAACAGATTGAGTAAGAAACAAAACACCAAGATTAATGTTTGCAAAATACAAGGAAGCAGAATTTTGAACCACTGTGGACAAAATGCTATGTCTAATCACTCATCACTCTTTGTTCTTGTGAGTTCATTGTCAGTGCTCACCTATTCTTACAGCTAAGTTCAGTTATGTCTTTAAACTGATTATTTATTTACTATTATATTAATTATGTCAGTATTATTTATTATGATTGAAGAAAAACCCTGACAATTATATGTTTACACTGTTACATTACCTTATTATTTTTCCATCGTATCATTTTCCCATGTATCAACTGGTAAAGACCACATCGGAATACAGGAAGTGAATAAATGTATTACAAATGATGTAAAATGGATGTATGTTTGTAATATAATGAATAAATGGGCAGATATTCAACCACTGCATGTTCCTTGCAACTACCACATTGGTGACCCCACTGGACGTGTTTCAAGCAGCAGATGATTGTGACTCCCCTTTGGCCATGTCGCTCCAACTCCTCCTGTAGCCTGCTGTTGTCGCCGTGGCTGCAAAGCTCTCAGATTTCTGGAAGAGCGACCCGGTTTTGTGGTTCCAGGCCACTTTAGAGGCATCACGCCGGGTTCACCAATGTAGCAGTTGGAAGAAACACGAATAATTGTAAAAATAAAGTCCTGAATGCCAAAGCAGGAACTTCTTGTGCATTGTACACAAACCATGCCCCCAGCCCAACAGCTGACTGGGTGAGAGATATGCCCGAGTGTTCGCCACATAATGAGTGTTTTTTGTCACACGCCCTACCCCTTTTTCAGGAAATCCGTTGAGTATTTTTTGCATAATTCTGATAAAATTAAATAAACAATGGCATGCTTGTCAAAATGTGACCTTCTTGTAGCCTAATTATCATTATTATCTCATTAAATGAAGTTCAAGGTAACAATTTGTGCTATTTATGGCAACAAATACTATACATGTCAGGGGTTTAAAAGCTGTACATTCAGTCCTGTAGTTTGTAATCGATTT
This sequence comes from Dunckerocampus dactyliophorus, assembly GCF_027744805.1. Lineage (NCBI taxonomy): Eukaryota > Metazoa > Chordata > Actinopteri > Syngnathiformes > Syngnathidae > Dunckerocampus > Dunckerocampus dactyliophorus. The sequence continues at coordinate 26,044,674 of NC_072820.1, read as the reverse complement.
GTTGCAAGCAAGCAGGCGAAAAGAGCTTTAGGGGATATGTAGCACTTGTATACGTGAGATGGAGTGTATTGGAATATGTCTGTGGTATATGGAAGGAAATAACATTAAAGGCAGTGTATTGTAGATTAGATGCCAGCTCAGCAGTGGCAATACCATCTAGGCGTAGAACTGACCCACCAGCATTTGCTGCATTGATTGGCGACACGAAGCTGCTTCTATTGCGTCTGCGACCGCATTCAAACGTGTACGGTGCTGGAATGATGTGGACGGAGATGGATGGCATCCTCGCAGCCGTCATTCGTCTTCCCCCTGTTTGGCCGTCAGAAGAAAATGATGACGGTTTGGGATATGACAGCCACTCCTGTCCTCTTGCTGACCTCGTTGCTGCATTGTAATTGTAGCGCAGGGTCCCAGAAGGAAGAAAAGCAGCAAAACTTAAATCCTAAATACACTTTGAAACAATCCAAGGACTGGGAAGTTCTACAAGAGTTTCTCTTTCTCAATGTAAAGCTTTTTCCCGCTTTAACGTTAATGCTTGTTTATTTAGACTCACTCTCCCTTGCCTTCTGACACTTTTATTAAGTCCTTGCATCCTCCGTGCTCCACAGCAGCTCCTCTCCAGCTGAGAAAACAAATCCTAATTAATCATAAATCAAAGCCCACTGCTTCAAATGCTGGGGTATATGTTTGTTCCCTTCTGAAGGATGGAGTTATTGCTCTTTGGGCGCTCACATTTAAGCAGATAAAGACATTGTGGGGAACCATAACACGCAAAGACTCTCTGAAGGGCTATGATGCTGATGAGTGCATCTATTTTCTGTTTGGAGAATGAGGAGAAAAAACCGGCAACCTTCTTCTGCTTCAATTCAATAAAAAGACTTAATTTTCTCCCCTCTTTCCGAGCAAGAAAGTTACCAGCACGGGTGCCGCCAGGAATTCTGGGCCTCATGAAAAAAAATCACCTTGCACCCCCACATCCCTCCACATGGCAGTTAGGGTTGTCTCTAGAACCTTAACTGACCTAACAAGAGTTTGACATAACTCCAACTCTGAAGTTGTGCCACTGTCTTGCTTCTTACTGTTCAATACTACCAGTATAACATTTACTGCTAGTGAGTTGTCCGTGCAACAGTCTGCATAAGTATACTGTAGTATGCAATTCACTATTTGATGCAAGAGAACATAACAAATGTGCTAAAGGCCATCATTGACAGTCTCACTGTATTTTTAATTGTAAAATTCCAAAATGTTTTGGGTAATGGTAATGGTTTAATTTTATTTCAACATGCATACAAGTTACAGTGGAATACATCACATAGTACAATTTGCAGTTCCACATGTCCAAAAGGAGTAGGAAGAAGCAAAATTTATTTAATCCTACCCCCCATCCGTTTTACATCTGTTGCTGTACATTTATTCACTTCCTGTATTTCATGTGATCTTTTTCATACATACAAAAGTGATAAGTAATGTATCAATGTGGTCATATAAATGTCAGATTTTTTCCAGAATAATAACAAATAATAATCAGATATAATAATGAGCATAATAATAAATAAATAATCATAAATACAAATAGACATAACAGAACAAGTTCAAGACCCTTTTTCCTTGTATTTTGCAAACATCAACTGCTTGTATTTTTGTCTTGAAATCACTCATCTTAGTGCTTTGTTTGAGTTCCTTACTCAATCCGTTCCATAATTTGATTCCACATACTGAAACGCTGTGGGTTTTTAGCGTTGTTCTCACTCATAAGTGTTTTACGTTTAGTTTTTCCCTGAGATCATATTTCTCCTCTCTTGTAGAAAAATATTGTATGACATTTTTTGGGTATCAGGTTATTGTTTTCTTTACGAATAATTTTAGCGGTTTGAAAATTTACCAAATGAGCGAATTTCAATATTTGTGATTTTAAAAATAAAAGATTTTGTATGTTCTCTATACACGGTATTATGGATTATCCTAACTCATTTTTTTTGTAGTACATTTAGATTTCTTTTAGATATCACCCCACAATAAGTTAGATATGGTCATACCACAGAGCAGTATAGGGTATGGAGTGATTTTTGATCAAGGACAAATTTTGTGTTATTCAATATTGAGGTATTTCTCGCCACCTTATGTTGTATATTTTTGTAATTAGGATGTTGTGATTAATTGTATCCAATAGGGATGAGCCAGATAATCCTTATAAAAGAGTATCCGTTATGGATAATGCATTTTTGCCGAAGACGCGCATGTAACGAGTACATCTTGCATTATCCGTTATCGTGATGAAAGAAAATCCTTATTATGTATTCACTCTTCACGCTCTGTGATTGGCCAGTCACACACAGCGACCGCCCCTCCTGAGACAACACACTGTGCAGGCTGGAGCCACAGAGGAGTTGATCGGTGCCTCATTCATGTACACGGTGCAATTGGCAAGTTGAAAATGTCTCATGTGGAGTTGCCTCCGCTTTATTAGGTTTTCATCAGCTTGCCCCTATTTTGGTTTGTATCTAAAGTTACTTGGTAAACTTATTTTATAAAGTACGCTGTGCAGGCTTGTGTTGCATCAGTCATTTATGCAACTCAATCAGGGGAGCATGACCACTTTTTTTTCTTGAAATGTATTTTGTTATTATTCCATATTATTCCATAAAACAGGCGTGCTACCTACAATATAAGAATTTTGTTAATTTTCAGTTGGCAGTACACAGACAGTGGTAACAGTAACGTGCATTGACGGGTCACAACATTAGGTACACCTGCATAGCTGTCATACTACATTTTATACATAATGGTGGTCAAATATTACACCCCTCTCAGTACGTTGCAGTATGCACGTTGCAATCTTAAACTTGTTTCGTAATGTATGCGGTGCATTACACAAGACAGCTCGTGCGTCAGTCACTGGCGTTTTTTGTTTTTTTTTCGTCTGCTTGGTTATAATTTTGCTGGTGATACAAAGTTGGAAAATGTTGCTTGTAGTACTGAACGCGCTGCTTTTGAGAAAGCTATAGAGAAACAAGGCTGACAGATTATTTACCTCTTTGACATCAATGGATGTTTGCATGAGTCACCAACTTCACACAGATCATTAAGAAATAAATGATAGTCTTACAGATGACTTCCACACATACACAGTACACATATAGCTGAATAATAAACAATAAATATAGCAACTTCTGATCAATCCATGTCAGACTTTAAATAATGTACTGATTCAAGCCCCCGCCCATTTTCAATTAAACCACCCAGTTATATAATTATTCGGATAATTTAGATGGGTGAACAGATACAGATACAGATAGTGGTGTACTCGCTCATCCCTAGTATCTAAAGCTTTTGTCAGATCCATAAATACTGCAGCTGCACACTTTCTGTGGTCTCTAGCGTCGGTAATTTCCTTTGTCATTTCAATCAGTGCTATGGAGATTGAAATGTTAGCTCTTTATCCCTATTGGCTATCGGCGAGTAATTCATTCTTATTAATACATTTGTCCAACCTGTTATTGTGAATAGCTTCTCGATTATTTTAGGAAATTGTGGTAATAAGGAAACTCGTCCGTAGTTTTTTAAGATTAGGACTACTTTAGCCGTTTTGATTTTATTAGGAAATTTACCTGGAATGATAAATTACTGATGTACGTCAGCGGTTCTACGATCTCGTTGATAACCCTTTTTATCGTTTCCATTTCTATTCTATTACAATCAGTTGATGTTTTTGCTTTACAATTCTTGACAATATCAGGGATTTCCTATCCTGTCTATTGTTTATTTTCCTTTCCTCCACTGTCCAGAATTTTGGAATCGCTTCTTGCAGTTTTGGTCCAATATTTACAAAGTTATTATTATTATTAGACTTTTCAACTACCTCATTCATATCATCATCATTCGTATTTCCATGGCTGGCGACCAGTCCAGGGTGTACCCCGCCTGTTGCCCAAAGTAAGCTGGGATAGGCTCCAGCATGCCCCCGCAACCCTAATGAGAAGCGGCATAGAAAATGGATGGATGGATGGAAAATAATGAGGGTACTCTGCTTTCTTCATCATTTATGAAAGACTTATTAAAAAACTACTGATACAGTACATTAACTTTTAAATCTGCCACCAAGAAAATAAAGTTGAAATGGAATCATTATGTGGAAAAATAATTCCACATGGTAACACTTTACAATAAGGCACAGAAAATTATAATAGTTAATGAGGAATGAACCTACCTAACCCTAACCACTACTCATTAGTTACTCATTAGTTCTTCAGTAACTACTCTACTCATTAAGGGAAAGGCTTCTTGAGACGTCATCTGTACTTCTGTGAAGAAGGTGTCGGACGTTTTGCTCCTCATCCGAAGAGCTTCGTCAGCGAACTAATAAGTGCTGGTAGCGCTTACACCTCCTTGACGGTCACTTACACCGTCAAGGAGATCCTGGACGTCAGGAGACGAGGCAGAGGTGTGCAGTTTCTGGTGGACTAGGAGGGTTATGGTCCCGAAGACCGTTCCTGGATATCCCGTTCGCTTATTCTCGGCAATAACCTCATTTCTGATTTTTACCGTAGGTTCACAGACAAACCAGGTGGTCCACCAGGGGGCGTCCATTGAATGAGGGGGGGAATACTGTCACGCCTGGCGTCGACACCAGCTTTACATTTTGGGTTCAGGTTACTATTTGTGTCATATTTCCTTTCCCTTGCTCATTATCTGCTTTTGTGTTATCAAACAAGCCCTAGGGATCTCTAGTTGGGCGGAGCTACAGAACAGACACAGCTGTGCCTCATTGTCTGTCACCCCTTATTAGCTCACCTGTGGCGACTGGATGGCACTCGGTGTTTCCTTCTTGTTGAAACCTCCATGCCACGTGTCGTTTCCTGCAGCCGTCAGCCATCCAGTCCTACCTGGTTGATTTTTCTCCACTGACTTGTGTAGCTGCGCCTGACCGACCTTGGTATTTGTTTCTATTATATTTTATACCGCGATGCCCTTTTGTTTTCCGGGCATCGTAGTTTTTTGTTCTTGATTTGTGTGCCAATGATATTAAAGACTGTTACTCTCACACCACTGGAGTACGCCTCTGCATTCTGGGATCCAGACAAGTAACCTGCCAATCCTCACAAAAACTTCATTTTTGTATTCACAATTTTTTATTATTAATTTAAATAGACTGGAAATATATATATAGACTGCATATTTAGTTAGTCAGTGGCTGATACAGCAGCTACCATCTCCAAGATGGACATCATTTACGAACTAATGAAACAACTCTGTTGTCTAAAATAACACATTTCTCAATCCACACTTGTTATAGCTGCACATTACTTACAGACAAGACGACGCACATGAAAGTATTCCGTAACAAAAAGCTGTGCAAAACCCCAATGTCTTTGGGTATCTCCCACATGTCCTTGCTCCTCAGCGCCATTACAACATTGGTTCTGTTGCTGCTGTGTTGTGCACTATACAATATACTGTTTTTCTCATACACTCGAAATCCTTCATTCAGTTCTAATGTTGGTATTTGCTGTTTGAGGTACACTTTCCCATCATTCAAACCAGCAAGCTATTGATTGCATGCTATACGTTTACTTTTTAAACGCTGCTTTTACCTTCCTTGCGGCTTTAAGTGTTGGCATTGTGAAAACAAACAGATTATCATTGAGAAGCAAGGACAAGCCAACAACATGACTGTAAGGGAGTACATGACTGCTCCAGATAGTCTAACGCTATTGCTATTCCTCCCTGTGCTTACTATTTGAATATAAAAAGCCAGCAGCTTAGCTCTTTGTTGTGAACCGTCGGCGCCGTGCTCAGGTCTGATACGGCCGTGCGCTTTTATTTCCCTGCACGGGGCCCATTGTGCCTCAGCAGGCATTATCAATGGCCAACACATGTCGGCCTGTCTCTGACTGGCCCAGCAGCACACTGACCACAACGGAGGAAACCAAAACGTGCTAATCCACCGCCGCCCACTAAATGGATGCCGAACAATTGCTTGGCATTTGCAGCTCAGGCGGAAGATTGTCTTCTTCTGCGGGACGACAACATCATTTTCCCATTCTGAATGCCACACGGATTAATCAGATGATCCTGTCGACATTTCCACAAGAACTATGACGCAGTTTAACGGACGATAATAGGATCAGTCCACATCCTGCGTCTGATCCTGAAGGATAACTCTGTCAATCCACTCACTTGTCATTAATACATTAAAAGGACATATTTGCATTGAGCAGCCTATTACACAAAGAAATCAAGCCATCTGACACGCCGATCAATGACCGCCTTGACTGATTTGGACCAGTGGCCCCCCTCAGAGAGATGCTGACGGACTCACTGCAGCTGCAGAAACCGGTTGGTCGTCAAGGTCACGTCGTGGGCAAAGAGATGACGCCATGCATCAGACTGGACCGGACCACGTGTGGCGGAATAAAAAGATTTCCTTTTACAGGTAATGATGGCGTGCGGAGTCACCCGAGGTTACCGCTGTTTCATAACGAGACCCGTGAGATGTGTACCCTTCTCGGTTTCTCCAAGAAGCACTTCAAGTCCTCAAGGGTGATGGTGCTCACCGCCTCACCCTTCAGCGGCCGCCAGATGTCCCTCGAGTGGGCGTGAGTCGAACTTGACATTGAACCTTGCCTGGAGATGTCGGCCCTGGCATGCTGACGCTCATACTAGTCATCTGCTGATGAAGAGGTCACACTGACACACTTACAAAGACCTTCCGGCCATAAATGAGGATGCTAAATAAAAACACTCAAAAGTATCCGTCGGCTGGCTCTTTAAAGCCGCATCAAGTATTTTGCATTATTTACACTTCACACGTAAAGCAAACATGGGGACCATGGCATTTAGCGTGAGCTTAGCATGTTCGGAAACATCCCTATACAGGTATTTGGGTTGACCAAAAATTGGACACTTTGACACTGCCGGCCAAAAAAAAAAGAAAAACATTTTGCAACATTGCAATAGCCTTACTTCTGCAGGTAATGATTGACATGTAGACTCACCAATGAAGAGTGAGCTATCTAATCAACTAACTACTCCATTTGCAAGTAGTAACTTGATTACTTGATTAATAACTTGATAATGGACTGATCAATGACATGTAGACTGACCGGTGAAGAGTGAGTGACACACTCAACAAAATACGCCAGTTGTAGGTAATTGACACGTAGACCGACCAATGACTAAGGGCCAAATGCTGAAAAATCAAAGGATGGACAGGCCACTTTCATATTTTACATTTTGTACACCAACACCAGTTATTTTCTAACCAATTTGCATATTAAAATAAAAGATCACTTGTTCTGTTTCAGTTTATCAAGAAACAGAAGGCTCCAGCACATCCCCCCCTAGTGAGGATAAGCGGCATAGAAAATAGATGGATGGTATATTTTATGACAACAGGACACTGTTTACTGAAATGTCAATTGTAACATGTACATAAAAAGTGCTCTAGTTTTATTTACGTAGTTATATTTTTGATGAATGGTTGATTTGCACTTTGTATGAGTAAAGTAATGAGTTTTACACAATGCACAATGAGGTGTTGCATGTGACAAAATGGTGATGCATCAGATCGTGTTTATACACAACAGACCTGTTTATTCAATGTGTTGGCAGTATATTTTTATATCGTTAAAGGTTCAAATCACTGTAGTCTGTCAATCATGTCTCTTGAAATGACTGCAGCCTCTCTGGTACCCCTTTCAAGAGAACCACCCTTATATATATATATTTTAAGGAAAAACAGCTTGCATCTCCTTGGTGATATAGTTGAAAAAACATATTATTAGTATAAACTTTACAAATATTTCAACATTTACATTTTCTTGTAAGGTTCTGATGTTATTTCCACAATATTGTGACTTTATTCTTCTAATATTATAACTTTTTCCCCACCTAATTTTCCCAGAATTGCAATTTTAGTCTTTGGCATATTTTTTCTTTAATATTTCAACTGTATTTTTATTTAGTATTTAATTTTTATTTCAATAATTGTTTTTTTTTCATAATATTACTTTATTCTCGTAAAATTACAACTGTTTTCTTGTAATCTTGTGACTTCATTCTCCTAATACTTCACATTTATTCTAAAAAAATTACTGCTTTTCCACTTTTGCTGGGTTTTCAAAATTTTCTTGAAAAATTGTGTTTTTACAATGTGCCACGGGCCAATAAAAAAACAGGCGTGGGCCGCACTTTGGACACCTCTACTATAGAGTGTGCGCAGTCAGATGCTATGCAAGGAGCAGTCTTGGATGGATATGTCCCACATGTGATACTTAGGACTGCATGCTTGTTTGTCACCTTAAAGCTTTTCTCTCAGAACCAAACTGGACCCACGCAAATGAACACGGTCCTGCATACTTAAGAGTGTTGATTATTTTGGAAACGCTCGCAGAATCCCTGGCATCCTTCTTTGGTATTCACTAACAAACGCCAGCTCAAAGGCGTGTGCTACCTAATCAAACCTATTTCCAGTACCATGCCGGTGCCGTCTGGCTCAGTTCTGAGATCCTGTCTGAATACCTGAACAGTAAATAACTGGGCAGGAAGGGATGATTTGCATATTAAAAGGGAGAGTGATAAAGGAAAGTAGTTAACCTGGACTTTCTCATCATCCAAGTCTCTGACGCTTGTGACAGAAGACGAGGATCGAATTGTATTTATGCTCCATGCAGAGGAAAAGGCGCAACAAATAACACCGTCAGTGGCACCGTCGAACCTCACAAAGAGATGTTTGAGGTGCCTGCATGCATTTGTAACAATGTTCTCGAGTAAGATGCCCGTCCCAGAAGGTATCATTCATGCGGTGTCAATTACTCAGCAGCAGATGCACCCAGACGTACGTCTTCAAACTGTCACCCTGATGTCAGCCGTGCAGTCACGTCACTGTGGGTTTTATCTTGTTTTTTTGTTTTTTTTGTTTCTGTCCTGATTTGGAAGATTTGTTTGTGCCTCCCCGAGAGGAAGATGACATTCATGACATCAGCTCAGCACATTTTTCTTCTGCACCGCTGGAAGCCTCAGACTAATGAGGCAGTGCGGCCAGTTTTTACATCCACAGTCTGCTCTGTCCCTCAAAACTTCCCTCTGCTCAAATATAATAATGCTCACTTTTATGTGGCACTGTCATTCTGTCATTGTATTGAGATATTCATTGCACTATATGTTTATTATTTATTCACCTGGGATATTTGACCTACTCTTTACTTGCAGTAGCTCACATTCTTTGGAACGGAGGCTTGGCGATCAAAGAGTGGCTGCTTCTCTGCTTTGCTCCGGGTCAAAGTGTACCAAAACTTGGTCTGATCTTGTTGCTAGTTCACTTCAATGAACAGCATTAAAAGTGTTGCAATTTGGATTTCAATCAACATTTTCTGGAAAATAAACTTGGAAGTCAAACCATCAGCATGCAAGACGTCAACAAATCTCATGGAACTTCAGCTCGTTGGCCATCCACAGCAAGTATTGGCCCCTGGTTTGTTCTAAAAAAAATACAATTATACACACACCCCATTTGGTTTTTGCTATAGCTGTTTTTGTTTAACAAGTAACACTTATTCATTCTAGCAATATCTATAAAACACCACTTCCTCTTCCTTCTCCATTACATGTCTTAGTAGTTTTGAGGGTTTGTTAAAAACAATGTTAAGTAATACAGTGTATGAATGGACATATATGCTATATCAGGGGTACCCATTACGGCGATCGCGAAGGTCGTGTTGGTCGCGTGTCACCAACATCATAACCGTCACTTCGTAGATGTCATATGACATCAGTCTGCTGATATTAAGCCCCTCCCGATTTGCTCCTGTGCCGCGGTGGCGGCATAAAAAATATGGAGAAGAGATGCCGGCAGCTACACACGGATAATGCAACTTTCATCTTTATTATTGCCATTACGGATAAACTAACTCAACGGTAAGATGCCTACACCTATAACAAAAGTTATCCGTTCACTTGTTGCGGCTGCTTATTAGGAAAAAAAGTCAGTTGCTTCACGTTATGAACTCTACTATAGAAATGTGTGTTTTCTACAAGTTTGTTTGTTAAACTACTATTTCACGATGAATTGGAAAATGTGCCCGTTGCTAAAAGCTTTTTAATATGTTGACTTGACTACAGCTGCATTGTCTTTTGCATAATCCTTTTAATTTCTCGTATACAGTATCTGTAATGTTGTATAGCAAATGCTAACTGGACGTACGTAATACAACAAGAACACTACTTAGCTATTTTCACTGACATATTACTCAGTTTATGTATACAGCTATTGAGGAATTATGTGTCATTATCTTTATTGCCAGACTGGTTTGAATCGTGAATTACTGAATGATATCCAACTATTTTGATGACCTGTAAACTTTGAAACTGTGAATGTGATACACTAATCACGAGAGACGAGCTTCATTGTAAATAAACCCACGTTTCCACAGCTTGATGCTGTTTTGTGTCGGTGGTGTTTTAACATTGAGGGGACATGCTGTAATGAAATAAAAACTTACTTCTCAGTCTATACCGGAAATACGATCCGTTCTGCGCATGTGTGAGGCCTACGTCACTTCATTCACTTGCATTTTTTTTGACTGAGCCTCTGGTCACTTATGGTGATTTATATATTTATCCATCGTCCATCCATTTTCTATGCCGCTTATCCTCAATAGGGTCGCGAGGGTATGTTGGAACCTATCCCAGCTGATTTAAGGTGAGAGGCAAGGTACAGCCTGGACTGGTCGGCCAAACGATGGAACAACGTCTGTTCAGCAGAAATTAGCGGTTGCCTAAAGCCAACTGCTGGAGGCGGTTAGGCGGTTGGAAGCTTGTAGACTCCATGGGTTCTTCCACTTCCACAACAACAGGGAACTCCACGTTGTTGGGTACACGGCATTTAGACGACACAGCAGAGGATTCCCCATCATCAGATGAGTTAGTCACCAAAGTTGGATGTGCTTGCTCTGTAGGAATGCAATCAGTAGATGGAAGAATAAGGTCAGCCTGGGGTTGAGGCTGACAAGCATGGTCTATTGAAACTGCATTCCTGGTTCGAATACGGTTGATGGGAATACTACATGGGGAAAATCCCAACTATCATCATCTTCATCTGGGTCTGTATTCAAGTCTGTTTGTTCGGGTTTCTGACTTCTGGTTTGGGGTCTATGAGGAGGCGTTCTTGTTTGAGTGTCTTGTCGTTACCAGGGATGAGCCGGATACTCGTTGTAGACGAGCATCCATTACGGATAATGCATTTTTTCCAAGTACGAGTACAGCTCGTCATTATCCGTAATCGTGATGAAGAAAAAATCTCATTGGGTAACTAGAATGTATTCACTCTTCACGCTCTGTGACACACAGCGACCGCCCCTCCCTAGACAGACTCGCCTGGCGTCAAAATTGGCACACATAAAAACATACTCAGTGCGCTTAAAGAACACTCTTCTCATGCTCATGATGTCTGGATTTGCCGCTTCCTGTATGCACTCACTCAATGCTCGCTCAATGCTCGTTCGCTGCTTTCTCGAGGTTGTTAGGATTGGCCACAGCCGAAATATTGGATCCCAAACGCAGAGACGAGACAGTCTGTGTAACAAATATTTATTACAGAAAAAGTCCACAAAAGTAGAAAAATATAAAGATGAAAAAAAATAATACAAAGTGCAACACAAAGTGACCCGGACACCGTCACGGGAAGCTGAAAACTAGAACTAAAGGTGCTGCTATACAGGGAGCAGAAATACAGGCCATTCTGTTTCATTATGTTTTAAAAATTAAATCAGTCAAATGGGATCTATTATTGTCCACACACCCAATGCAGATCCAGTAGCTGTGAAGTTGGTAACCCATAACAAGATGGTGTTTGGAGCTGGTACGGGATCATGTCTACCAAGATTGAAGTGCAAACGGAACGCTCGTTGTGTTGCAGTTACAGATTTGTTTGTTTTGATAAACGTTTCCACAATGAAAGCGCGATGCTCACCAGTCCAATTCATGGCAGCAACTGAAAAAGAAACGAAAAACAATGGCATCATAAAGAAACAAAGCTAAATGGCATTATATGTACTTTTCGAAAATAAAAACACTTTGTTGTTTCTTTACTTTATTTGCCTTTTATTTAACCTACAAATGTGTCAGATCATTTTGCCTGATCTTGTGTAAGGAAAAATCTACAAAACACTAACTGAAGGAGCTGCTGAAAAAAAGTAGCAGAGAAAGTACAAACAAAAAACCACTGCTGATAACTGAGCAGGACGAAAAGCTAAACGTTAGCTGAAGCCACTGCTGAAAGAAGCCAAGCAGGGAAACTAAGTACTCAGAGCACAAGGCAAAAAAAGTAGTAACACTGAGCAAACGAGGTGCTGGGAGGAGCAGGTCGCAGGCGAGAATCAGGGAACAATTAAAAGGAGTCAGGTGATAATTGTCAGCAGGTGTGTAAGATTAGCTCCTCCCAGGCGGCTCAGCAATGTGCTGCAAGACACAGCAGACAGGCGGCAGCAAACAGCACACAGATTATAAGAGAGGTGCCTGAACAAGCGCTCGCTGCTGCTTATTGGTTTGTATGATACTTAAAGTTAGTTGATAGACTTGTTGTGTGTCGGTCACTACCGGTGTTTTTTTTTTTTTTTTTTTTCGTCTGCTTGCTTCTAATTTGACAGATTATTTCCCTGTTTGCCATCACTGGATGTTTGCATGAATCACCAACTTCACACAGATCATTAAAAAATAATTAAATAACAAAGTCTTATAGATCACTTACACACATACACAGTCCACATACAGTATATCTGAATAATAAACAATAAATATAGCAACTTCTGATTAATGCGTATCCATTTCAGGCTACGCCCATTTCTAGTTAAACCACACCCACTTCCAGTTAATGCCCTGCCCACTCCAAGTACAGATACGGATACAGACAATTTAGATGGATGAACAGATACAGATAGTGATGTACTCGCTCATCCCTATCAAATATATATGGCCCAACGCTCTCTCAAATACTCCTTCATTTTCTTCTACTTCAAAAAAAGTCTTCTGTTATTGAAGAACAGTCTGAAATGTCCGAAAATAGCTCTCTTCCATCGCTCTGTTGTTGTTTCCTCGCTCTTGGCTGGACTGACTGCTCCAAGGGTGACGTCACAGCCAAGACAGCAGTACTCCTAGAAAGCTGTATGACAAAAATGTTTTATTTAGTGAGTACTTTCATTTTGTTATTGTTTTTTGCAAACTTTAGAGGGGTTTTTTTTGGTGTCATGAGCACTTTAATTTGTTCTGTTCTTACTTAGTTCTTAGTTCTTACTTAGTTCTTGGCACATAATGACTCCTTTGGTGGGACATTGTTGGTCAACAATAGTTCCGGTTCACCCCGCAACTGGAGCTGGCTGTGTTTTAACACTGCTTGACCTGTTTTGCTGTAAACTGTGTTTTCTTGCATTGTCGCTGTGTGTGTTGATATGACCATCTTGTTATCCACAGTGATAACAGTAACCTGGCTTGGGTGCGCAAGGTGGGGGTTTCTATGAAAATTAAGTGACAGCCTTCCCAGCCTTATGACCATTACTTGGTGTACTAGTTGCCAATTGCTGAGTGAGTGAGTGTGTGCTATGGTAGCAAGAGCATCACAGGATCCTATGTCTTTGCTGTTGGAGCAGGCATACTGGGCGTGACTTGGAACTTGGGTTTTGAGGAACCAAGATTCCTCAAAAGTTGCTTCATTCTAAGTGTTTTTGTAGCTTCACGATCTTACGCCATTCGCAGCAGAAGAAGTAGGTCGGCAAAAGACAGTGGGTTATTTTTCTTCTGACCACAAAATAGCATAAAGATAAACGGCCACACTGTTTGAGTGCAGACCTGCTTAGTAAATAAAGTAAATAAAGTTCGCTGACAAAACTCTTCGGATGAGGAGCGAAACATCCGACACCTTCTTCATAGAAGTACAGATGACGTCTCAAGAAGCCTTTCCCTCGATGGACAACTCCTGTACGACTGAGAGCCTACACAGACACATAAATAAAGTGAACAATTTAAATGTTGCCAGTCATAAATAAAACACAAATAGTTGACAGTGTCACAGTTTACTCTCTGTCCGTGCCCTCTGCACTTCCCTGCCTTCTCCCGGGTGTGTCCTTTGTTGCAGGAGCCCTTTCTCCGGCTGGAGGCGGGACTACTGGGTGCACCTGCCCCTGATGATCGCCGACCTCATTTAAGATGAGGGATTGCACCTGGGAGACGCTGGATTACTCTCTCTGGTTTGTGCCGCACCTACGGACTGCCTTGTTCTGGCTTTCATCCATTACACCCTCTTTGCAGTTAAGTGGACTAAACTGTTCCCGGCTTCTCCCAGAGTGTGCGCCCAGTGCTCCTGGCTCTCCAGTAGGAAACCCCAGGTCTCCTCCAAGTCAGGTCTTCATGGTGCTTTTATGTTCTGCCTTTTCTTCACGCACCATCGCCTTCTGTTCTATTTAAAAGACATTATTAAAAGACTTGCTTACCTGCACACCTGCATCTGGGGTCCAACGCCTACCACGCGTAACAGACAGCTCTAATAGTGATGAACATTGGAGACCCCTGCAACCTGAACACTGAATTGATTCTGTTTTAAGTTGAGCAGGACAGATTTCTATTTAATAAAGATATTTATTCGTATTATAGTATTTATTCTTTTAATTTTGTTATCTTAAGCTAAAAAACGAATATGACAGCTGCTCCTTTTGCGGCAGGACTGAAATGCAGTAGAAATGTTTTTTAGGCATTAAGTTCATTTTCATTACAAAGAGGGACTTTGCAATTAATTGCCATTCATCTTATCTTGCTTCATAACACTCTAGACTATATGCAAATTGCCATCATAAAAACCGAGTCAGCAGATTTTTGAAAATGAATATGTGTGTCATTCTCAAAACTTTTGGCCATGACTGTACACAAACAGTCTCCCCACAATTCCGCTCTTCTTAAGTGCTTTTTGCAGCTGTGGATGTTAAAATAAAAATGTGGAGGCATGTGCCCCCAAAAGACCCAAATGACCCAGATCAAGACAGAGCTCAGTCAGTGTGCATTATTTAAACTGCGTGCGGAGCGCGTGCAAGCTGACACCGCGCTGCAGTCTGACAGTCGTCACTTCAAAGAGGTGAAATTTTCTTTTCTTTTTATCTTTAATTAAAACATTGCTGGCTGCAATGAGTCACACTCCTCTCCAAAAAAAACACACACACAAAAAAGCCCCCTCTGCATTCATGAGAGATTACATGACACACAAGTCTAAGATAAGCCCTCATTTGACTTACTCCTGCACAGCTGGAGGGCGTGGACAAAAGGTGGCGGGAGTCTATTAAAAGACTGGTCTACATCACTAAACATGCTTAGATTAGTAGCAGCTGCGATTCACAATTTAATTGTTGTCCCAGCGCAGTGAAAGTCCTCCATCACGCCGAAACAAGAACCTTTTTAGGGCGCAGGCGGACTGGAAAAGCTTGTCTTTACTTCGGCTGTTACTAACACCACTCTGGATTTCTGTAGCGAGAGAGCGCCAAAATTATTCCTGGATTGAATTGCCCAATTGGTAACGGAGGCAGCGCTCGTGGAGCGCCGCCTAGCTGGAGTGTGCCCGTGCCGCGTTAAACGTCAGAGGTTAACCGTCCTGTCCGGAGGGGGCTTGAAAGCATTTGGCCTTAATGGCGCGGGTCAGAGGACAGCGGTCATAAATCACACACCGATGATCAACGAGCTGAGCCAAAGCTGGGTCACTCCTTCGTTTCATAGGAAGGTAAAAAAGCACGGTGCACATTTCAAACATAAATCCATGAACATACATGCAAGCTCACACGCTGCAGGACCTCTCACGGCCCAGCGGGTCTTATACGACCCTGACCCATTTCGTCCACATCTCTACATCATCTCTAAGTGAGTGCTCTCTCTCCACGAAAACCAGTCTGTACATACATAATAAGAATCAAATACAGTGGTACCTCGGTTTTTGTTATGAACCGTTCCAAAGGGTCAGTCTAAAACCGAATTGTGCAAAAACTGAAACTATTGTTTCAATAGGAATCATTGTAAATCCAATGAGGTCCAAAAACTGGGTTGTTCAACAACTGAGGTTGCACTGTCGTCAATGCTCTGATTCATGCCTCTATTCAGTTATGTCTTCTATAGTTGCTGGGTGCGTAGTCTGCATTTAACACTGGGTAAAAAAAAACATTAGCATTAACAGCAGCTATATTATATTATATTATATTATATTATATTATATTATATTATATTATATTATATTATATTATATTATATTATATTATATTATATTATATTATATTATATCCATTTGCAGTTATTACTCATATTGTTGTTTACAGTTAACTCATCGGTGCTATTAATGCTGACCGAGCAGTTGCTCCTTTCTGCAATTAACATTGGTTCTGTTGCTGCTGAGCTGTGCAACATACTTGGCCATAAATGACCATGTGGTCAGAGAGTTTCCACTTTGTCATGCAGTCCAAAGCATTATTAAAGTTACAAAATGAATTTGTTAAATGAAATGAGTTTTCAAATTCGGAAATAACAGCCTCTCTTCAGTTATCGCCTATGTCCAATTAACGCCCCATCCTATCTGTGCTTTAGGTAAATAAACACCCCGGCTATAATTCCAACATTTACAATAAAAAAGTTGGGGGTTGACGTAAAAAAGCTTTTATAATATAAGCAATTTCTTCTCACCCAGAATCCCTGAATCTAATCACGCTGGCGTGATTACAAAACATAATGAGATGCATCCTCAAAGGTTTTTTTGAAAGAACAAATTCACTTTTTGGAATTTCACAACAACAAAGTTGACTAACTCTAATAACTCCGACAAAATATATATTGGTTTTATACTGCTAAAACCAAAGGCCAATATTATTGTGTATAACGTTTTGATTTGTATGACGTCCTACTAAAAACCTCTTGAAAACATTTAGTTTGAAGAGCCTATAGCCTACCTTATTCAGGCTGTGATGTTATGAATACAATATAGACACTACACTACTATGACAACAAGTATAGAAAACATACAGCATAGCAGGTTCTAAGTAGAGCTTCAAAGTGCAAAAAGAAAAATGGGAGTGAGACAAAACATTTTTTCGAATTTTTTTTTTTGGAAACAAGCATCAAAGTGAAATTGGCTGTTCATCACCTGATCAAAACGTTAAGGCCATAGCTGAACCCCCTCCCCACCAAAATAGAAATAAAATGTTGAAAAAGGAATGAGTAACTGTGCCATCTTGTTAATCAGCTGTAAACTTGGTTTGGGCATGCTTGATGCCAGTGTTTCCAGGAGGCTAGTGGGAATGTTGCTGCAGGTGGTGAAGATGGCTTCACGGAGGGCATCCCCTGCCTGGAAATGATGTCCATTACTGTAAACATCCCTTGACATCCATCCTCAAATGTTCTCAATTTGATTTAGATCAGGGGAACATGCAGGATGGTCCAAAAGAGTGAGGTTATTCCTCTGGAAGAAGTCCTTTGGCAGGCGGGCATTGTAATCTGCAGCGTTGTCCTGTTGAAAAAAAGCCAGTCATTACCACACAGACGAGGGCCTCCAGTCATGAGGGATGCCTTTCTTCCACCTTTCATTGTCCCATGTTTGGTCCTCTTTTGCAAATTCCTTTGCCATCAAGAGATCATGACAGTGTGAATACCTGATACAAAATCACATTCAATCCACAGTTTTGCCAAGATTTTGCATTTTAAAGGCTTTAATGCCTTTTTGCAATAAATTGCTTATGCTAAACATTTTTTGTCTCACTCCCATTTCTTCTTTTTGCATTTTTGTTGTGCATTTACTACTTAGAACCTCCTTAAGATCCAACAGTGCAAAATGTAAATTCTTGCAATTTTTCAACTGGTCTTAACATTTTGATCAGGAGTGTACTGACACAGCATTTCCACCATCTATGTGGATTGAGTTACCTGTACCACAAAGACAAACAGCACGCTTTTGAGAACAAAAATGTACATATTCTGAACAAAGAAGAGAGACCGTTTGAAAGAGAAGTGAAAAAAGAGGAGTGAGGGGAGCTATCTACGTCAAGGATGAGAACAACACCATCGCTTCCTAAAAGATTAATCATTAAGCTTCTAACAAATAAACAAAGACACAAGACACATCCACCTTTGGTTTTCAGACCACTGTTACAATGAATGGAATACTAACAAGTGTTATTCTACTCAAATGAATGTCTTTGGCAGGCAGAGGCCTCATTCCATTGCAGCTAAGCGACTTATGTTTTGCATCCCGGACCATTTGTGGTTGGGGTGTGCCACTACCCAAGAGAATAAATGCTTGCATCCTGGATTAGAGCTGTCCTATCTAGTCTTTGAGCATGAACTGATGAAGCCTGCTGAGATGAGAGGCAAAACGTTTTATAAGACAACAGTCCAGTTGCGATCGATTCAGTGTTGCATTCATAGTCATTTATCTTCTAGTCTTAGTCTATTAATGGTAATGTACTGTACAGAGGCTATTTGAAGGTGTTCTGTTACATGACTTAAAAGCTCCATTATCACCCAGGGTACATGCAGAACATGCACGTCTAAAAGAAGAACAATTATACAAAAAAAAAAAAAAACATTCTGTTTGCAGGAGAAAACCTGTCAGCCTCCTCTGAGACTCATTTCCACATGCAGCAAGCCGTCCCACAGACTTGCTTGCCACTTCTTATGAAGTCGTTGTCTCTGAGGTGATAAACGACTTCTATCACAGCCAATGCGAACCTCATCCTGCGAGTAATTACCGGACGGGGGCTTGTGTTCACTGCGGTCTTTGCGATGCAACGTGGACAAAAAAAGCCCCCTGAATGGCAGCAAGCCAGTCGATGATCACATTTTCTCAGTGGAGGAAGAAACATGCCATGTTCATTTTTTGGTCATTCATTTTTTTGCCGTCTTGTTAGCACCCCGTGAGGGCGGTAAGATAGGACACCGGTCCAGACTGCGAGCCATTGCAGGTTTACGCCTCACAGGTGAGCACCGCCAAAAGCACTTGCTGTGACAGGGAATAGAAATTTACATTTAACATTTAAACATAATTACATATTTAAAATTGCCATTGCTGTCGCTTGTGCTTCTCCAGCGTGAATGGAGTAAATAAATATCACCCACTTGCTTCTTGTCCAGCAAAGTCATATTTAACCGTTTAACAGTGGAAGAACACAGCTGGTGTGCCCGAGGAAATTGCAGCGATGGGAAGATGTCTGATGATGCCGTGATTTATGGTTCCATTTGCGAGCACTTCACACATGTGGACACCTCTGTGCACCATAACTTCCTGTTGATGCATCAATATAGACAAACTGGGTTGCCTTGGTGGAGGTTTCATATACCCTGTTTATATATTCTTTTACATACTCTTTTATATAGACTCAAATTCGCAGCACCATATTTTAAGCTTGCTAAAAAGAAGAGCTTGCAGTGTGCTTGTCACACAGTGAAATGGGGGGGGCCCGGGGGCCATTTTTTTACCCCGCGGCTGTTTTTTTAGTGGCCTGTGAAACATTCTAAAACTACAACAGCAAAAATGGAAAAATCAACAGCAACTTTACCAGAATGAAGTCAAAATATGAATAAACAAAGTACATAAATAAACAAAGTAATTTTACGAAAATAATGTTATAATATTATAAAATAATATTTGAAGAAGTTGAAATATTTTTTAAAAAATACATTTTTTTAAGGTCGCAATATTATGAAAAACAAAACAAAATAACAAATAAAGATGTAATTGTTGAATTAGGTTGCGGAAAAGTTATAATATTTTGAGAATAAAGTCAGAATATTGTGGGACTAAAGTCAGAGTTATGAGAAGAAAATAATAAAGTGTTACTCTAACGAGAAAAAAAGTTGCAACTTCACGTGATTAAACTTGTAATATGAGTAGGGATGAGTGAGTACATCACTAGCTGTATCTGTTCACCCATCCAAATTATCTGTATCCATCTCTGTATTCTGAGTGGGAGGGGCATACACCGGAAGTGGGTGGGGCTTAAATCGGTACATTCTTTTAAGTCTGAAATTAACATGGATTGATCAGAAGTTGCTATATTTATTGTTTACTCTTCAGATATATGTGTACTGTGTATGTGTGGAAGTCATCTGTATTTCTTAATGATCTGTGTGAAGTTGGTGATTCATGAAAGCATCCAGTGATGGCAAACAGGGAAATAATCTTTCAGCCTGCTACCGGTGCGTGGGCGGGGCCGAATGAATTTGAGAAATATGGGCCATTATTTTAAAAAAATGTTTGAAAAAATAATATTCAGTTACAAATCCCATAGTTTTTGCATGTTTATGTTGTTTGTTGCAAGTGGCGACCCGTTCCACTTTGTTCGAAGGTCCTTGAATGTACCATTGTGCATGTGCTAACTTTCTCCCAC
Source organism: Dunckerocampus dactyliophorus (assembly GCF_027744805.1). Classification (NCBI taxonomy): domain Eukaryota; kingdom Metazoa; phylum Chordata; class Actinopteri; order Syngnathiformes; family Syngnathidae; genus Dunckerocampus; species Dunckerocampus dactyliophorus. The sequence continues at coordinate 26,024,278 of NC_072820.1, read as the reverse complement.
GATGCACAGATAGACTACTATACTGTATTTTTATCGTTTTTATTTCACCTCATATTTAGTCTCAAATGCTGATATTATGTGGGGAATGTGTTACCAGCAGCAGGTCTAGGGGAGTCTGGACCAGTAGCAAAGGTTACACAGGCTAGAGAGCGCTGTGTAGCCAAGAGAATGACAGTGAACAATAGAGAGAGATCCAAAATTAGCGTCTTCTCATGCCTGAGCTCATTTATTAATTCAAGCGGTGCAGATGCGTATTCCTTTTAATGTTCCACAGTATTTTACCGCTTAAAAGAAATCACATAACCATATTGTCACTAAATATCTTAATAACACATTAATGTACATTCATAAACAGGTATAACACCTGCTGATAGACACAAATGGCTCCTACACGTGAACAAACGTGGCTTCCCACATAACGTGCCCCAATACATAGTGTGATGATAAAAGTGTGCCGTTAGTCTGAATAGAAGAGGTGTTCTTATTAGCCTCCATTGTTAACACTCTTTAACATTAATACTCTTTAAAATTCTCTACAGCACATTTTTGTAACCACTTTTTCACAAAATCCATTTAAATTTGTGTATCATTAAGTATGAACATTGCACAACAACTGTTTAATACAACATGTAAGGACATACTTACATCTCAAAACATGTTTAATTCCTAGTACGTCGTGAGGCAACCAAGGGGTTGAAAATACAGTTTTGGCCACACCTATGAACAACAGAGACTGAGTCACATTGTTACACTGAGTAATGACCTCCTGTGATTTCCAATGGGTTGACAAGCTCGTTGTGAATTTTTTCTTAGCTCATGATTGGCTCCAGTGAATAAAGAGCTACTGTACATGGTCCTCACGGTCTTTTGCACGCCACAATATGACATTTTATGAAGTGGATATGTGCGGTTTATAGTCCGGTACGGCTTACATATGTACAAATCTGTTTTTCTTTATAAACACCAGTTTGTCTTTCACAGCGGAAATTAGGGTAAGTTTTAATGATGTTATTGAGTGCTAATGAGCATATTTGTTAGTGCACAACCTCAAGTTAATTCATGCCAGCACACTGCCTTTTACCACACACATCAAACAGCGAAGTAATCATCTTCTCTCGTCTCGTTCTGCCTGAGATTTGTGGGAACACGAGCCGGTCGGTGGGTGAAAAAAGGTTGGACAATGCATGTTTACATGTTTACAAAATATCAAAGTGACCCTTGCATCCTATCATTTTTCACTATGTGGCCCTCACTGGAAAAACTTTAGTCATCCCTGCACTACTAGACAGATCACTAACTACAATCGTGGCGCAAGGACATAAATGACAGCACAACATGTAACGGGTAAGTAAACACACACAACTAAGGACAACTAATTCAAAGTACGGGCATAATAAACAACAACTAAACACGTAACTTTAGCAACTTTTTTTTTTATAAAACAAGGCAATGCATGCTGGAGAGCCAGAAGAACTCCCAGCGATGCTACTATACATGATATTTTTATGTTTTATATTTTTTGTGGAACACTTGATGTGGTGGAGCCTCAGCCAAGCAATAATATTGGATTGTTGACACAATGCATCAAGGAAGAACGAGGCGCTAACGGCGCTAACAAGGCCGTAATGGTGCTCCCTGCAATGAATGCTAGATGTTCTAGATGTGTTGTGCTCGACCAACAACGATATTGTACCACACAAAGGCATGACAAGACCATCACAGCGTCCCCGCAGGCTCTTTATTGATCCCAACAAAAGGTTGAAATCTCGGCAGAGCAGCTGAGAGTGGCCGAGTGCAGAGGCGCTGTCATTTCTGGAAAATATAAAATACTCCCCTTGAACTGCATCAGTACATACTCATGGGCATTAAAAAGTGAGGAAATGCAAATTGGATGTTGTAGTCCATCAATCAGGACAGTACAATGAATACAATAAATATGTTTTTCCACACAAAAACATTTAAGGGTCAATGTTAAGGTTTATTTATTAAGGAAATTTAAAAACAGATCATGTTGCCCCAAAGTGTTGTACAGATCAAGAAAAAATGCTAGAAAATGTAAATAAAATAGACAAAATAGGCAACACGTAACACGTATTAAAATAAAATAAAAGCAATAAGAACATGCAGCTGCATTTTGGACAAGTCTATGAATGGAAGAATGGGCAAGGCCACAGTAGAGGGAGTTACAATAGTCCAGACGTGAGGAAATGTGCATACTGTATGTAAGACCCTTTCAAATTGTTTTATGGGTAGGTATGGCTTCACCTGAGCAAGACTCCTGAGCTGAAACAAACTTGCTTTGATCACTGAACTTATTTGGTTGTCAAGATTAAAAGAGCTGTCAAAACAACAAGGTTTTTTTACACAGGGGTGGCAATAAGACGAAAGGGGACCTAAGGCACTGTTGATGTCACTCAGGGCTGTGTCCCCAAAAATAGCTCATCAGAGTTTAATTTAAGAGCTCATATCTATCCATTTCCATGGTTTTCTTGGTAACAACCAAAATCATTTAAGTTCTTACATCACGAGCTATGCCTTTATACTGCCACAAAATGAAACTATTTTTGTTGTCATCATTATATTTGTCCAAGCAAATGTACCTTTACAGGTGCCACACACGGGAGGCGACAAAGGACCGCGATTGGCGAAACTCATCGGCAACGCATAGCAAACCATTCACAAGGGAGGTGACGAGCGGCTGTGACCAGCGACACCCGTGGGCGACGCGTTCACATCCAGAACGAATTGTACAAGTCTCCCACAGGTTTGATTGGCTGTCAGATGTGGAGGGAATTTCGGGGGAATCAAAGTAGTTCAGAGAAGGAAAAGCGGGCGGAGTTCATCGAGTACTCTTGCTAGTACTGGATAAAGATGAAGATAAATTTACATAAATGTCCGTGTAAAATGAATGAATGAATGGCAGTGGGTGAAAATTCTTCCAATATCACCCGTTTGGCCACTCTGGGACGCCGGGAAGTGTAGTCCACTAAGAGCATCGGGTATCACAACGCATCCACTTTAGGGATAGGAACAAATTGAATTCTGGAATCTTCTGATGGATGAAGTTAGTTTTAGTTCTGTGGAAAGGAGCACCAGGAGGGTGCAGTGGCTGCTGTGGCCTGTAGGGGGAGCTGTGGGTAGTGGTAGTGATGGAGGAAGGAGGGGGAGGTGGTGCGGAGGATGTAATCAGTCAGTCATGGCTGGGTGTCTACAGCGTGCTGCAAGTTGGCTGTTAAAAGTCAGCTTCCCAAATAGTTGGAGTGGAAGCCGTCCGTTTTAAAAAAGCTTTTTCGGCCCCAAAACAGGCTCAAATTGTCTATAAAGTTCATGGAGAGTGTGGAAGAGGTGGACTGGAGGCAGGTGTGGAGGGAGAGGATTCTGCTCAATATTCCACAACCGCGGTTATGAGGTGAGAGTGGGCTGCTGATATATATGGATTTTCCAGTGGTGTGGAGGAGCTGAAAAAGTCTGTTAAGTTGTGTTTTGCTGGTTTCAGATTTTCGGCAGGAGGTGTCTTCACATCCTATCTGCATAATTGTTCTTTGAATGGATGGTGGGAGTGACAGAAGTATGCCAGAAAGTTTTGAATAAATGACGGGGATGGTGGATCCTGGAAAACAGTGAGTTATAGCATTGAAAAGTGGACATTCTGCATCATTGAGTCTCTAATTATCAGGGTGGTTGGTGGAAAAAGAGGGCGAGGAGATGCTGCTAATGAGGAGAGGGCGCCGATGAAGATTCGAGGGGCGGCGACGCAGTAGGTGGAGGTGCACAGACGGGGCAGGGCAGCGCTGTGGATAGAGAGGCGGTGAGAAGCCCTGGGACACAATGGCCATTTAGCTGGAGTGTATGTGGCCAGGGACTTAGGTTTTGCCACCGCTTGATCCAGGTGTGGTCGATGGCATAGCGTTACCAATCAGTAGTAGTCAGCATGAAGCAAATAAAGCAGGGAAACTTACCGACAGGGGCCCAGAGAAAGGGACCGCTGCAAAGAAAAATCTTCTGGGAATTTGTAGAAGCTCCAAGGCAAAGGAGAGACGTTGAAACCCAGTAGATGTGTAGAAGTGGTTAGTAGCAGACTATGCTAGCATGCTTAGCTAAGCTTTGCAGCAGATTGGTCGTCAGACTAGCGCTGCAACCGCGCTTACGACTGCTTGCCTGTTGAGTTCCAGTAATTCCAGTAACGACTTACGATCATACCTGTGTTCACCACGCTGCAAGTTTTGGGGCTGGATTCTAAAAAAGCTGACTGTAGAAGCTCTTCGTGCTGCAGGAGTGCTGCTAGGTTACCTAAAGGGTCGAGCCTGACACACTGCAGTCTGCTGATTGGTTGACACTGAATGGTCACTGGAGTAAGAAGAACACAAAGCATTCATGATGTATATAGATGTGTTTTCATGGTTGTTTTTGTAACCTGCGTGATTTGTTTGACTTATTTTGTATGCCAAACTTGACTTTTGGCCAGCACGGGAAAATGCAGGTGATGAAGCACTGGCTGAAGCACGTGGCAACAATGTGTACAGTTATACTGTAGTACCGGTGCAGAAGTCCCTAAGTCTAAAATTCAATAATTCAATTTGTATTTATTTTTTATTTTTTTTTTTTTTTACAAATAATTTTAATATTTTAAAATCAGTACTATTTCAATTAAATTTAGTTTCTAATTAATTATTTTTGTGTGTTTTTTTTACACTACAGGCACTTTTATACATTATTGGATTTTAAATCCGTTTTATTTAAATTTAATTTACTTTTTAATTTGTTTATTTTTGTGTTGGTTTTTTTATATTTTTCCATTTGCAATACAGACAGTTTTAAATATTTCTGGAAACTGGTGTCTCGTCCTAACACAAACTGCTGATGCTGGAGGTTATTATTTGATTCGCATGTGTTGTTTAAAAAGTCAGTAATAGTTACCAGGATTATCCACTAAACTTAGCAGAGGGGTGGGGCATGTACCAAAGAATAAATCACGACATTTTGATGAAATCTGGATAAAAGTGCAGAATTTATTTCCTTTTTTATTGTTAAAGTCTGCTTGCATTTGGTTCTGGGCGGGGGCGGTGAACCCCCCCCCCACAGCAGATGGAGTTGTGATGGTCGTTGTAAGCTGCGGTACTGCCACCTGCAGGACAGGAGTGTAACAGTATTGCCAAGCACATCAGGATTTTTCCAATCAAACGACTCAGACATGCTTGGAAATTTGAGGCTCTCCTGTACATTTTATCAGCCGTAGCTATTATTTGCATAATATCCTCATTCCATAAAAAAAGGTAGGGGACGGTGCTGTCCTCTGCTCATTTCCACATTTGTCAAGGACACTGTTTTGTGCAATAAGTCATCTTTCACTGTGAGCATATCATTTGACTCAAGGTTACGTTGGGGGTTTTTCATCCCCTCCTGGCTCCGTCCCCGTTTAGTCTAAAGTGAAGGATCCCAAAGACGCTGAGGACATGTGTGGGCAGGCCTCGTCCTGACAGCTCCATCTGGACCAGCCACACGGGCCTGGTGCAAATCACAGAGCAGCAAAAGCCTCTCGCGGTCGCTGTCCACTTTGCTTCGTCGCCATTTTCTCGCCTTTTGATACGCGACTTTATCACCCTCAAACATGAGGGAGATTAACGTTTAACCTGCAGAACACATCCCAGGAGATTTACTGTTTGATTTGCTTCTCTCTGAAATGTACACAATAGTTTTTTTTCCCCTCTTTGCCTCTGTGTGTGTGCATGTGTGTGTTTATATGCATGTGTGTGCGTGGTAGCTTTTGATTGAGATATGTGACGCTGCCATACTTTATGGCCGACCACTATTCAAGCGTCCTTGGGCGAGGTTGCGCCGCCGTCCGGCTCGGGTTCCGACTGGCAGCCATTATTCACACCTCCATCAATCTAACACGGGGCTTGCCCCGCTACGTGCACAAATGTGGCCCCAATTCCTGCAGGATGTCAACGGAATGTGCTGGAAGAGACAAACAGCACATGTTGACTGACAAACACTGTCGGTAAATAAGTAAACAAGTCTTGACAGGATCTCTTGCCATTCAAATGCTAGCTGGAAGAAGGTCGATCATTTCAGTAAATCTTCTCATGGATCATCGGCACCTGTTGGGTGAAAAAGTTTTCACACACACTGAAATAAGATGAATGAACATTTGCCAAAAAGTATGGAGCCTCAAAAATTCTGACAACAAATCTTTACGGGCTGATTAAATTTTTAAGGCTCATCTTTGTACTTATTTTCCATCTTCTTTTAGATTCACAATTGCTTGTTTTGAAATGGCCATGCATGCGTTCATTAGTTCTCGCATTGATTACTGTAACGCCCTGTATGCTGTATTTATATATTGTTTTACTTTATTTGATGCATGTTTGATGCCATGAGATAACTGCTGTTGTGATTTGGTGCTATATAGATAAATTCAATTCCAATTCATTTATTTATGACTGGCAACATTTAAATTGTACACTGCTGTATTTACCAAGTAGATCTCCACTTAAACGGTGTGGCCATCGTTTTTATGCTATTTTGTGGTCATTTGTCATTATATAAAAAGCCTAAAGTCTGGATTCAACAGTTACAATAAAACACTAGTAAGAGTTGAACCATATTCTTTGACCCTTTGGTGAGCAACTCAAAATCCCCTGGCGAGCTATGAGACCCCTGTGATAGTATCACCATCATAATAAGTATAATGACAACAAGAGAGCAAAATTGTTCAGTGACACTTGAAAAAGTACCCCTTTAAGGTGATAGCCACTTCCCCGTGGGACAAAAACAAGTTCAGAACTAACTGAATTGCTTGTTAGTTTAAAAACAAAATGTCACTGTGGTACAAATTCACATTTGGAGTCCAAATACGAGAAGCCATGTGGACAACTCTAGCCAGCTAACTAGCTAGCTGCCGCCAGTGACAGCTAGGCAAAGCGTGTAAACAAAGATGCAAGAAAAGTTGAACAGCAAAAGGCCTGATAAGGGAATGATCACACATGCTGGCATTGATTGGCGTAGCTGTGCAAAGTTGTCAAACTGAAGCCATTGAGATTTCACAGACTAGTGTTGATTCTCACGGCAATACGCCACAAAGTGTGACCCTTGTCGGCTAAGTATGGGTGTTGGCAACCCGAAGTGAAACAGCACATACTGTATGTAAGGCTTGCCCCCGCACACCGATAAGTTTTTGTGATCGGCTTTGAAAGGCAGTTATCGGCATATGCCAATCACATGTTTTTACAGAAATTGGGCGACAGTAATTGGTGGCCGAGCGACTGGAGCATCCCTGGGCAAAAAAACACACAATTTGTGCATATTAGCATCCAATACATGAGCTGTATGAAATTCTATGCTTTCACTGTAGTTTTGATTTACCATGGGTGTTTTTTATTCACTGGGTGCATTGTTTAGGTAGACATACATTAGTTGGCATATTTCGATAAAGTTAAGCTCCCATTGACAGGGTGTTGCCTACTTTTCCTACCCGATCAGATTCATATCAGACTTGCATCCACATTTGGAAACAGCCCGATGATGATTCTCTGTTTTGCTTTTTCTCTTTATGCATACTGTATATGACACATCTACAATTTTTTTTTTACTGACAGTTTGTAGAATTACAAAAGTTAAAAGTAGAATTAAAAGTAGAATTACACAAAAAACAACTTAAGCAATTTCTACACACATTTCTACATTTGTGGAGGAAGGGTCCAGGGGCCCAGGTGAAATCTATTCAATTCTTATTCAGATTTTGTTCATTTCCAAGACATAACTGTGTTTTGTACATTGCAAAACATTGCATTAGATGGTGCAGGTGTCCCTAATGAAGTATCCTGTGAGTGTGCATGACGGTTGACTTTACTTAAAGATAAAGATTAGATGCCAACCATTTTTTGTTGTTAAAATGCTGAGCCAAAGAGGCTACCGCCTGCAGGACAATAAGACTAACTGACGGTGACCCTCCGGCTCAGGTGCAGGCCTCAGTGTGACTGATGGTTGCGACCTGAGCATCCATCAATCATCAAGGGACAAGGATGGAGGTCTTACCGGTGCTCACATCTCCATATCACTGGGGGGAGGCAGTACTGCTGATAATGGGAGCCCCTGTCGGCCTGCAATGTGACTACGTGTGGATGAATGTGCGCTAATTTGACAAGCAAACAACAATGACAGCGTCCCGCATGACAACAAGGCGGATGCATTGATTTACATGATCAATCATCCAACCACCCCCCAGCTCCCCCATAACACACATGCAAATAGAGTGTTTAGGAATTCTGTACAGCTTTAAGTGTATCGGCACAGTGCAGGGATGGACGTCATTTGAATCCTTACTTGATTAAACGTAAAGCGATTACACAGGTGTTTGACGGGGGGAATCCATCACCACTTTTAGGTTAATGAGGGCATAATGTGGCATCTCCAGATATGCTAGCTCTTTATAAGTTTACAAAAAAAACTTCTAGGATGCGGGGCACTGACATTAAGTTTTAACATTGAAAATACACGTTGAAGAAAAAAGTTTTATTGACACTGAAACAAGTATTGGCACTGAAATAAACAAAACACTCACAAAAATACCATATTTTATTTGGGTATGTTTTACACCACTACACCACTTGCTCAAAAGTAAGAAAAGTTGATAGAGAAAACCGAACATTTAAAAGTGAATGGATGGAACAAAAAATGTCCATTCTTCCAGAATACTGTGTCTCATATGCTCTGAAACTGTAGCGCTGGTCAAAAGCGGATTTATGCTGCAACATTACCTGACAAAATAGATCATCTCAGGGGAAGTATGATGTGAGAGCACGGAAAATAATGTAGCTTGGAGTCCAGTATGAAAAAACTACGAGAGTCATAACACATTCATTTACAGCACAGCAACGTGCAAATGAGTTTTCACTAAGGACTGTATGGTTATTGGGGCAAAACAAAATATCCTTCACTGACAAGTGAGTTATGAAGGCGTGCTTCTGTTGCAGAGACCCTACCCAAAGTTAACAATAAGAGGAATTGTGTGACAAAATCAAGCAAATCCCAACGTCAACTCCAAAAACAACAGGAAAATCTGAAACTTTAAGAGGGTGTACTGTTGCAGCTTTTCTTTTAAAGAGAGACTTATGAAATTGTTATTATTACTATTTTTTTTTTTTTGAGAGAAACCGGTGCAGTTTTATTAAACTTAAATATAAACCTCTTGTGTTCTTTTCATTGTTTATACAGTCAAACCTTTTATTATTTATGTAAAATGTGGTCCTGTTTTCTTTTAAACGTAATGTAGGTGGCAAGTTAACTGTGTTGTATTGTAATAATAATAGGGTGACGGAAACAGACCTTACTCAATTTTAATTGAAGACCCCTGTTTTATATTGTGATGTGTTTTTTATTGTTAGTCTTTGGAGTTTCCCTCATGTCCATCTTGTATCACGGTTTTGTGTCATTGTTTTTCCAATTCCAACATCCCAGTCTTTCCTTTTTCAATTTGAAAAGCAGCAAAAAAAGCCCAAATTTAAAATAAATTTATATTCTTGTTATATTACTTATAATTTGTATTTAGATGTAATACTTTTGTATGATTTTTTATATATTTTTACAAGTTGTTTATGATATTTTTCTATATTATAATTGTTGCTTAATTTTGGGTTCCTGGAACAGATTAGTTGGATTTACATGACTTTTTATGGAAAAAATGTATTTGTTTTTCACACGATTCAGTTCCCGACTGACTCTTTGCAACAAATTAATGACGAAAACTGAAATACCATTGTACATACAGTCACCTACTTTTTTTAATAACTAGTTCTGAAGGCCCAGGGGCCGGCCCGCCTTATAATTTTATGTGGCCCGCAAAAGCACTCCAAAAAGAGACTTATTTGTTTAATTATTTTGATATTATTTTAAAAAATGTGTATATATATTTTAATTTTCTTTCAATGTAAGTTTGTTGATAAAACAATAGAACATGAAAATGCTAATAATCAAATGTGTTATAATATCATGAGGCGATTTTTATTAATATGGTTTTACAGTTACAGGTGGCCCTCTGAGGGTAACCATATACTGTAATGTGGCCCACGGTGGCGAGGATTTTGACGCCCCTGTTCTAGAAAATCTTTTAACAAGGCCAGGTGAGTCTAACTTCACTAGTGATCATGGTTGACTGCAGCTGGCGGCATGAATTTGTCAGACAGCAATCACTGAGCCAAAACAACATGGCACAGCAAGTAGTGTTCATGTTTCATTGCAACTGGTGGCCTGGTGTACACATTACAGCATTTTCAGTCATTTTTGCAAGTCCATGAAGCCTTTTGCAAAACATTATGAAGAAAAAACCTTAGGTGGTTCTAATGCAGGTGTGTAAGACACACAAAGTCCATCAGTAAATTGGGCTTGCAGTTTGGAGCAGCAGATATTTCAACTGTGAGTTCTTTTGAAGTCTGGTGTTTTGGCTGTAAAGCTGAGGGCAATTTCAAGCACAATTCGGAGTGCAGCCATTATATTGAACAGCTGAAGTGGACAAGCAAAGAGCAGCCATTACATCTAAGTGGTGACACCACTGAAGCGACCGATGCACACCTTAACACAACAGACTTCTAAAAAAAACAAAACCCAGCAGACTCTCATTAAAGTGTTCGATATCTCAGCCCGCAGTAAATCCAAAGAGGCTTTCTTTCAGATATCAGTGCAGCAAAACAGGCTTGCGTCGTGGTGACGTCACAAAAACGTCAGAACTCCTTCCAGAAGATGAGCTTGCGACCATGTGATGAAGGAAGCAGAACACACTGCTGAGAGACGCTCAGACGAGGTGTATGGATTACACAATATATAAGATGAGAAACAGCATGTCATAATGACCATACGGAATAGAAAACAAGGACTAATCCATCTACTGCTTGCTGCCATGGAAACAAGGCCTTCAGAAGGCCAGTTAGGATCCTTCATCGTAACACAAACACATTCAACTGTTCCCATTAGCGTTTACTGCTAAATCATACAAAAGAGGATGCACTATAGTACGTTTACAACTTGCCTCGAGCGGAACACAAGCCGTCGCCTTTACGAAGCACTCAAACTTGGAATGGTCTTTTACTTGCATGGCACTGTTTGGACACAAAGTCCACAAACTCCCAAACTCTGCACAGAAACACGCACACAAATGCTGCTCAGATTGAAGTTACAGAGATGTCCGCCATCTCCTGGTGTAAAGTATTAACTATATGAGGCACCATAGCAGCAAATTCAGCAATGGTGCGACTTTGGCACTTACAAGGCTATATCGGCTTTTATTATAGGTGCATGGCTCAGATCAAGGGTACCCAAGTGTTACATTTAAAATTTCAAACTCGTGGATAGACCTTGGTAATGTTATCAACACAAACTTCAAACATTGCAAAACACACACCCAACATACCAGAGCTCGAGACATCTTCCATTGCCCATAGCAACCCTCCGAAGTTCACTCTTTCATAAAAGTAAAGTACATAACTCCGTGTCCACTCGGTGTTAGACTTTTATTCAAATAATCTTATTTTACTCTTTTATACACAAAAAAATCACTTTAGTTGCAGAGTTGAGTAATTATTCCATGAATATATACCATTGTAGTCATCACGGGGGTTTGTTTTTCCATGGAATTATGTTCTTCAAAATTTTCATCGGCAGGCGGACACGAAGGTGATGTACTTTTCACTAATGATTACACGACAGTTTCTTTTTTTTTACACTGAGAATATTTGAATAAAACACATTAGAAACCAATTTCAGACATCATTCTTTAATTCTAAGTAGAAATCATGACCAAATTATCAGAGAAAATATTAATTTCACAACAAAAGTAGACATGCTTTACATGTAACATTTCAATGTCCAAATATAGACACTTTTTTACAACATAGCCATGCTAGCGCAAAATAAAAACATGAACAGGCTTAATGTATGGTTTGGTAAGCTTCCTCACTCTATAAACGTCAGAGTGATAGGGATAGTACACATTGTTAGAACAACAATTTCAAATACTACTCAAGTGAAGTTGAAGACAGCAAAGGGTACCCTTGATCTGCCATGCACATAGGGAAAATAAAACATACCGATATTACATTCTTATGCTAATATCGGGACATCCCAACTTACTTTGTACAGTGGAATGTTGGAACAGACTTCATCAAGTGACATTACTCAGAGAACAATAGTCAGCAACAGTGGGTATGACAAAAACTGACCCATTTACTTTTTTAAGCATCTGAGGCAAGGTTTTATCCACAATGTAGTGGTGGCTTGGCATAATATAGAGAGGTTTGAGGAGCTGAATTAAGCGTGTAAACCCGACTTTACTTACCATCTGCAGGGGCTGGTCATCTTTTCTGCTAATGACTTGTTGGTGGGAGATTCCTGTACAATGCTGCTTCAAATGTGTAATGAGTTCGGTCGTAAGTTGCCTGAGTTGTGGTTCTGTGCAGCCATGGCAAACTTGTGCATGACAAGTGTTGCACTCAGTTGCAACATCTTTTCGGACTTTAACAGAAAAATACACACAGCCGACATCGCCCCTACTCCATGATTAACACATTAGCACAAGCTGTTGTGATCGCGTGGGGTGACTGTTTGTATTCGAGTGCCAATATTGGAGATTTTAGATGCAGGCCGATATTATACTGTACATCCATCCATTTTCTATGCCGCTTCTCCTCATTAGGGTCGCGGGGGCATGCTTGGGCCTATCCCAGCTGACTGCGGGCGAGATGCGGGGCACACCCTGGACTGGTTGCCAGCCAGGGCACATATAGACAAACAACCATGCACACTCACATTCATACCTATGGACAATTTAGAGTCACCAATTAACCTAACATGCATGTTTTTGGAATGTGGGAGGAAACTGGAGTACCTGGAGAAAACCCACACACGCACGGGGAGAACATGCAAACTCCACACAGAAATGCCCCAGGGGAGAATCGAACCTGATCTCCAGACTGTGACTGTGTGGCCAACGTGCTAACCACTAGACCACCGTGCGGACCCTATTATACAATTATTATATCCCAAGCGAAGATTCGAACCCAGGTCTTCCCAATCTCCTTTTTAAGGTCATGCCACAGCACCTCAATAGATTTAGGTTAGGACTTTGACTCGGCCACTCCAAAGTCTTTTTCTTCAGCCATTCAGAGATGGATAGCTTTGATCACAAACAGATGGCCGGACATTCTCCTCCAGGATTTTTTGGGAGACAGCAGATTTCATGGTTCCATTTATCACAGCAAGTCTTCCAGGTCTCAGCAAAACATCCCCAGACCACCACACTACCACCACCGTTGAGTGCATGTTAATATGGCACAAAATCTGCCTCAAAGTTAAGGCACAAATATAACTCCATGGACATGCACCTTCAAAAAAACCTTAGGGCTGTGGCAATGCGGCTCATTAGGGCTGACTGTTGACGCATCGACCATCTCTCCTCAACCACCATCGCTCGCCCACGACACAAAGCCAACAAGCCAGACAGAGTTGTGGTTTGCTCATAGAGCCGACGCCACAAGCCCGACCCCAACGAAGATCCACAAAAGTAAGGGTGTCCTAAGTGCGGCCCAGGGGCCATCCGCGGCTCATTCATCATTGCATCACTGCAGAAACAAAATAAAATTGAAAAAACAGCAAAAATGGTAATAATAGAAAAGACAAAAAAGAAAAGCAAATGGCCTGAAATAGAGGACATGCTTGAAGACTGGATAAATACACAGAGAGCAGACGGCCGAGGTGTTTCCACTGTGAAGATCAGACTAAAAGCCAAAGCAATTGCCACGAACAGAAGATTGAAAATTTTATAGGTGGACCATTGTGGTGTCTCAGATTTATGAGACGAAAAGGACTGTCCGTCAGGGCACGCATGACATTGTGTCAACAACTATGAGGAAACGGCTACAAACTTATACACTCAAACAAAGAGGAGGATGCCAAGAGCAACATGGAGAGCGGCACCCAAAGAGAGAGAGCTACCGAGAGAGAGAGAGGCTACTTGTGTGACAAAGGAATTATGACGCTGTTCAATTCTGACACGGAAGAGGAAGACTTCAGTGGTTTTAGTTCCCAAGACGACGGCGATGAATGACTTTTCTGGTAGGCTTAATTTATTTATGTAACACGCACTAGGCACTGTTTAACTACCGTAGCCGTGTACTGTTTTGAAATGTTTCTAGCCACAGTGTTTAATTAGCCGTGTACTTGTACTTTGCCGTGTTTTGCACTGTTTAACGCTGTTTTGCACCGTTTGGGGGAAAAAAAAACATTTTGTTTATTCAAAGTTTAAAAAATCTTTCTGTGTAATGTCTTTCTGTGCACTGAATATCCCATTTTATGATGTGCACACCGGCATATACACCGGTGCGGTATATATATTATACTGTATACCTGTATATAGGGCTGGGCGATATATCGATATTTTAAAAATATATACAGTATCATTGATATCGACATAGACTGGACTTTCACTGCATCTTCCTCATCCCTGCATGCAGGAGGAGGGAGGAGGGGCGGAGCAGAAGCCCGGCGGCTCCAGTCAAAGCGAAAGCATCTGCGGTGGAAGAATTAGTCAGCAAGGAATAAGCAGTAGCTCAGTAATGTGGAGGTACTTCGAATTCAGAGCATAAAAAAATATTTTTCACCGCCTTAAAACTTGGCACAAACTCCAATACGAGGAATTTGTGAAGCTGCACGCTGTCTGCCGCGCTCCTGTTGCGTTCCTCATGAAAGGAATAGCAAAGTGGTGTGCTATTATGAAGTGGTGTCCTGTCACATTGCTAAGATATGGTCCTCGTTGCAACAGTGGAAAAAACAGTTTTAAAACCTGCCGAAAACGATGGACTTGTGATGTCCTGCGAGCTTCGCAGTCACCATTATTTAGCACGACAAGCTCTACCACAAACGTACAAGGAAGTTAGACAGACAGTTGCTTACCCTGATGCACTTGACAGGTTGGTGTTCCTGGCACAAAATAAGGACATGCTTGTGTCTTCTAAAAATGTTTACCAAAAAATGCTACTGTTCAATTTAAAGTATTTTTGAGTTGCTGACATTTTAGAATTTCCTTTTAAACCGGACACTCCTTCATGTTTTGTTCTTTTGTTATTAGGTGAGGATTTGTGCATAGCTAAAGGTTTGTTATAAAAATGATTATATTTGACTTTTTATATATTTATGTCAAAAAGAGAATGGCCTACTTTATTTTAAAAGCTATTTTTTTAGAAGTTTTTTTTTTGTATGTATCTTGCATGAAGCTTTAACATTTCAATATTCCAATTTAATAAAACAACTTGACACGCATATTTGGTTTAGATTTTGTGTAAACTCACTTTGCTTAAAAAATATTGGAATATATATACCATATACTTGTACTAAAATTGTGTACAATATCATACAAAAAGTGGAAGTACAACACATAAAAAACTAAAAGTTTGCAGCAATTTGTGCCCAAAAATCACAATTTTCAAAATTGTACGTGTACTATCATACTTATTTGGGAAAAAAAAAAATTGTTTTTGTTGTTGTGGTCTTTTGGAAGCATTTTTCTAAAACAGCTTTTAGAAATGCAAAATTATGTCGATATGATAAAAGCAAGGTAATATTCCGGGAACTCCAGCAAATGTAAAAAACCCATGAATAATTGATAAGCCCCTAAAAATGTCTACTTTTGAAACACGGCTCGCTCCTCCCTGCTCCAAACCCTCCTGCGAACTTGATATGGACGTTCTCCTCCAATTTTGGCTCAACGTTTGCAATATAAGTGACTGTTCTACTCCAAAACCCTAACCTTATTCCTTCAATTGCCATTGTTCACTTGCAACACAATCTAGATTTATGCTCTAAATATGCCTCACACACTTATTAAACGCATTTTAAGTAAGAAATGTATAGCTACTCACCACTGATGATTGAAGATAATCTATGAACACAGGTAATCACAGTCACGGTGTCGCCTTTAGCCTGGTCATCAAGCTAGTACTGGAGGCTAGCAAGCTAAGTTATGGTTATATTTGGTGCTCACTGTCTACAGCAGCTAACCATTCTGGTTAGCTCTCCATTGACAATCTTTGGATTAATAGATTGTTACCTTACATAGCCCTGAAAATATCATCAATATCAATATGCTTGTTGAACACGTGCTAACTATGCATGCTAAAGCCTGGCTGCTATGATGACTGTTCAGCCAACAGACTAAAAATATGTGACAATTACCAAAAATAGCTAAGTGGTTCACGCTGACAGGTACACTCAAACACATGGTGCTTCGCATCCGCACCTTACATAAGACAGATTCCACTTTGGCTAGCTTAATCAGGATTGATGTTACAGCGCATCGCCTCTAAATTTAGTCTACATTCGTCTCCTCGCCGTGTCGCTGCGGGGCCGAGCTGTGGCTGCTGCTCACATTCTCGGCGGTCACGCACACCAGTGGAGCTGAAAAGAGCTCCTGGATGTCACACCAGCAACGCTTGTTGCTTTTCTCCTTGTCTCCGTACGCTGGGATTCTGTGGATCGTCAGGAAGGACTGCCACAAGTAAACAGGACTAAATGTCTATATTTGTAGCATCCCATATATGCGACCTATTAGAAAGTTTACCGCAGAAAAAGACTAAAAATATTATTGGGGTACGGACGGTATGAACAAAAATGACACAACATACTACATCCATTTGGATTTTTTAATATTATGATGTTTTCCAATATCAGTCTTCAGAGAATCCCTCATGTCCATCTTTCTTGACAGTTTTGTGTCATTGTTTTTCCTTTTTCTGCTTTCTGGTTTTTACTTTTTTAAGTGTAAAAAAATACAATTAAATTACTGATTACACAGAAAAAATATGTTATGTTCTTATCATATCACATATAATTCAAATTTATCCATCCATCCATTTTCTATGCTGCTTATCCTCACTAGGAGGTATACTGGAGCCTATCCCAGCTGGCGAGAGGCAGGGTACACCCTGGACTGGTCGCCAGCCAATCACAGGGCACATATAGACAAACAACCATTCACACTCACATTCATACCTATGGACAATTTAGAGTCTCCAATTAACCTAACATACATGTTTTTGGAATGTGGGAGGAAACCAGACTACCCGGAGAAAACCCACACACACACAAGGAGAACATGCTAACTTCACACAAAGATGGCCAAACTGAGATTCAAACCCAAATCTTCCCGATATTCTGACTGTGTGGCCAACATGCTAACCACTAGGCCATCGTGTGGCATTAATATTTTTGTATAATATTTTAATGTATATTTTTAGAATTGTTTATTAAGAATTTTATAATGTTAATCATCAGAATTTTTAACACCACAACATTGTGCATCGTGCGGCATTAACTAGCTAGCACCGTTAATCTGTTGTGATGGTTTTGCATCATTATTTTTCCAATTTTAACTTCCTGGTATTACTTTTTAATTAGAAAAGTGGCAAAAAAAATCTAAATAAATATATAATTATTTTATTTGTTATTATACTACATATAATTTTTCTAGCCATCCATCTTCTACCCTTTATCCAAGGTCGGGTCGCGGGGGCAGCAGCCTAAGCAGGGAAGCCCAGACTTCCCTCTCCCCGGCCATTTTGTCCAGGCGTCCGGGGGGCATCCTGAACATATCATTTTTATTTATATGTAACATTTTGTATGACTTTTTAATATATATATATTTTTAGAATTGTTATTGGGTTTTTTTTTACTTTTTTAAACAAAATTAAAAATGTTTCTTTTTCAATGTGAAAAGAGGGAAAAAATGAAAAAAGAAATGGGGAAATCTGAAGACTGAAAAACACATCATAATAATGAAAAAATATCCAAATAAAAACATCCATGTTTTGTCTTTCAATGGAAGCGTTTTTCGGCGCCAATGCACCTTTTACAAACCATGCCAAAATTTTATGACAGTGTTCTGGCTCCATAGCGGGCTTAAAACCTGCTAATTATCGCTTTTAAAATATTTTTTTGCCAGCAATGAGAGCTAAACTTCTCCTTTAAAAACAAACAACATCACACGGTAACAAGGCCAACGCCTCCCAGTGAATACAAATGGCAGCCAATGGCTAATCAATGACAATTCATGTATATGTACTGTATCTATAGATCTATATGTAACCTAATTATGCACTTCCGAGTCACTGCATCTCGCCTGGAAAGTTCCGTCACTACTGCACTTGCCACAACACTCGTTATTGATCAACACTCACCTCCATAATTGCATTATCGCCTATTTAATTTGCTGTTAAGCTCCTCGTTAATTACTCGACTTCCCCACGCAGGCCGAGCTATTAATCTATGATCAATTTAATAAGCCCGTTGGTCTTGTCCTGACATCCCGGCAGTTGTCACAACGCATCCGCATGTCCTCCGCCTCGTTTAGCGTGGTCTCGCAGAGTGAATCAGAGAGTGAAATCGAGAGATTGCTTCAAGTTTGAGAGATTTACCTCCCCGCCTCAGCCTTGACCAAGTCTGGCATTTAATAAACAAAATCACGCAAGCGTGAAATTCATGGCAAACTGAGATGTTTCACACTTGAGGGAGGAGGACAAGGTCCAAAATGAGCCTTCCGGGCGCCAAAAGCATCTGCACATCTTTTTTTTTTTTTTTAAACCAAATCTTCTTCATCTGCGGTGAGAACTTCCTCTCCAACTCAATCTCGCCGGCAATCAATCTTCGTCTGGCAGGTGGAGTCTGTCGAATGTTAAACCCAACCCACCACCATCCCATCCCCTGAAAAGTAACATTTTCATTTCTGTCTTCAAGTCTTGGTGGCAGAGAGCATATGTTAGCTTCAACCATCATGGCTGCCAGACGTGTGCAAAAGAGCAAGTGGAAAAGAGAACTATGGATAGTGGAATTGCCAGGTCAAATGTGTTACATTGATATAGAAAAAGGTCATGATTTTATTTTAGATTTATGAATATGTGTAACGAATGCCAGCCTGTGGTAAACCTCACTCCAAGAGCTGCGCTGAACACGCGGCCGACAGTCCGGGCTTTTAGTCGTGTGGTCAGCGCCCTCGCCTCCCTTTACGAAGGTCCTGTGTTCGACCCCGGTGCTGGCAGGTGCGAAACAGGGCGGCTTACATACAGTATGTCCATCCAGCCCTCTATTTTCTTCCGCTTATCTGGGTACGAGTCGCAGGGGCAGCAGTCTCAGTAAGGAAGTCCAGACTTCCTGGTCTCCTTCCTGGTCTCTTCCCGTTCCACTGGGAGGACACCAAGGTGTTCCCAGGCCAACTGGGAGACATAATCCCTCCAGCATGTCCTAGGTCAGCCCCTGGGCCTCTTCCTGGATAAGCATGCCCAGAACACCTCACTAGAGCCTGAGCTCCTGAGAGGGTGGCATCAGGTGACAGTAGCTCCTGAGAGTTCCACCCTTTTATGTTCATTAGACTTTTTCTTAATTTCTTTGAACTCATTAGTCTAATATACCACTGATCATGGTTTTTGGACGGTTTTGTGTGTTGAAATTACTTTTCTTCTTTTTTTCTGGTCTTTTTGTGTTTGGCTGCACTCAGCTGAGCAGTCGGCCTTTTGTTTATACACGCGGTCTACAGGTACACACATATTAAAACTTACAAGGTGGCTCTGATGTTTCGTGGCAGCTACAAAACAACATGTAGTCGCTAATTAAGGGCGAGTCGAAACTAAGCATACAGTATCCTTTGCAACAGTGATGAGAAAAGTCAAGGTCAGCAGCACACCGTCAATGCCAGTGCTTCAAATGTTTAGTTCATGTGTTGCCAACTGGCACTTTGATATATTTTAATGGTTAAAAAAACACACAAACTGCTGTAAAAATAAATCCATTTTAAATGGGTCAATCTTTTAAACTACTTAATATAAATATACTGTACATATATAACTACAAATCAAATACAGTAGATCCCTACAAATGATGAAAAAACACGTACAATTGACACACGGGTCGCTCCTTTCCCTCCAAATCCACCTGCTAGCTTGATGTTGACATTCTCCGATTTCGGCTTAACATTTGAAATAAAAGTGGCTGTTGTAATTATTAGATGACATTTCGCACCAGTACCCGTCTTTTCTCTCTTATGCTGCTATTGTTCACTCGTGACAAAGGAAGCTAACAAGCTAAATCAGGGGTGTCCAAAGCTCAGGCCCGGCGGCCCATGGCCCATAAAAAATAAATTCCAAAGAGTATTTGCTAGTTATTATTATTAGGCCCAGAAATGTGCATTTTTCAAAAGTATCTGATTTAAAACAAAAACAAAAAATGACAGCTTCCCAAAAACAGCTGTAAAAATATATCACCTTGATATTTTTTCTCACTTTCATTGAGTATGCCTTTTGATGCATCAGCCTGAAATATACACATCAAATATGAGTTCTATTTTGTGGATTTTAACCGGTTCAAAGTCAAGTACGTTTACAACTCCACATTTTTTAATTGAAAAAAAATCCTCATTTCAACCTGAAATGGGTTTAATTTATATTTATATTATTATACAAAAACAGCTGTCAAAATATTATATATTCATTTTTTCTACTTTAAATGCGTTCATATTTCAAAACTACTTCGGCCTGAAATACACATATCAAATATTTATTACTGACTAACTTTATAACGCCACTGCTTTTTTAAACATTTTTATTGATAATAACAAACTGAAATTTTGCTGCATGCTTTGATTGGTAAAAAGTTGCACAATCTGGTGGACAAATATCAAAATTACAAAAGTCCACATTTACATAACCTAATATAACATAACAAAACATAGAACCGTGTTAGTTTATGTTAAGATGAATGTAAGATTAAAAAAATGGCATTTTCAACAGTTTTCAAAGGGAAATTTTTGGCCTTTAGAAACAAATGTATCACTTTTTGTGTTGCTATGACATTTTAAACAAATTTAAGAAAAATAGACCATTCTAAAATGCTTTAAAAATGACTATCCTCTGGCAAATTCTATGTATATTGATTGAGCACAGCCTAAATGGCTAGAAAATAAGAGCTGAATGCCTCAAAATGTCTCTGGTGGTTATCATGACGCGTGCTAGCAAATTACGCATTATAGAGACAAAGTTTGCTATGATAAATCACTGCCATGTCTTCACAAGGTCCTGCAGAGACGAAGAGAAACTCGCTGTCGGATTAATTTGATATTCTAATCTGCCCAGTGGAGGAGCGGAGGCGAAGACTCTCACATTTGAATGAACGACCCTCAGCAGCATCAACACCATAGACAGCATCCCACTGCGAGAGGAAAGATGAAAGCGTAATTTCAGGCCCTTTTATTCTCCTTTTAGCGTAGGCAACTCAACCGAGCATTAAAGTTTTATGCGCTAACCTAATTGCGAGCTGACCTTACTGTAAGTGAAGCCTGTTGACACACATTGAATTAAAGCTTTGACATTTGTGCCCGAAATGCCATTGATGCCGAGCATACTGTAACGGTGTCTTTTGCAGCTTCGAACTTTTTAACTGTGACTTGAATGGAGTAGAAACATTGACACTGATGCTGCTGCTACATTGTTATCTGAACAACTCCCCTCCCCCCCAGAGGCTAAGAATCAATATCTATCCAATGAGGGCACGTAACACAATAATATAGGGCAATTATCAGTGCAAGACAGTGATGGCTATCATCACTGCTAAGCTCTCAGCTTTCAGCTCAAATCACCAAAAAAAAGGAAAATCTGGCGTCTTGTTGAATATTTTAAGAGAGCAGCACAGAAACGCTGACAGTAATGGAGAATAGTAGGCCTTGTTTTCGTGTACATAGAATATAAATAAAATATACAGACAAGGTACACTATAGAACTTTCTGCCCCTGAGCAAATGTGATCATCCTTCATATGGCATTCATGAGACCTGTACTGTATTTGGTAACATAAGTCAAACTCCTCACTATCAGCCACTAAGGCAAAAAATGTTGTTTTTCTTTTTTTAATATATACATTTTTATTGTATTTTGTTTTATTTTTAAAAATTTTAGAAGGCAAGGAACCATACTTGGTAACTTAAGCATACCACTGATTCCACACTCATTATAAGACTGCAAAACCCCCCAAAATATCAAAAATAATAAGTCCTCATTTAAAATAAATTTTAAAATATATTTTTTGTCATAATTTAAAAATAAATTTTGTAAAGTTATTAAGGTTAGAATATTTATACAGTGAGGAACCATATTTAAGAAGTAGTACAAAACTGTAGAATTTTGTTATACCTGAAAATTTAAAAAAAAAAAATCATAGTTTTTAAAAAAGTAAATAATTACAATAAAAGAAAGGAATATTATTGAAAGTTTTGCAATCAGGCACTATCCATCCATCCATTTTCCATCCCGCTTCTCCTCACTAGGCCGGAGAAAACCCACACACGCACGGGAGAACATGCAAACTCCACACAGAAATGCCAATCAGGCACTAGAACCAAAGAACCAAATTTTTTTTTGTAAATTTTAAAATTTTGTTTTTAAAATAAATGTGTCAGGCAGGAAACCATATTTGGTAACAAGTGTACAACTGATTCCACACTCCTCAGCATTAGACATCTAAACAAAAAAATAATTCAAATGTTTAACAATAATATGTACACATGTAGAATAAATAAATAAATAATAAATAAATAATAAATAAAACATTTTTTTTTCTTTTAAAAGGATATTATTTCAATTTTGTTTAATATATTCAAAGGTTTTTATGTTATTAATTTAACAAAAGTTCCAAAGTCTTGTCTTTTGTGACAATAATTTCTTCATTTTGATCACAAAATCCAATTAAATTCCATATACACACACAAGACAGTCTATATGTTTATTTTTGTTTATTTATTGGGATGTCATTTCAGTATTTATAGCAGGTCTATCCAGTCTTTTTTCTTGTGAGAGTTACTTTTACAAAATTAAAATGGCCGAAAGCAACTCATTTTTGTAACATTTATTTTTATAGCTTATTTCAACCCAAACAAATTGAAGATGCTTGTTTTGTTTTTAGTATCCACAACTCACATTTTGTATTAAAACAACATACAAATTTGGCCATCTGCATTATGTATTTAAAAATGCATTTATTTCTAGTGTATCTCGCACGAACTAAACACCTGAAAGAAAAACTGGCTAACAGGACATGTGGTCATGGGGGGCTCCCTGGTGCCCATGGGCATGGGTGACCCCTGCATTATAGTATAGTATGAGGCGGCATGGCTCAAGTGGTAGAGTGGTCGTCTGCTGGTTCTATCCTCAGTCCTCCTGTGACCATGTTAAAGTATCCTTGGACAAGATACCAAACCCCCAGGTGAATGTTGGATGCTGTATCATCAGTAGGTGCCTACTTTCTACCTTGAAGGTAGAAAAGGGCTATACAAGTGACATTTACCATTTAAAAGATCAACAGTAAATGTATTTATTATGCATGTACATGAGTGCAAAACTGATTTGTAGGCCCACCTCTGATTGGACGAGAGAAACACAAATTAACACATACTGTTTGCAAATAAATGCCTGCTTACTGTGAGGTTTATTACATATTTATTGAGACCTGACAGTAAGACTAAAGCATGGGTGAGGCGCTACTGTAAATCTTCAACATGGCTGCATTAGTTTGTGTTGAGGTGTACAATAAAATATAATGGCTTTGCACTCCATTATGTGGAGTTGTAAATTCCAACTAGTGAGACTAAGCAAAGCCTCACAGCTTTAATGGTTAATACTTTGTGTTTAATAGGACTGCAGCATGACGCTGTGATTGTTGTACGCTACTTTTCACTGAGCTTTATGGCCTCACTCACAATGACTTACTTTTTCATTCATGTTAAGAAAGTAGGCTCCCTGAAGACGTCATGCTGCTTTCCCCCATATCACAGCTGCCGTCGTTGTTGTCTTATTCTGTCTTAAGTCTGCTCAAATGCGGCCTCGGAGGACATGTTCCTGTTTTCAGATATTGTCACTAGTGTCCGATGGAAACCTTGTATCTCCGTCGCATGCATTGTTAGAAGCGTGTAGCTAAACGACCAATGAAAGCGTGTTTTATGACGCCATGTTTAACATAGCAAGCCGACGGTCGCGCGATTTTGAGGTGGTGTACTATGCGAATAAATTGGGTCCAATGTAAAACTTGTATCAAATAATTGGTGCGTTCATGCTGTACGATTTTGTAGCTGCTGTTCCGCGTAACTGCAGTAGATGTCGGTAGCACACGCAAAAAGCTAACTGTGTTTGTACTATTAATGCTAATGCTAAGAAAAACGGGAAATAGACACATGGGCCATAACACGATTTTAGCTGAAAAAAAGTCTGAGTTTATTCGTAGCTCGACTTCCATGAACCAAATGTCGGACACACCTGAAATGTAGCCGATCGTAGAACGTGGAAAACAGAAGAGATGACTGATGTTACTTATTTTTTCTCTTATTTAATGAAAAACGTAATGATTCTAATAGAAGAGTAAGCAAAGTGACACATTGGTCATAAAACAATTTTAGCTGAAAAAATGTGGGAGTTTATTTGTAAATGGTCTTCAACAAACCAAATGTCGGACACACACGGAATTTAGCCGACCATGGAGGGCGGAAAAAACTAAAGCTGATTGACGTTACTTGTTTTTTCTCTTAATTATTCCAGAACGTATTAATTCTGATAGATGAGTAAGCATATTTATGCAATGACAGCTATCATAAAATGATTTTAGCTGAGAAAAAAAATCGTAGTTTGTCATAACTCGTCTCCAACAAACCAAATGTCGGAATCACCCGAAATGTAACCGATCGTAGAGCGTGGAAAACACAAGCGTCGGTTGACTTGTTTTTTCTCTTAATGAATCAAAAATGTAATGATTCTGATTGTATCGTGAGTATATTTACTCAACGACAGCCATCATAATTTGATTTTAGCATAAAAAAAATCTAGCTGTGTCCAAGTTGTTCAGTCTCTGTGTACTTGTAATGCTGATGCTTAAAATAACACTAACAAAAAGCAACACATGTGTCATAATACGATTTTAGCTGAAAAAAAGTAGGAGTTTATTCATAACTTGTCTTCAACGAACCAAATGTCGGACACACCTGAAATTTAGGAGATCATTGAGGATGGAAAACACAAAAGCTGATTGACGTTGCTTGTTTTTTCTCTTAATTAATCAAGAACGTAATGATTCTAAAAGACGAGTAAGCGTATTTGTGCAACAACTTTAGCTTTTAGCTGAAAAATAATCTAAGTTTGTCATAACTCCTCTTCAACAAACCAAATTTCAGACAAACCAGAAATGTAACCGATCATAGAGCATGGAAAACGCTGGATGATGCCAGCTGACGTTACTTGTTTTTTTTCTTAATTACTCAAAAACGTAATGATTGTAATAGGTGATTAAGCATATTTGGCATTATATTAGTCTGACTGATGCATGAGGGTCTAAATCAGACCATTAATTACGTACAAAAACAATAAAATACGCCAATCTCAAAGTAAAATAACACACTTTGACAGTGTTATGATCTTTGTGTAAACATACATGTAGCACACATTTACAGCTGAGAGGAACAACATTTAACATACATGTAGTGTAATTCTAATTTCTGGTGCTAAATTAGTAACAGTCATTTGTTGTATGTTTGTATGAAAATACCTTGTTATAAATCAGTTCCATCATATGCTACAATGATTTGCTATTAATTCATTGCTTCCAAAGTCTGTTCTGTGGTAATGTGGACATTTTTTCCTGCTAGAAGGCTAACAGTGCCCGCATAGATCCGGAGCCTCCTGACTCTTCAGGCAATTTCACACTGAATCTTTTTTGTGTGTCTATTCGCTGTGTGAATGAGTCAGGGAAATCCAATTCCAAAAGGCAATGGGATTTGAGATGGGGGAGCAAATTGCACGAAGGTGATGCTGGACCGGTCAAGAGATCCTCGAGGAAAAAAAAAAGTTCCAACACAATAGCGGACATTGCTGTTATCTTTGCTGGTCGTCGTGTTTTTATAATTGATTTGTCCCCGCAGCACAATGGCTGGGCAATAATGAAAGGCCTGTCATTCCTGTTCCTTTGTGCCGTACACTGATGAGGTCATTGCTCAAGGTGCTCCTGGTTACGCACCGCTTGGTCCAAACAGAGCCTGGTCAAAGAGGTGGAGGACATTTTGGACTAAAAAGGTAGAGTAGGAGGGCTGTAGACTGCAGCTATCATCTTTTCACAGTCACTGGAATGTAAATTGTCTCATAAAAAGTAACTGTGGCTCAAAGAACAAACATTTCCCACAAATACTAATTTCAAAAACTACAAGTACAGCGCCATCAGAGACATATATAACCATCAGTATTCATGTATAAAGTACTGAGAAATGAAAGAAAATGTTGAAAGAAGTTACAAAATCACCTCTCCTGGCCCCAATGCATGCAGACTATAATAACAACAGTAAGATTCAATTCCTCGACATCCACATTTGCATCAGTAATTAAGGGCTACGACGAACCTGACACACAGTTTTGCAGAAATCGCTAGATATTTTTACGCAATACCAAACCGAAACGCATAAAAACCGAGGCAATTTCTCCATAGGAAATAATCTAAATACCATTAATCCGCTAGCTCTTTGTACGTGGAATGTCACCTCTCTGGTCGTAAAGCAGCCTGAGCTGGTGCGTGAGGTGGAGAAGTACCAGCTAGATCTAGATATAGTCAGACTTACCTCGACGCACAGCAAGAGCTCTGGAACCAGTCCTCTCAAGAGGGGCTGGGCTTTATTCCACTCTGATGTTGCCAGCAGTGAGAGGCGACGGGTATGGGTGGCAATTCTTATTGCTCCCGCGCTCAGGGCCTGTTTGTTGGTGTTTAACCCGGTGAACGAGATGGTAGTTTCCCTCCTCCTTCGGGTGGGGGGACGGGTCCTGACTGTTGTTTGCACGTATGCACCAAACAGCAGTTCAGAATACTTCAGAATAGTCCTTAGAGGGAGTACTGGAGAGTGCTCCCTAAGGGGGATTCCGTTGTTCTGCTGGGGGACTTCAAAGCTCATGTTAGCAGCGACAGTTAGATCTGGAATTGCGTGATTGGGAGGAACGGCCCCCCTGACCTGGGTGTCCACATGGCACCAAGACACGCTAAGACGCAGTGGGTTGGCTCACCACCAGGGAGGGGGAGGATACCGGTCAGACCTGGCAGGCCCAAATGTATTGTGAGGGTCTGCTGGAAACATCTGGCAGAGTCCCCTGTCAGAAGGAGTTTCAACTCCCACCTCCGCTAGAGCTTCGATCATGTTCTGGGAGAGGCGGCGGACACTGAGTCCGAGTAGGCCATGTTCTGTGCCTCCTTTGTCGAGGCAGCTGATCGGAGTTGTGGCCGTAAGGTGGTCAGTGCCTGTCGTGGCCGCAATACATGCTGAGGACCAGTGGATGGAATACTTCAAAGATCACCTCATTCCTTCCAATGAGGAAACAGTGCCTGGGGACTCTGTAGGGGCTGTCCTATCTCCAGGATTGAGATTGCCGATGTGGTCAAAAAGCTCCTCGGTGGCAGGGCCCCGGGTGTGGATGAGATCTGTCTGGATTTCCTTAAGGCCCTGGATGCTGTAGGCATGTCTTGGTTGACACAACTCTGCAGCATTACATGGACGTCGGGGCTGGTGCCTCTGGATTGGCAGACCACCACAATGGTCTGCGGGGTGGGCCTCCTTTTTAACTACCCTGGTCTGCCACCGGAAATTTACGAGAAAATGGTCTGCCAACGGAGAGTGTGTTCCAACTATCATGGGATCACACTTCTCAGCCTTCCTGATAAGGTCTATTCAGGGGTCCTGGAGAGGAGGATCCGATGGATAGTTGAATCTCGAATTCAGGATGAGCAGTGTGGTTTTCTTCCTGGTCGTGGAACTGTGGACCAACTCTACACTCTGAGCAGGGTCCTTGAGGGTACATGGGAGTTTGCCCAACCCTACATGTGTTTTGTGGACTTAGGGAAGGCATTCGACCATGTTCATCAAGGAATTCTGTGGGGAGTACTCCGGGAATATGGGGTACTGGACTACCTGACCACCAGACCAAGCAGAATAACAGATCATTGTGACATGCTAATTGATAATATATTCACCAATGATTTTGTATCACTATAAGTGGTCTGCAAATTAATTATATCAGTGACCATCCTCCAGTGTTTACAATTTACAACAAAAACTACAGGAAGAGCAAAATGCAGGCTAAAAAGACATTTCAAAGACAATGAACAAAGAAAAGTATTAATGCTTTTAAGAAAGATCTGGCAGAACAAAGTTGGGAGTGTGTCTATTGTGAAAATGATGTGGATGAAGCATATGAACACTTTCTAAATATCTATATGAAGCTCTTTGATAAGCTCTTTGATCAGCACTGCCCATTAAGGGAATTGTCTAATAAGCAAAAGAAGAGAAATCAGCCGTGGATGACAAAGTGTCTGCAAAATGCTTATAAGAAGAAAAATACTATGTATAGGAGATTTATAATACAGAAAAACAAAGAAGCACAAAATAAGTACAAGACGTATAAAAACAAGTTAACAAATATTTTAAGAGTATGTAAGGAAGAATATTATCGTCATTATTAGACAAGAATAAAAACAACATGAGAGCAACATGGAGCATCATAAACAGTATCATTAGAAATGGTTCCTAGAAAGCAGAGTACCGGGTCTGTAAGTGATAGAAAAGTTAAAGTGAGTCAGGAACAGGGACCAACCTGCCTGGAGGGAGGTCAGTCTCTGGACAGTTCTGGTGTAGATGAGATTCTTGTGATCTGTAACCACCAGAAACGGAACAGCCGTGCCTCCAGCCAATGCTTCCACCCCTGTAGCAAAGCTCCCTGTTTCCCACATCATCATTCCCTTCTGCAGAGGTGAGGTGAGGCGAGAAGAACGCACATGGGTGAAACTTCCGGTCGACTGCGGAACGCTGGGAAAGGACCGCTCCCACTCCTGTATCCGATGCATCAACCTCAACAAAAAATTGCATAGCGGGATTAGGATGAGTAAGAATAGCAGCACTGGTAAATAATCTTTTAAGCAAGTCCACACAAACGGTATTTTAGTGGATGTAAGCCTTGTCAGAGGTGCGGCCTTGCTGCTGAAGTTGCAAATGAAGCGCTTATAGAAATTGGCTGAATGTAAAGAGGAGAAGAGTCCATAAGTGGAAGCGGATACTTATTCTTGATCGTTCACTGAGACCACGATAATCAATGCAGGCTGTAATTAATGTTAGTTCTTAGAAAAACCTCTCCCGTGCCCAAAGAAAAGTCCTGATGCGCCGGCCCAAACAAACAAAAGGACGGTGAAATAAACAGGTCAACCCTACACAGGGCGCCTCACCGCTACCCCTAAACAAGGAAAAAGGCAACTAAGTCCCCAAACCAAAACAAAACCGAAAACAGGACAGCCAGTTACACCAGAACAAACAAGAACTAAAAAATACTAATAGAAAAACACAAAAACCAGCCTGCCGCTCGTTATTAAGCCAGCAGCAAGCATGAAGCAGCTGAGTGGGAGTGAGTATGCCGAGATGGAACCAAGTCTGCCACAAATGGAGGCAGCACGCAGCGTGGAAGGAGGGAGGTGAGAGCGAGAGTCAGAGAGAAAGTGCAGAGCACACCTGCACCCATTTATAGGCTCCAAAAAAAAGGGGTGGGGCCAATCAGCTGCTTCCTGCAGACCAAAAAGATCAAGCAACAAAAAATGCAACAAACGTAACAGTCTTCATGAAAAAACAGCACTTGTTTTTTTTTATTTTTTTTTTTATCTTAACTCCAGGATAGTGTTTCAGTTTTATTGAAAGTAATGAACCATAAGTGAACTAAAGACCTGTGTCAATAAAAACCTGGGTGTATCTAACATGAGTAAAGAATGTTTGAATTTACAGCTCGTTTGTCAGAACTGATGTTGTTTATGAAGAAGATCACTGTCAGTGCACGATGCCGTAATAGCACAACAATTTGCAGTGTCTGACAGATGCATTCATATACACAATACTCATTAAAAGCCAGAGTTAAAGCCTGACCTCAAAGGGAATAATATATCCGACACTCCTGACTAATGCAGCTGATCAGAGAAGAATAATCAAGCCTGTCATTGTAGCACCACGTCGTCAACGCATAAAAGCTTTGTGTAGCCCTGTATAAAATTATTCAGCATTCAGTGCATAATAGGAAGTTACTTAATGTGATAATGCATTTAAAAAAAAGTTCATAATATTCAAATTGGTTAAAAGATATAAATCTCATATTTACAATATGTTTAATAAGTTAAATTATTTACAGTTTAATAGTTGAATAAATAACATTTTATGGTCGTTTGCAATATCTGTTATTTGAAAGTGTGGTTGATGCAACACGTATTAGTTGTCAATCTAACTGTTAGTAGCAGTCTGTCAGTCATTTCATGTCTGTATTGTCATTGGGTCTCTG
This sequence comes from Dunckerocampus dactyliophorus, assembly GCF_027744805.1. Taxonomy (NCBI): domain Eukaryota; kingdom Metazoa; phylum Chordata; class Actinopteri; order Syngnathiformes; family Syngnathidae; genus Dunckerocampus; species Dunckerocampus dactyliophorus. The sequence goes on along the minus strand of NC_072820.1, from coordinate 25,993,878 downwards.
TAAATGTGACAGCCAATCCAAAGTGTTGGGGACGGGACTAAGAGCAAGTGCAGTTAGACAGAGAGCACGGGAGGCAGAGAGACATCGTTAAGTAGTAGTAGTACAAATAAGTTTATCATCAAAGGTCGACTATCCGTGATCCTGATATTAACCTTTTGTGAATTGCAAAAGGTGAATATATGCTGTAACTACTTGTTGTAGCTGTAGAAGTATGGAAATGTAATGCCATTTAGCAATCGCTAGTTAGCCTAGCATCGCATATGTGATTAGGCCATGGTATCAGAATTTAGCATTGTGATGTGTATCTAGCTAAAGCTAACGCTAATTCGACATCATGTAGTGTTTCATGGTAGCTCAATGGAGTTTATGTGCTTAAAGGAGATGATGCTTTCCCGATGGATGGGCCCTGCTGTTCCTGCTGTGCTGCTGTTCTGGTTGTACTGTGTTCTTGCCCTGTTGTTGCTGTATTTCGGATATGTTTCTGGGCTGTGCCTGCTGAGTGATGCTGTACTGCCTTGCCTTGCTGTTGGATGCTAAGTGTGCTAACATCAAAGAGAGCATGACTTATTGTGCACTGCTTTTATTTTGTGCTCTTCTTGAGTGAAGTGGCCATTTTGGTTTGTAGGCCTCACCGCACACAAGCAACAACACAGGCCTGCAACTAAGTTTGAACTGGGTTTAAACTGTGAAACTAAATAGTGGTACTGTTTGGACACTTTGAGTTATTATTGTTCTCTATTTTTGCTCACTTTCCAAATATTTCAACTTTCTTTTTAAACAATCTTTTTAAAACATACATTATGACCAAGAGGTCATTTGGAAAGACTCAGAACACACAAACGAGATCTGGTATTTTATTTGGGAAATTTTATTTGATATTTTGGACATATTTTATTTGAATTAATTTTTTTCATCAGAAAGGGTCATTTTGAATTTTGGTGTAAATATTGTAAATAAATTTATGTTCATCTGTTATATTTAAAATACAGTTGTGGAGGTCTTTATTACAATTGAATAGAAATATACATTGCAAATTATAGTGTACAAAACACACAAACTCAGGCCTAGTCTTATTTTATTAATCACTCCAGTATTTATAAATTAACTACATGAGACCTGGGTTACATTTGGTTACATACCCGGTAGCTGAACGCAATTCCAGCAGGTGGCGAGAAGAATCAAATTAACAAAGCGACCTGTCACATGCTAAGGCGACTTCAACAAGAGAAGTCGTTTTAATGCGTTTGTGCCGATGAGACTAATGGGGGGTTTTGACTGAGCGGGGACCATTTGAAATGTCAGGCGGTCGTGATTGCTGAGAATGTTTCAGAAGATTATTTTGCTTTTTGGCGCCGCGAGAGAGATGAAATGATGGGAAGTAAAGAAAGTCTCGCACCTTCTTCTTCATTCGCCGGTTTTCTTTGCTTGCTTGGTATGTAAATTACAAAAATATTGTGGTGCAAAAAAATATAATTATTCTTTCTTAATGAAGTCCTAGAGTTTATTTCAAGTTTATTTTGAACCTCTCGTTTTTCCCAAGAAACTCCTCTATTCTCGCCACCCTCCCATTCAAATATTTACCTGTAAATTATTTATTTTTTTTACTTTCATCAAAAGAAAAAAAAAATCCTCTGAAAAAGCAGAATTTCCCTTATTTCCCAGAAATGTTCCCTTATTTTCAAATGCAGGTATGATTGCAATACATGAGATCCAATGTAGAAAACATTATTTCAAGCTCATTTTCTTCAGATATTAGTACTGCACTTCATACTTTTAGACCCACCACCTGCGGGGGCAAGCATAAGGGTGCGGTGCAATGTGTTTTGGGGTGGCGGTCGAGGGCGGGCGACCTGGTCTTCAGCAGCCAAATCTGGTTCTTGGGACATGGAATGTCACTTCTCTATTCCGTAGAGGGACTGTCTTGGCTGACGCGTCTCTTCAACATTGCGTGGAAGTCAGGAACAGTACCTCCAGATTGGCAGACCGGGGTGGTGGTCCCCCTTTTCAAAAAGGGTGACCGGAGAGTGTGTTCCAACTATAGGGGGATCACACTCCTCAGCCTCCGTAGGAAAGTCTATTCCAGGGTGCTGGAGAGAAGGGTACTGTTAGTCGAACCTTGACTACAGGAGGTGCAATGTGGTTTTCGTCTCGGTCATGGAACACTGGACCAGCTTTACACCCTTGCAAGGGTACTGGGGGTACATGGGAGTTTGCCCAACCGGCCTCTATGTGCTTTGTGGACTTGGAAAAGGCATTCAACCATGTCCTGTGGAGGGTGCTCCGGGAGGAACTCCAGTTCGGGGGCCTTTGGATCTCATCTCTGCTATTTGCAGACAATGTGGACCTGATGGCCTCATCGGGCTGTGACCTTCAGCGTTTACTGGGGAAGTTTGCATCCGAGTGTGAAGCTTTTGTGATGAGAATCAGCACCTCCAAATCCAAGGCTATGGTTCTCACCCTCCCGGTTTGGAGTGAGGTCCTTCCCCAGGTGGAGGAGTTCAAGTATCTCGGGGTCTTGTTCATGAGTGAGGGAAGGTTGGAGCGTGAGGTCGATAAGCGGAGTAATTCGGTCACTGTACCGGACCATCGTGGTGAAGAGAGAGCTGATCCGGAAGGCAAAACTCTCAATTTAACGACAATCTATGTTCCCACCGTCACCTATGGTCATGAGTATTGGGTCATGATCGAAAGAACGAGATCGCGGATACTAGCTTCTGAAATGAGTTTCCTCCGTAGGGTGGCTGGACTCATGTGGGAGGGGCTCAAAGTAGAGCAGCTGCTCCCTCACATCGAGAGGAGCCAGCTAATGTGGCTTGAACATCTAGTCCGGATGCCTTCTGGACGCCGTGTTCTGGGCATGCCCAGTCGAGAGAAGGCCTCGGGGAAAACCTAAGACAAGCTGGAGGGATTATGTCTCACAGCTGGCCTGAGAACGCCTTGGTGTCCTCCCGGTGGACTTGGAGGAGTTGGCCGGGGACCGGGAAGTCTGGGCTTCCCAACTGAGACTGCTGCTCCCGCGACCCGGAACCGGATAAGCGGAGGAAAATAGATGGATTGATGGATGCTACTTTAGTTTGTTTCTCATAATATTACGATTTAAAAGAATAAGAATGTATTTTTTCTTAATAGTTCAACTAAATTTTCGACTAAACGGTTTCTACTAAAATGGCGTTATTTCTAAGTTGTAATATTATATACATATATATATATATATATATATGTATATAATATTACAACTTTTTTAAAAGTTTTTTTTTTTATTTAAACCATATTTTGTGTTATTTTTCCTCATGATATTATAATATTATTTTTGTATAATTATTTTTCTTACTAGATTACTTTTTAAAAAATATCTTCACAAAATTTTTCCATTTTTGCTGCTGTTGTGTGATGAGTCGAGGAGCTGTCGAGTATGAAGAGACAGGCCTGGGTGGTGGGAAAAAGAAATTAATAAATCAGGTGCCGAAAAACAACAGAAAGTGACAGAGGAAAACAGCTCTGTGAAAAACATACATGGAAGACTAGGCAGTAGCAACAGGTCGTACACAAGTACACAAAGGTAATGAACCAGACTCGTACCTGTTACGACGCTGGGCTTTTAAACTCCACAAATTGAGATCGAGAACAGCTGTGCATAACACCACTAGGATAAAGCGGCTGCAGCTTCCCCCAGCAGGAAGTGCAACACTCCAAATTAAGAGCGCAGTACAAGAAGTGATCACTCCTGTCCTGGAACATGACAAGATTTTTTTTTAGTTTTCTTGTGTCATGGGCCTATAAAAAACAGCCACGAGCCGCACATGGCCCCCGGCCAGCATATTGGACACTGCAGACTTAAAGGAAAACTGCACTTTTTAAAAAATTTGGATGGGCAAATTTTTTTTTTTAAGTGCAGTTTTTCTTTAAGGTATAGTAACTGCTCTAATAAACACTACTATTCAGTTAACTGCTGAGTCTCCTATAGTTGCCTGATGGTGGTCTACAAAAGCAAATAATTGCAGGGGTCTCCAGTTAGTGCCGGGTCAAAAAAGATTGTCCTTACCAGCTGTGGCTGTGGCAACCTCTTGTAGTTTTTTATTAACTCCACAAGTTGGAAGCAGATACATTTGAAGTGGTCAGCATCTAGCAAATTTATCAACCTTTGCATGTGCTTTAAACTGTTGGTTACGCTCCTCAGAAAGTTGTGCGTGTTGCATTTGTCATACTGTTGTTTACAATCAACTCATCGGCGCTATTAAGAAAAACAGCAATCATACAGATCAACAATAGGCATAAAATTGTTTGCACATGACAAAACAATAAGTTTGAGGAAACAAAAAGCGCTTGAGTACTCAAGTGCTTAGATATTTAAGTACTAGAGTGCCAAACTGACCAAATGCTAAATTGCTTGGTGCTACAGTAGCAAAGGCTGCTGCTGCTGCTGCAAACATTGCATGTTTTGACATATTTCTTACATTTCTTACTGTATTTCTTTGTAATTTTAACAGAATGTAAAATGTGATAAAAGCCTTTAGAATTTGAGAGATGCTGCAGACGCATCAAGTGTGTTGCAGCTCGAGCTAGGCTGCCTGACCTCGTGTTCACCCTTCAACCTACAAAAAATAACACTGAAACATCAGAGAATGATCTTAGCAGAGACTCAGAGCCTCTGCGTGGTCAAGCCGAGGGTTTGCCGCTCCATACTTTTTCTGCTTGTAATGCACATGATTATTCCGACATTTCTCTCTAATATTTGCATGTCGCGGCTCTCCTCCCACCCACCATGGAGACACGGTACTGTACATGAAACACGAGGTGGTAAAATCGCCATGACAACTTGCCGCCTCGTCGGGTGTGTGAGTGTTTGTGTGATAGTTGCAGTAACCTCCTGCATTCTTCCATTTTCTTTCCCAAATGATCCACATCTTTTTTCCAAACGATCACATTCTATCCCGGTCCATTCCTGCTAGCTGAGGCTGAGATTACATCGCATTCGCAACAATTGAGTGGAGAATGTGTGCTGCCCACACTCCCCCACCCGTCGTCAAATAAACCCTGTACTTGATGGCGGTCAATTCTTGGGGAAGTCATCGTAAAGTGTTTATGGTGATTAACAACGAGCGAAGGGCGGTCTCTTAATTGACTATCAAGCCTGGCCCAGGCTTGAAATGAAAAACTGATGTTTAATCAAGCTTTACATCAAACAGCGGGAATGCTGCGGGAATATTCGCTCTCAAGTTGATGGCGGGTCAATAGCTTTTCCCATTTCCCGTTGCGACGGCCAATGATAGAAACAATTTGACGTGGTATCAGCACCTGCCTCTGAGGTAGTGTTTGGTTAACTAATTGAACAGTAATTAAAACATAAAGTCGGAGGGAAAAAAAGCACAAGTTAAAAGTCAAATCTTAACTAATGAGGTTCCGCTTTGAAGTAATGAACTTTCCGGGTTTAGGATAATCAAGAGCTTACAGGTGCTTCCACGTTCGTCGGCAATGACTTTTAACATTCTTTGCTTGAACTTTTCATGATTCAAACATTTGTTTGCTATCAGGGGTGCCGGGGAATCGAATCTTCAGACTCTTTAACCAGAAACCAACCTTAGGGACCAGGTTTTTGAACCAATGTTTTACTTTTGTTACAGTCTGACATTCTTTTTTTAAATTTATTTTTACTGGGATAGGTGTGTTGGGGAAACTGTGCATTGAGTACAGTAATCCCTCATTTATGGCATTAATTGGTCCATACCCGACCGTGATAAGTGAATTTCCGTTAAGTAGGATTCCTTCTTTATAAATGCAACATTTTCATAGTTAGAGCATAGAAAACCCGCTTACAACCTTCTAAATACCATTTTTTAACAATATTAGAGCCCTCTAGACATGAAATAACAACCCTATAGTCCCCTTGACACTCCTATTACACAGTATAGTACAATATAGTAGACATAATATACCGTAATTTTCGGACTACAAACCGCTACTTTTTACTCATGCTTTGAACCCTGTGGCTTAAACAAGGAGGCTAATTTATGGCTAAAAGAAGTACAGTTCCCATGATGCTTAGAATGCCGAAAGAGAAAGTGCATTTAATTAGCGTTTTGATATAACAAATCTTAAGTAAATTTGATCAAGTGTACAATTAGTACAGCTCCTGCTTGGACCGCGGCAGCTGTTGAAATCTGATGAAAAATGCGTCTCACGTCTCACACATCGGAGCTAACGAGTGACGCTGGGAACACCATTTGTAGGTAGGATTGCAAGGTTTATAGTGTGTCTTTTTGTGTAAATATCCCATATTCCAACGTGGACACGTGTGACTTATAAACAAGTATGGCTTATATACAGTATGTACAATTGTCTTCTCTTTAAATTTGGTGGGTGCGGCTTCTATTCATGTATGCTCAATAGTCCAGAATTCATGGTAGACTCACTCTTCAGCAGAGTTCCTTGTTTTTTTTTTTTTTAGATAGCATACTTCCTGCGGTGGCTATTGTCTCATCAATGCAACATTACTGACACTTGGTGGCCGGTGTCGTCTTTGAATGCGTCTTCTGAATGCCTTATAATTTGCATTTTACTTAATTTTATGCTTGAAACTATTGAATTCAGGCCAATAATATGTCAAATTTGCTTAACTATGCATTTTTTTTGCAAAACAGAGATCATTTATTAATTTATTTTGAAAACTTGTGATAAAGTGAAGCCGCAAAATTCTAACTACAAAGTGGCGAGGGATATTGTTTTCATTGTTCAGCGTATTATTGAGCAAACTACTGGTTTTTGGTTTGGTTTGGTTTGGTTTAGTTTATTTGAACATGAAGGTTACAATGGAATACATCTCATGAATCATTCTTTGACAGTTCCACATGTCCAAAAGGAGTAGGAAGAAGCAAAGCTTATTTAATCCTACCCCCCATCCATTCTACATCTAGTACAGTACATGTAGTTCACTTCCTGGATTCCATGTCATGTTTTCAGTGATAGTCAGGATAACACATAATAGATAACGGTGAGATAACCCTCCCCCCCCAAAAAAAGAGAGAACATTCATAATAATGATAATAATGATGACAATACTAAATAAATAAATAAATAAATAAATAAGAACAAAGCTTTTTTTTTTTCTTTTTTTTTTTTCCCCTTTCCTTTTTTTTTTTTTTTTTTAAACACAACGAAGAAAATTATAAAAAAAAAAAAATAAATAAATAAATAAAAATAAATAAATAAAAAATAAAATTTAATTAAATAAATAAAAAATAAAATAAAATAAAATAAAATAAAATAAAATAGAAAATAAAAAAATAAATAAAATAAAATAACAAACCTGACAGAACAATCAGGACTCTTCTGCCTTGTATTTAGTAAACATCAACTGCTTGTATTGTTTTTTGAATTTGCTCATCTCGGTACATTGTTTGAGTTCTTTACTCAATCCGTTCCATAATTTAATTCCACACACGGAAATGCTGTGGGTTTTCAGCGTTGTTCTCGCATATAAATGTTTTAGGTTTAATTTTCCTCTAAGATCATATTTCTCCTCTCTGATTGAGAAATACTTGATTAGATTTTTGGGTAACGAGTTATTATTAACTTTATACATTATTCTAGCGGTTTGAAAGTGTACTAAATCTGCGAATTTTAATATCTGTGATTTTAAAAATAGAGGGTTTGTATGTTCTCTATACTTGGCATTATGAATTATCCTCACAGATCTTTTTTGCAGTACAGTGAGTGAGTGAAGATTGCTTTTGTAATTATTTCCCCATATCTCCACACAATACGTTAGATATGGTAATACTAAGGAACAGTACAGAGTGTGGAGTGATTTTTGATCAAGAAGATATTTTGCTTTATTCAATATAGAGATATTTCTCGCCACCTTTTGTTGTATATATTTAATATGAGATTTCCAACTCATTTTTTCATCTATTATAACCCCAAGGAATTTATATTCTTCCACTTTTTCAATATCCGTTCCATTAATTTGTATTTGGTCGTACGTGTCCTTTCTACTATTACCAAATAACATTATTTTAGTTTTACTTAAATTCAGAGATAATCTATTCTTGTCAAACCATGACTTTAATATGACCATTTCATCCTTGACCTTTTTAATGAGTTCTTGTGTGCTTTCACCAGAACAGAAAGCAGTGGTATCATCGGCGAATAAGACCAATTTTAAGTTGTTAGTTACTTTGCAAATGTCGTTAATGTACAAGTTAAACAGTTTTGGTCCCAGTATGGACCCCTGAGTCAGCATTAATGTTACGCATGAGTTGATTGTAAACAAGTCTAACACGCACAGCTTTCACACCAACAGCTGAGTAGCCATATACGCATTTTAAAATGCATGCAGAGGTAGGCTAATGCCAATGTTTTTTCAACTGACGCTATTAGACACCTTAGCAGTTATTTGCTTTTTAAAACCACGCACCTGGCGACTAATTGAATCAAGGCCTTAATGGTTGCATTTGTAGTAAGCGAGTATACACAAAGACAAAATGTATGTTGTTGTTAGCAAAATATATATTCAATGAACCAAGGTCTTTCTGTAAAAAAAAAAAAAAGCACCATCTTAATTACTGTAAATGCAGTGGCTCCCACAAAAGCAACAATAACACCATGGTCTCTAACTGTGTCAATTGGCATTAACGTCTGTGGCTGTCGGCAGCTTCCTTCTGTATTAACTCCATAAGATGGCAGTCGCTGCATGATCGTATATTTGGTTGATTTTTTTAATTATCAGAGGGCAAAATGATTGAACAAACATGATACTTACCGCACGTCTAACAACGGTGTTTTACAGTGGCAGAGACATTTGGTTGGCTGACGTTGTCGGTGAGCAGTATTAGTCTCTCTGCCCTTACGTCAGCACTAATAACATCGGCCATTACTCTCCCGCCTCCCTGCGAGATTGAATCAGCAGCACACAAAGCCGTGCCTCACGCACAATGAGAGCCCAGTGCTTTTTTTGCCGCCATTCAGCCGAGTGACTCGCGCATTGACTCAGTGTGAGATAGCATTGTTTCTGCCTGCCATAAAAATAAAAAAAATCTATTTAAAGCAAATCTAATCTTCATAATCTCTTCCCTCAGAGGTGGCAGCGATGGGAAAGATTTGGGCAAGGCGCACAAGGCCCCACTTGCCTCCCCGCTCGCCTGTCTTGGCAAGCACTCGGATGTAGGAAATTGCCAGGACCACAGGATATTAAACTTCAATTTAAAAACACTTATAGGTGCACAGTTGGTGATTTATTTATGCCTTTTGTCAATTGAATCACTGCTAAGCATCGGACACAAGTATATTTATAAAAACAAGAGCTTCTGTGAGCTGGACAGCTGCATGTCGTCACTGTGTGCTCAAGGAAACACGACCATGTCATCACAATGTTGTCTTGTTTTATAGATGTTTGTAATGTCCTCGGACATCGACTTTGGAATATTTTACTGCTAATACTTAAAGTAACATTTTCACGTAGTTAATGAAAAAGTTATCCGGACTTGAGACTCACTTTTGAAAACATTTACGTTTGGTAAACCATCTTGTGTGTGCAGGAAGAGTATATAAGCATCTTAAGGGTTGATAACCATTACACTAAAAGCAATACAACATGTTAGAACTGTACCTTGGATGCTTACCAATAGTGTCAAGTTTTTTGTTTAGGTTCGTGGATTCTTGCACAGTAATGCCTCGTTTTTTGCAGTTATTTTGGATCCAGACCCGACTGTGATCAGTGAATTTCCATAAAGTAGGATTCCGTATTTATAAATACAATATATTGGGAGTTAGAGCATCAAAGACCTGTTTACAATCTTCTAAATATTATTTTTAACATTATTAGACCCATCTAGACATTAAATAACACTCCTATAGTCATTTTTACACTCCTATTACCCAATATGGTAGATACAGTAAGACATAGAAGACACACCGTAAATTCCGCACTATTGACTGCACAGGAATATAAGCCACACCTACCAACCCATAATGTCACTGCTCAAAAAAATTAAAGGAACACTTTGAAAACACATCAGATCTAAACTTGGGGAAAAATGATCTTGAATATCTTTCCTTATAATAAGTGGGTGATGTATTAGTAACAAAATGATGCCACATAATTTGATAGAAATGAAAATGATCACCCTATAGAGGGGGGAAATCAAAAACACCCCAAAAATGAAAGTGAAAAAATGATGCAGCACACTGGTCCATTTGGCTAAAATGTCATTGTAGCAACTCAAAATGATTCTCAATAGTTTGTGTGGCCCCCACGTGCTTGTACGCATGCCTGACAACGTCGGGGCATGCTCCTAATGAGACTACGGATGGTGTCCTGGGGGATCTCCTCCCAGATCTGGACCAGGGCATCACTGTGGTACCTGGACGCATGGAGGAGATTCCAGGAGACAGGTAGTTACTCCAGTAGAGCTGGACAGGGCCGTAGAAGGCCCTTCAACCCTCAGCAGGATCGGTATCAGCTCCTCTGTGCAAGGAGGAACAGGATGAGCACTGCCAGAGCCCTACAAAATGACCTCCAGCAGGCCACTGGTGTGAATGTTTCTGACCAAACAATCAGAAACAGGCTCCATGAGGGTGGCCTGAGGGCCCGACGTCCTGTAGTGGGCCCTGTGCTCACTGCCTAGCACCATAGAGCTCAATTGGCATTTGCCATAGACCACCAGAATTGGCAACTACACCACTGGTGCCCTGTGCTCTTCCCTGATGAGAGCAAGTTCAACCTGAGCACATGCGACAGATGTGAAAGGGTCTGGAGATGCCGTGGAGAACATTATGCTGCCTGCAACATCATTCAGCATGACCGGTTTGGTGGTGGGTCAGTGATGGTCTGGGGAGGCATATCCCTGGAAGGACGCACAGACCTCTACAGGTTAGATAATGGCACCCTGACTGCTATTACGTACTGGGATGAAATCCTTGGACCCATTGTCAGAACCTACGCTGGTGCAGTGGGACTTGAGTTCCTCCTGGTCCACGACAATGCCCGACCTCATGTGGCTAGTGTATGCAGGTAGTTCCTGGAGGATGAAGGAATTGATACCATTGACTGGCCCCCACGTTCACCTGACCTAAACCCAATAGAACACCTCTGGGACATTATGTTTAGGTCCATCTGGCGCCTCCACGTTGCTCCTCAGACTGTCCAGGAGCTCATTGATGCCCTGGTCCAGATCTGGGAGGAGATCCCCCAGGACACCATCCGTAGTCTCATTAGGAGCATGCCCCGACGTTGTCAGGCATGCGTACAAGCAGGTGGGGGCCACACAAACTACTGAGAATCATTTTGAGTTGCTACAGTGACATTTTGGCAAAATGGACCGGTCTGCTGCATCATTTTTTCACTTTCATTTTTGGGGTGTCTTTGATTTCCCCCCTCTATAGGGTGATCATTTTCATTTCTATCAAATTATGTGGCATCATTTTGTTACTAATACATCACCCACTTATTATCAGGAAAGATATTCAAGATCATTTTCCCCCCCAGTTTAGATCTGATGTGTTTTGGAAGTGTTCCTTTAATTTTTTTGAGCAGTATACAAGTATATAGGCCACACTTGTCTATAAACTGCGGGTGTCCACGTCATAACATGGGATAGTTACGGTCGTCCATCGCTACATTGCAGTTCGAACATTGCTCTATCGCGTCTTTTTCAAAAATGTGTTAATTAATAAATGGTTGCTGTTTTGCGGTTGTCTATGGCCTATGATTACTCAAAAAATATTGAAAGACAAGTTTTATGTATTCTGTATTCTGGTCACTAGACGTCAATAATGTCACATTGATGAGAAATGAGGTTACATTACATGACTTTCACACTGCATGTCCGACATGATAAAAATGATGAAAAACGTTTTCCTCCAATTCCATATAGAACCAAACAAAACAAAACTTCAGAACCAAACCAAACACAACACAGCCAGATAAAGGGCAAAATAATAATAATTAAGAATAAATAAAAAAGAAATATCATTTTCCTATTAATGCCCGGTGACTGTCATACCTGCATATCTCATGAAAATATTTATATTTAGTTTTAAATTGTTTAAACCTCCTTCTCTCTTTCTAAACATATATTTTGTGGCAGAAGATTATTACCTTTGTACATGATTTGTGTTGTTTGGCATTTCACTGTACCTGCAAATTTGAATAACTTTCACTGTGAAAATAGTGAGTGGGTGTGATCAAAATGGCCGACTTTGTGAATGATCCGTATTGCTCTTTTCTGTAGAGTTGTTAGTGAGTTGACGGACTTTATGTCATTATTGCCTCAGATCTCTAACTAAAATATGGTAAAACTATGGAAGAGTACAGGATGCAGAGAGAATTATATTCCAGAATCGGTTTTGCTTTGTTTAAAAGTGAAATGCTTCTTGATAGTTTGCTATGTACATGTAACTAAGACACTAGGTAACTAAGACACCTAGTGACCAGTGTAGAATACTATGTATCATCATGTCTTTCAATACATCTTCTGAATGCCTTATAGTTGTATTTTACTTCATTTAGCCATTCCTGTGCTTGAAAATAGTTCATTTTGGCAAAAAATACATGAAATTTGCTTAAGTATGCATATCATCTGACTAATAACAGGCTGTATTCAACTACAAAACAATGATTTATTAATTAATATATTTTTTAAAAACCGTGATAGAGTGAAGCTTCAAAATTCGAAGAATCAAGTAGCAAGGGATCACTCTACACTGTATTTTCCTTGAAATTTTAGATTTTCTGAATTTGGAGCCCTTTGCCAAATTTGAGTTGGACCAAAAACTATGGTCCTGCTAACTAGCTAGCTAAGTAGTTTGCCTTTGAACTTTCACACTTGGCGGAGGTAAAAAGTTGTTTTTTTAAGTGTGATTCTCTTAGTGAGCAGCATTTGCTGGAATGTTGGTAACTGTGAGTGGGCGTGGAGCCAACTGTGGTGGCTTTAACAGCTTGCTTGCATTTTAGCACATTAACACCTTGTCACTTTGCATTTAGCTCAACATGCTAGCTACTTAGCGCAGCGTCTCATGCGGCCAGCTGACTGCCTGCTAATTAAGTTAAATAAGTCCTTGAAAATGTGAAAAAACACTTTGGATCATATTCATTGAACAATATGTATGTTATTGTGGATGTGGTCCATCTGCCAATCATACATAATAGATCAGGAGAACTGGAGTAGGGACTCGCAACTTTACTATTTCTAATTTAAAGTTAATAAGAAATGTAAACTTCATCTCAGATACTTTTTTTTTTGGCTCCTTTCCAAATTAAGTGTATTGAGACAAATTTGCTCGGCGGTGTGTCAAAGATAGGAGCTGCAATTTTGACGCTAATTGAATGTTGGTGTATGTAAATGCGGCTGAATTAATTGGGGAGTCTTTTATGCATGGCATCACCTTGTTCAATCCCCCCTCCTCCTCTCATTTGCTGTAATTGTGCACACTCCACCGCCGCCGATCATCGCAGTGGAGCAGCAGAGAATAATGAATCGCATTGTTTGTGGCGAGAGGTGGTCCGTCACAGCAGGTGAGGACCTCCTCTCTTCTTGTCCTCCAGCTGGAGCTAATGAAGCCTGGGAGGACTCCTGAGATCCACTCCTCTTTTGTCAAGTGAAGTTATGTAAGAAGACGCTGTCAAACACATCTCTGCGTCTCGTATTGAAAAGTGTGAAATGGACTGGAGTGTTGATGATAATTAGCATTCATTAGCTTCATAATGAGGACCACCTCTGGCCCGCCAGCGACCCTGAGTGGTCCGCAAGTATGTTTGTGAAATATCACCAATTTCCTAATTAATCTTATTGTATTTGCTCAGGTAGCGGCCACTCCTCTTATGAATGAAAAAACAGGACACTATTATTACTACATCATCCGTACGGTAAAACTAGCCTGTCTCACGATGGTCTAACCCAGCTCACGTTCCCTATTAGTGGGTGAACAATCCAACGCTTGGTGAATTCTGCTTCACAGTGATAGGAAGAGCCAACATCAAAGGATCAAAAAGCGACTATGCGCTATGAACGCTTGGCTGCCACAAGCCAGTTATCCCTGTGGTAACTTTTGTGACACCTCGTGCTTGAAACCCAAAAATTCAGAAGGATCGCAAAGGATCGGGATGGTGACTCCTGTCAACACATCTGTTACAGAACAGCAACCATGCACAAACCTGATAAAACCACATTTCAAGACTGCACACTTTAAACACCCACTACTTTGTAAAAAAAAAAAAAAAGCAGTACACATCTCAAAATTAAGCCTGGAGTCTGACAACTATCCGTCAGTCAGCTACAGACGTGGAAGCTGTGAGTTTGATCATTTCGTCTTTCTTTAGCGAATATGCTAATCTAGCATCATATTGCTGTTAAAATGTGAGTGGAATCTTAGCACTTTATCATCACTTAGTGTTACACTTGCATCCTCCTGTCCCACTCCTTAATGTTATGCTATACAGATGGTCTTCGGTTTACAGATTTACCTTGTAAGTCCAATTTTAGCGTAAGTTCAAACACTGACCTTAAATTCCGGTGTAGAAGCAGCTACTTCTTTGTCAAACTTTGAACCCTGCGGCTTATACACTGGTGGGCTAATATGTGGCTAAAAACTACATTTGCCATGATGCTTGCTGTGGTCATGTTCTAATCTTGTGGCATCTCCTATACTTCAGAACAACTACTAATCATTTAAATATGTAATTCGAAAAAAAAAATTACTAAGACAAGCCATCATAAGGGCAAACAAAAGTTCAGGAGACAACCAAAACCCGCTGAGAAGCCCCCATTGTTGGTGTTTGCTAACCCTGACGCTGTCATTGCACACACTTGAGTGCGCAACATCAATCACAGTTTATACTATAACCAAATGTAAACATTGTTGGATTTGGAATTATTCCATAAACACTATAAATATACCGCCAAGATTGCAAAGCCTGTTATGCTGAATGAATTAATGAATGAAAAAAAAAGGAAATGTAACATATAAAAGCGGAGACGTACCTGGATCCAGGAGAATCCACTCAGGGATCCACGCGCTATGATGACTCAAAAGCGGCCACAAATGTGCCACTGTACCGTGGTTCTCATGAAGTCCAGAGATTAAATCCAGCACAAATAATGAGTAATATCCAGCAATTTCACAAGTAATCCCACGTAAACCTTATGTACGATAACGTACATAGCGCCACAGGCGTACACGTCATATCCGCTGACGTAATTAAACAGAAATACAGATACAGTAAATATACCGTACATGTAAAATATAAAACTTAACATAAAATGCCATGTTGTTGTCTTGGAGATGAATAAAGTATCTATCCATCTGAAATTCACAAGTGGCCCTACGTAAACCTTACGCAATATACCTAGTGCCACAGGTGTACATGTCATATCCTCTGACGTTCTTCTTCCTCTTCTTGTTTATGGCGGGTCGCAACCAACGTTTAGGTGCATACCGCCACCTACTGTACTGGAAGGCAATCACAAAATAAGTATTTGCAGGGGATGCGGTAGTAACAAGCTTCCATCATACAAAACACACAAAGAAATTGATATGATGCCGCTTTCAAGTTAAGGCAATGGATTTGAGGATAAGCGGCATAGAAGATGAATGGATGGATGGCAATGGATTTGGCTGTCAAGACAAGGAAACATGTCTGCTTCACGTAGGACTACTGCCATTGAAGAACACAGTTCGCCGAAAGAGAGACAACGTTTTAATGGAATTAGGACGCTATTCAATTCTGACAAAGATTCACCAAATAGACATTGCACTAAATATCTCATTTTACATTTTACATGTGTCTTTATTTCTGAGGTAAAACATTTGAGTGTAGCTGCTGTGTGATAAGTTTAATGTTGTTTGCAAGATGACACCTCGAGTCAGACTGTTATACTAATTAATGACCTGAAATTTCCAATGGGTTGACAAGCTTGTTGTGAGTTTATTCATAGCTCATGATTGGCTCCTGTCAAATAAAGAGTTGACTGGTCCTGAAGAACAGTTGCAGAGACCTGAAATTACGCTAATTCACTCACACTGAACACAGATCACAAGGAGGACATAAAATACAGTAGTAAAAATACTAATAATTAAATGAACAAGATCTCTTCAAAGAACAAACCCTTTAACATGCTCAAGGATACTGTAGAGACCTAGCAGTTATGTGTGGTGTTCAAGAGTTTTGTTCAAGAGCTGTGAACGTGACACGAGTCCTGTGTGTGTGTAACTGTGTGCACAGAGGACAGTTGAGTTTGTTGATGCTGTTTTGGCATCGAACGCGAGCTCAACAGGCAGATTGGTCCCAGACTCTGCATCGGTCCATTGTGGTGAGGAGGGAGCTGAGCTGAAAGGCAAAGCTCTCAATTTACCGGTCAGTCTATGTTGCTACCTTTACCTATGGTCATGAACTTTAGGTAGTGACCGAAAGGACAAGATCATGAGTACAAGCGGCCAAAATTAGTTTTCGCCGTATGGTGGCTGGGCTCTCCCTTAGAGATAAGGTGAAAAGCGCTGTCATCCTGGAGAACCTCGGAGTAGAACTACTGTTCCTCCGCATTGAGATGAGCTAGATGAGGTGGCTTAGGCATCTGGTGAGGATGCCTCCTGGATGCCTCCCTGGGGACCGGTAGGAGGCCTCAGGGAAGTCCCAGGACTCGTTGGAGAGACTACAGTAAAGGGCTGGGCCAAATGAAACTCATATCCTGATATATTTATATTGAATAGCGATATACGATATATATCCCAATATTTTTTTCTACAAAGTGACTTTAGACAAAGTCAAAGTCAAATATGTGTGATGTTTCATTAAAATTGTTTTAAAAATTATAGAAAAATAGCCGCTAAAATAAAATTGTCCATTCTCTTTTTGTAATAAATATAGAAAAAGTAAAATATAATCATCAGTCTTCTTTATACCAAACCTTTAGCTGCACTAAAATCCTCAGCTAAAACCAAAAGCACTAGAGAACAACATGAAATAAAGTGTCCTGTTTAAGAGGACATTCTTAAATGTCAGCAGCAAATCAAAAATACTTTACTTTAAACAGTTTTTTTTGTTTTTTTTAGAAAGCAGAACCTCGTAGGAGAGACAAAAAAGTGAATAAAAGTACATTTAGAACTACAAATAAACTTAATTCTTAGTTTGTTCATTTAAAATTGGTCATCTCTGGTCAACTCTCCAACAACACCAGAAAAAATAGCTAGCACGGAGCCTGGAGGGGGGTTGCCCTGCTTGAGCGCTGACACACACAGCAGTGATGAGTGAGACAGACCTCCGTGTCAAGATACAATACACAACACAAATCCAGTTTATATCGATACGAATGATTTGTTTGTTTTTGATATTTACTTACTTAAAAGAAATATCAGTACAGTACAGCGGCCACCTTTATAGAATGGCCACCTGCCTATAGCAGCCACTGAAAAATCCCCCGCAGCAAATTTACATGTTATAGACCCTGTGTATAGCAGTCACCTGTCCAACGCAGCCAGCGGCCACCCATTTTGTCTCCCTTGGTCAATATCTGACCGCATATAGCGGCCAAATTACCAACTCAAGTAGAAACTTCATGCACGAAAAAGTTTCGTTTTTCAATCAATGAAGCCGTCATGTGTAGACTTTAATTACTGAGTCCTAGCTCAGTCACAATCATTCACAAGATCCACACAAACTGTCAGTTGTTCTCTTTTGAGCTTGCTATTTCCTGGTCAAACATGTAACTTTAAGAGCATTTGAACCAAAACGTTACCGCAAAGTAAGCTGGGAACAGGACGTGCTCCCAGCGACGCTACAATAAAAAAAAAAAAACATACGCTAGCATGCGTGCGGCAGCGGGAGCTAAACTGAGTTTGGTTGTACTTAATTGAAGTATTTTAGAATGTACTCACGTTATTTTTCATCAATCCTCATCCACAAATCCATCAAAGTCCTCATCTTCTGTATTCGACACAAAAAAAGCCGTCTTCTTTTCCGTTCGCTACTAGTTTGTTAACTTGTCAGTGTTATTCAACTCTGAAGCAAAGAAGGAAACTTCTCCTGTTGCTTCTGCCAACTTTATTTATTGAACGCGGCCACCAGACAGCAGCTCAGAACACACACACATCTCTCAGCATCGTCTCTCCTTCCTGCTTGCCCACAAGGCAAAGGTTAAACAAGCCCCACTGCATAGCTGTCCAGGCAATGCCTGTAACAAGTGACACCATTTATTTCCTGGTGTGCACTGGTCAATACTGTAATGCCGCTTGTTGTGGGGAAGGAGAGACTCACGTCGCCGATGCACTTTAATGGCTTTATTAACAGCGGAGAACACTGCAGGACTTTACATCCACGCCAACATAAACACACTTCCCAACTCTCTCGAAACTCACAGCTAGCACTGAGCCTAGCTCTCCTGCTCGGGACGCCCACCGTCACATCCCGATAAACTAAAGCTGTAATGACACTGCCGTATAAAAAGTAAAATATTAAAAACAAGCGTAAGACATTACTAGCACAGCTTTGTCCTGTTATTATCAGTTATTATTAAGCCTCTAGCTTCCTTTTAGTAAGTAAAAACCTTGGCTATGATTGCACTACATTGTCATGTAGACCTACAAAGTACACTTGGAAGAACAAGAGGTGAATAAATGTATTGCAACTGATGTGAAACTGATGAGGGGTAGGATTAAATAAGCTTTGCTTCTTCCTACTCCTTTTTGGCCATGCAAAATTGTGAATTGTACTATGTGATGTGCTACTGTTTGACTCATATGCATGTTCAGGATGAATTAAAACCATGAACCTTGATAATAACAAGCCTAGTAGTGCTGTACAACTTTTATCCGCAGTCCGCGTTGCTCTCTACTGGTCAACATTATTATTATTTTTTTTTCCTCTACTGGTCAACATTCAAACTGGACGCCAACCTATATATATAGGCCACCTGTCTATAGCGGCCACTTTTGCAGACTCCCTCTAGTGGCCGCTATAGACAAGTTTGACTGTATTTTAAAAATATGGATATATCACCCAGCCCTACTACAGCATGTCTCTCAACTGGCCTGGGAACGCCTCAGGATCCACCAAGAGGAGCTGGACGAAGTAGCAAAGGAGAGGGAAGTCTGGGCTTCCCTGCTTAGGCCTCCGCCCCCATTACACAACCTAGGATAAGTGGAAGAAGATGGATGGATGGCTTTGGTCTCTTTTGTTTCTGCAATAAAGAGATTGTTGATGGACCATCCATTACAATACCATTGTCATGCGGAAAAACACAGATCATTAGCGTTAAAGCCCCAGACACGTAAAATGGTGTGTTCCCATAAGGATGACTAAAAACACTTTTAAACAGTCTAAATTCCAACATCAAGGCAACACACTTCAATTACACTATTGTTTTTAAAACTAATATGGGACCCGAATACCTCTCTGACAAAACTGACCATTATTGTCTATTAGACCCCCCCCCCCCCCCCCCCCCCCCCCCCCCGGCTCCACGGCTCATGGAGGTTCTACAGTGTGGAAACGAGGTCATGTGATGACAACCTCTAAGCCTCAAAACAATCCCAAGTCCCACTTTTGTCACTCTCAGGGCTTTGTCTTGCCGGCAGACAAGGCCCAAAGGTGTACGGTGAAATGAATCTTGGGTAAATGCACGATTAGAAAGGGGATTGGGGGGGTAGGGCCTCCCTCGGCATGCCGGGGGCGCCGCGCAGCCCATCTGAATAGAACGTGTCAGGAGGCACTAAAGCGCTGAGTGGTGACCATCAACTGGGACTTGACAGCATGTCATCTTTCTCCTCTTTCAGCTTCACCAAGCAATGCACACACACACCCACATAAGCACAAACACATTATTCTTATTCATAATAAGAATAATAATAATACAGCACATCTTCTTCTGTACATGCTGTAATTACAAAGCAGAGACACCCAGACTGGTGCTCCTCATTGAACACGCACATGAATCCGTGCACGTCCATGCATGTTTAACACACTTCCCTAAAGTGTGTGGGAGTCTAATCTGCAACCAAGAGAATCCTGTTCAACAAAAGCATCCAAAGCATATAGCCTCCATCCTCAAGAGGCTTTACAGAGTTTTATTTTTAGCTGGTAGAATGTACACAAGCTCTTTGTTGCAGCAGAAAGTCACAGTGAGGTCAGAGTAGCAAGCGCCTGACCCCAATGCACCCCGCACAAGTGCAGCGCCGAGAGTGGAAGCCATGTTGGAACAGTAGACCGACCGACCTCTCAACATCAGAATACAGAACATTAATGTATCAACACAGCCAATGTGTGGAGCTCAGAGACGCTGCAGCTATGATGGGCTTGCAAACACATTTCCTTCATAATTCACAAAGATAATTTTATTTTCTACATGTGATTATTTTACTGCATTTATTATTATTTTTAAACAAATTAAATGTATTTTATATATAATGTATATTTAAAAAAATGTCTTTAACAAATATTTTTCCTACAGCAGTAAGAAAACATAATTTAAACACATTTATTTCATCACAACTGGGAACATTCATATATTTCAATATTTTGTATTCCTGCATTTAATGATGTACTTGTTATTCTAATAATTTTTTATGTATTTTTCAAATGGCATAGAACAATAAAGGACGACAGGTATTTTTCAGTAATACATTTCTTTATCATTAGAAGACATTAGATCCTACTTGCCGTGTTACATTTATAAAATATAAATAATAGTAATTGTATTAAATTATATTATTATATAAAATAACAGATTAAATGCCATGTTATAGCTGTAAAACAGGGGGGTCGAAAGCACGGCCCTTCTAGAAATACAATTATACAAGAAACCTAAGAAAAAACAACACCAAAATTGGAAAAAAGAGCAGTTATTTTATGAGAATAAAGATGAAATATTCAGTGAATAAAGTCATATTAAGAGAAAAAATAGGATAAAGTTGAAATTCTAAAGACGAAAAATCAATTTTTTTAACAGTCCTAATATGAACACCAAAGAATAAAGTTGCAATTGGAGGACATTTAGGTTGGGTTAAAGTTATATTACAATAATAAAGTCAAAATATTGTGATAAAAACATAATATTAAGAGGAAAATACTGAACAAGAAGAAAGTTGACATATTTGTAGTAAAAAACTGCAAAAATGGAAAAACAACTTAAAAAAGCATAATGTAAGGAGAAAAAGATCATCCATACTAACAATATGCTTTGATGCATACTTTTTTTTAAATATAAAAATGTCTTCGCATATTTACATGGGTTAGTGTAATAGTGTCCCTCGCATCCTTTGATTTTTTTTTACTATGCGGCCCTCGGTGGAAAAAGTCTGAATTGCTGTTAAATTCCACATGAATGACAAATCCATGGAAACTGTTCGTCCATCATTGCCATCTGGTCTTTGTCATTCATGGGTTGTGTTGTGGATTTGATGTTGTGTTTGTTTTCATCTGCTCCACCTCCGCCTTGAATATTTTGCCGGCGCTGCCAAGCAAGGATGCCACATTCTGCAGCTAAAATCAGAATCACAATGGCCTTTATCGTCACTTATATAGAGGTACAAGCAAAAGTTCTCATTTCACCTGAGGGGGCTTTACTGTATCAAGCTGAAAACTTTACTCTTCTTTTTGTTTTCGTCTTGCAGTTGTTTGCACAACTTTTAAATGCTATCACTGCCTGCAGGGAGGCGGAACATTTCTGACTTTGAATTGGAAAGAAATGGTTTATTTTACAGGTGTGTAATTCTTTGCAATTGGGTTTCCTGTGGAGAACCAATTGGACCACTAATGAAGTGGAGGCAATTCCAATGTGGAGTTCTGTTGGGGTTCTTTACTGCTTTAAAGCCATGAATGAGTCAAATGGTGGTGCCACTAGTATAGCCTACACTCACTGGCTTCACATTCCTATACTACTATTTTTCTGACAAATACACCACATTTCCAACACTCTGCTATAAACATGACACATGTCCTGACTGTATGCGTGTGTGTGTTTGGCTGCATGCAGAGAGGACAGTTGAGTTTGCTGATGTTGTTTTGGCATGGAACGACAGATCGAGAGGCAGATTGGTGCAGCATGTGCAGTGATGCAGACTCTTCATCGGTCCAAAGCTGAATTTCCCATTTAAATTTAATAAAATATGCATTGTTAAATTTAAAGGTGTAGACTTAAAAGCGCATGAAACGTGCACTAGAATGCTCTTAATTTCATGGGTATGTTGAGCATTAATCTGTTGTTGAAGGAGTTTGCTCGCTGTTGTAAATCTCAATTGAAGCTCCAGTTACATTTTATGGAAGCTCACGATGATTGGATAAACTGGCCAAAAAAACATCACTTCCAGGGAATCTGGGGACTGGTTGATCTGTTTTACGTGAAATGATGGATAGACTCGCATGGACCTGGGTAATTTCAGACGGACAGAGATAGGATTAATAACTTTGGAAATTGGGAATGGGCCCACGAACCTCACTCACAGAGGAATGCTCCTGGAGGACAACCAAACTCTCTGGCTAATCACCTAGGCAGAAGCGGGTGTTTTTTACGGTCAGCCACCGCTTTATGAATGTCCGACCGTCGCTGAAGACTCTTGCGGGCGAGCTCCCAGACTCTTTTTACACGTCCCACCAAGGCCAAGTCGGAGGGAACTGAGGAATCCTTGACAGGCGAAGAGAACAAAGAGGGTTGGTGACCAAATACCACGTGATTTGAAGATATACCGGTGGATGAAGAAGACAGGGTAAGAAGGCCAACTCCATTCACAAGAGCTGCTTAACCCAAGAAGACGGATTTTGAGAGGCTAGGCATCGCAACTTGGTCTTCTGCACTTTGTTAAGCCTCTCTGCTTGTCCATTAGACTGGGGTGAAATCCAGAAGAGAGGCTGACGATGCACTCCAGCAAGCCACAAAATTCCTTTCAAAACAAGGAGACTAAGTGAGGACCACGATCGGACACTATGTCCTAAGGGAAACCAAAAATGCAAAAACTATTCTTGAGCAGAGTCGCGGCCATTTGTGAGATGTGGGACCAGGGCCGGTGGGTACTAGATAAGGGCCTGAGTTCCCCCATGAGTCTGTGTGACGATGATTTGTTAGCCGCACAAACAGAACAGGCAG
The DNA here is from genome assembly GCF_027744805.1 of Dunckerocampus dactyliophorus. NCBI lineage: Eukaryota > Metazoa > Chordata > Actinopteri > Syngnathiformes > Syngnathidae > Dunckerocampus > Dunckerocampus dactyliophorus. Next base: position 25,970,812 of record NC_072820.1, on the reverse strand, counting down.
AGACATATTCAGATACATCATTCAGCATTTTGGGCCACCAAAAGTGTTGCCGAATCAAAAATGAAGTCTTTTTCACCCCGAGGTGACAGGAGGCCTTATTAGTGTGAGCCCAATGAATGACCGGACCCCTCATGGTTTCCACAACAAATACAGTAACTTATCCGGGTGGCAGTTAGGGGATTGAGGGGCTTGAAGTCCTGCCTCCCTGACTTTGTCTTCTATCGCCCCATTCAAGGCAGAGACAAAAATTAAGCTTGGCAAGATTGTTTTAACTTCCAGAGTATCCTTTTCAGAGCAAAAGTTATGGGACAAGGCATCAGACTTGGTGTTCTTGGAACCCGGACAGTATGAGAACGTGAAATTAAAATGACTGAAAAATAGTGACCATCTAGTCTGTCCGGAGTTTAACCTCTTGGAGGATTTGAGATATTCAAAATTTGTAGCCCCCACCAACCAGTGTCTCTACTCCTCAAGAGCCGTTTTGACCACCAACAATTTGCAATCCCCAATGTTTTAGTTGCACTGTGCCAAAAACAATTTATTAGACAGATAAGCACAAGGATGCAATTTACCTTCCTTGGCACTGATCTGGGACAGAACAGCCCCAACCGCAGGGTTAGAATGTGATCAAGATATACAAACACAAAAATATTTAACATATCACTCAAAATGTCATTAACAATACCCTGAAACACTGATGGGGCGTTGGTCAGTCCAAAGGGCATCATTAAATACTCATGATGTCCAGTAAGGGTGTTGAACGCTGTTTTCCACTCATACCCCTCCTGTATCCTGACGAGTTGATACACATTGCACAAGTCCAGCTTGGTAAATATTAGAGATCCTCCGATATGGGTTTTTCAGGACTTTACTGTCGTTAAGGAGTCCGATAACCGATATTTGGAGCCGATATTCATTTGCAGTAAAGGTGTAAAAATTGGCGTAAAAATGTTGAATAATACAAACACTTAACTTGGTTTAACTGCTTAAAGCATGTTTAACGAAACAAATAGAAAATAGCTCCTAAACTCAGAAGCATCTCTTAGAAGTTGAATAAAAACTTCAATAAATAGCTCCCTGAACATTTTCCACAGTAAATAAAGTACTATTTACATATATTTAACAGGCGAGCTAATGTTATGCCAAAAGCTAGTCAGCCTTCATCTTAGCGTACTTCCCTGCAACAAAACAAGACTCAATTGAATTTCTTTTTCTCTCACAATCACAGACTGTTTCCACATTGATATTACTAACAGCATTGTGTCAAGTGATTAGAGACATATCGGGAGGTACTAGCAAACCTGCCGCGTGTGTTTACGCCGCTGTCGTGACAACTCTGGACATGTGTCAGCCGGTGACAAGGAAGCCAGGATGGGTGGAGGAGGCGCACCGGCCAGTTGTGCAGTGGGTTGAAATGCCAAGGGTGGGTTCAAACAGCGAGGCATTAAATTGGGAGCTTAAATTCTCGGCCATGGAATCCTGCTGCTCTGAAGGACTGAAAAGCCGTGCCAAGAGTGGCAAGCTATTCCTCTTGCTGGCTCTGGTGCTTCCCTTGCTTCCAGAGTGCCTGGCGAATGGTCTCCAACTCCGCTGAGTCCATAATGGCAAGTTCATTCTGTCATGGCTTGACGTGAGGAGGAGGACTCAAAGGCAGAGTTGGCAGGCACTTCTCAAGGTAAGGTAAAATACGTGAGCAGGGGTTGGTACACAAGAAGTCAGTCCAGCAAGGCAAAGCCAAAAACGGCAGGCAGAAGAGGTGTTTGAAAAACAGGCAAGAGTCAAAACCAGGCAGGGCAAAAATTAGGAATGCTAGAACTTGACTTGGTAGTACAACGAACTTGCAACTAACAGGAGGAACCAGAGGGTATGAATAGGGAGCTGGTAATCATAGGTTGACAATGAACACCTGTGCAGAATAAGGCAGGAGGCGGGAGCTCCAAGATGAAGGATGGGCAACAGGCGTGACAGGCAAGACATTTTAACATTTAAGAGAGCGGGTGTTACCACTGGAGTGTAGTTTCTGATGACGTTTCCTCAAGTATGATGCAGTGATGTTTCCACATCAGAGCCATCAAAGATGTTATACAACATGGTGCTGCCCTAAAGGAATGAAAGGTAGGCAAGGGGAGGAGGGGGACAAGAGATCTGGAAGGGGAGGAGGGAGCCTGTGGGATCTTGACAGCACCCCCCTCTTAATGGGCGCCCCCAGGCGACCTACCAGGCTTGTCTGGATAGAAGCAATGAAAATTCTGGAAAAGGTCAGGGTCTAAGACGAAAGAGCAAGGTATCCAACAACGTTCTTCAGGGCCGTAACCCTCCACTAGGTACTGGTAGCTCCTCCCTCTCCAATGAATGTCAAGGATGACCAAATGGTCATCAATGAGTCGGACAGGCGGTGGGTGTCTTGAAGGAAAGGACAGAGGGCTGGAAGACATAGGACGGATTTGGGAAACTTGAAATACAAGGTGTATCTGTAGGCAACTTTTTGAGTTTCACTGCCGAGAAAGTGACCATTGTTTTTGGGAAATGGACCTAGAAACCGGGGTGAGAGTTTGCGGGCATCAGTCTTGTTGGGTATATTTTTGGATGAGAGCCAAACATGCTGCCCGAGAGCATATTTTGGACCCAGGAGTCGGTGTCTGTCTGTCAGCCTCTTATTTTCCTCCAATGCATGGCTGCACAAGCTTATTTCCAGACCCACCCGGCTCGTTCAAGATGGGCCTGCACAGATGGTACATGAAGTTTGGACTCCTGGGCAGGAAAAATAGGCGGTTGAAAGACTTGTGTGGTCTCAAAAGGGACTCTCACATTGTCCATTTGACTGGGGATGGCACCCCAACTTGAGGCTGGAATTAGCTCCCAGCTCCTTACAAAACTCCTTCCACACGCGGGATATGAATTGGGGTCCCCAATCTGAGACTATGTCTGTGAGTATTCCATGAAGTCTGAGGACATGATCTACAAGAAGTTGGGCTGTCTCTAAGACAGAGGGGAGCTTCTCTCAGGAGAGGAAGAGTACACATCTGGAAAACCGAGCTACAACGGTCATGGCAATAGTTTTGCCAATAGAGCGTGCAAGTCCAGAAACAAAATCTACTGCAATGTGCGACCAGGGTCATCCAGGAAGGGTTAGTGGTTGCAGAAATCCTGAGGGTGATTGATGGATGGACTTGTTTCTGGCGCACATTTCACAGGCTACACAAAGCTCCTCACATCTTTGTCCAAGGTGGGCCACCAAAAACGGCTCTTGATAAAGGAGCTAATTCTATTTATTCCTGGGTGGCAGGCCATGTGTGACCCATGGCCCCACTTCAGCACTTGGGTACAAACAAGAGTCTGGAAAGAATAGTCAGTTCGGGTCCTGTACCAGGGCCGGGTTCCTCGACTTGGGCACGCTTGACCTCCCATTTAATCTCCCACTCTATCGATCCAATTATCCATGAGGGTGCTAGTAGGATTGTGTGTTCTGACATTTCATCAGTGAGGCCACTGAGCTGACGAGAGAGGGCGACGGGCTTGATATTGCTAGAGCCTGGTCTGTAGGTAAGTTGGAACTGGAAAAAAAAAAAGGCCCATCGTGCTTGACGGGAAATTAGCCTTTTAGCTGACTATATGTATGAGAGATTCGTGTGGTCTGTCCATACCAAAAATGGTTGGTCAGTCTCCTCCAATAGGTGGCGCCACTCCTCCAGAGCCAGTTTTACCGGCAGCAGCTCCTTGTCACTCATGTCGTAATTCCTCTCTGCTGAAGAAAGGCGCCTGCAGTAAAAAGCACATGGGTGCAGCTTTTGAACTTCAGCCCCTTGGGACAACACTGCTCCGACCCCAGCGTCCAAGATGTCCACCTTGACAATGTACTGCCTGGTTGGATCAGGATTGGGGCGGTGGTAAACAACTGCGTAAGCTCCAAGAAGGCTTTTTCTGCATGGTGGTTCCAACTGAAACTTGTCTCAGTCAACAATGCAGTGGTGCCGCAACACGATTGAAATTTTAAATAAATCTGCGATAAAAGTCAGTCAACCCCAGAAAAGGCTGCAGCTCCTTTCTGTTCTGAAGTGCTGGCCACTCTGCTCCCGCCTTTATTTTCTCCGGGTCGGCCTCCACACTGCCTTTTCCCAGAATGTAGTCCAGGAATGACAGAGATTCTGCATGGAAGAGACACCTCTCTGGTTTGACAAATAGTCAGTTCTCCAACAAGCACTGGAGAACCTGGCGAATATTTTAAATGTGCTTGTTAATGTTCTTCAAGTAAATCAAAATGTCGTCTTGTTAAACAAAGGCAAATCTTCCCAAGAAGTTCCTCAGCACATCATTTATCAGAGCCTGGAAAATGCCTGGGGCGTTGGCCAGGCTGAATGGCGTAACAGGATATTCAAAATGCCTCAAGGGTGTGTTGAATGTTGTCTTCCACTTCTGGCTCTAATACAGACTAGATGGTAGGCATTTTGCAGGTCAAGTTTAGTGAAGACTTCAGCTCCTTGTAGAGCATAAAAGGTGCAGGTGAGCAAGGGAAAGGGGTATTTATTTTGGATGGTGATGTTGTTTAGCCCTTGGTAGTCTATGCAGAGTTTAAGGGTGCCACCTTTCTTTCCCATAAAGAAAAACGGAGCTCCCACTGGAGAAGAAGAGAGTTAAATTATCCCTGTAGCTCGGGATTCCCTAATATCTCCATAGCTTCGCTTTCGAAATGTAGGATGTTGTACAACTTTCCAACAGGGAAAAGGGCCCCCCGAAGGAAATTGATACAACAATGATAGGGCCTTTGAGGAGGAAGGAAAAGTGCATAACTCTTGCTGAAAATTTCCTTCAGTTACATGTATTTCAGGGGGACATGGGACAAGTCTGCTGGAGCCTCAAGAAGTGTGATTTTCTTTGTGGATGGAGGAACAACTGATTTCAGACAATGAGAGAGGCAGAAGTTTCAACAGCTGAGTATCTCACCCCCAGTCCAATTAATGTGGCGGCTGTGCCGCCTGAGCCACGGAAAACCAAGGACCAAGGGATCCTCGGGGTTTTGCCATACCAAAAAATAAATCTTTCATGATGGTTTTCCCGAGAGCATGAAAGTTATGGTTTTAGTCTAGGGGGTCACTGTGACCAGATGATGGCCAACGAGTGCTTTCGGGGCGAAGCTAGTCTCTAGAGCAGTGGTTCTCAATTATTTTCTGTCATGACTCCAATAGGGACTGAAAATTACACAGGAGTTGGGCGACCAAAGTCAGACGGTTAGTTGTGGTCTTCTTTGAGCTAGCTTCTTCCGTCAGGTACCCCACCTTCACTTCTGGGTATGCGAGTTTACGCTTAAGAAAATCTCTTTGGAAATGTTCGTGACTGGAACAATATAGTCACTCACCAGCCTGTTGTGGTCGTTTCTGTTCTTCAGGGGTTAATTTTGCTCATCCTAGCTGCATTAGCCGCATACTGGACGCATACTGATCGATGCGTGGACCAAAGCTGGGTGGGTGGTGGCTGTCGTGGGAGGCCATGAGCTGTACTCTTGAACTGAGAGGAACATGTGGTCGTGATGCTCGGCTTCGACTTTGTTTCCGGAGTCGGTTGTCTATGCGGATGCTCATACAGGGCATTGAGGCTGTCGGGTTCATCTGTGGCTGCTAACTCATCCTTCAGGGTCTCGGTTAGCCTATTGATGAATACCGTTTGAGGGCTTCCTCATTCCATCCCAACTATGCTGCTAATGTCCAGAAGTCAATGAAATAGTCGGCAACGCCTCGGGGGCCTTGGCAAAGGGCCAGATGTAGGCTTGCAGTCTGACCCGAGCATTCAGGATGGTAGAACACTGTTTTCACCTTTTGGGAAAACTCAGCGATGGTGATAGGGGTACCTTGGGACAAAGACAATGCCTCTGCCCATGCCAGTGCTCATTCCCGTAACAAGCCCATGATATAATTGACCTTGCTTTGCTCATAAAAAAGGTATTGGGTCTCTGTTGAAAAACAAGTTCACATTGCAGCAAAAATCCTCTTCACTTACTGAACTCACCCGCAAAGGGTGGCATACGATTCCCTCGATGCTGGCATGGCTACTACTCTGGAGGGCGTGTCGGCATTGCCCATCGCTGAGCTGGCAGTAATCTCAAGACAGTTTGCTAGTTAATTCCGTAATTTGAGAGAGAAGGGTTTTGTAGAAATGGGTTAGACTTTCAAGGATTATCTGAATGATGTCCAAGGAGTTCGTCGTGAGCACTCAACACTTCCCGGGCGTCAATTGACCAGATTGTTCTGTCAGGGAAGAGTTGGGAGTTGTGGGCTGAACTCCAAAATGCAGACACCTAGTATGAGTAAATGTGAGAATTTATTGATGGTCAGAGTTAAAAATGCGCATGTGGATTCCACGCATGTGAGAGGGCAGTGCAGGGGCGGCTGGGCAGAGAATGCAGCAGCAGGGAAGAAGATGAATCCCACTGCAACAAGTACACAAAAAACAGGTGGTCAAAAATAAAATAATCTCACTTGAACATTGAAGACAGACGGTGTTACCACTACAGTGGGTAACAATCTGGTGATGTTTCCTGCTCTCGGTGGGCTTTTAAGGGATGCTGTCAAGGATGATGCAGGGATGAGTCCACATCAGAGCCATGAAAGATGTTATACAATAGGGTGATGCCATAAAAGAATGAACGGTAGGCAAAGGGACGAGGGGGACGAGGGATCTGGAAGGAGAGTAGGGGAAGGAGGGACCTGGGGAGATCTTGACAAGCGCTGCTAAAATCATATTAAATATATGTCAAACCCAAATTAGATTCCCCTGTCAAATACCAGCAGCTGCCACACCAACAGAAGTACTTTCAAAAACAGACATTTCCCCCACTCTGGTGTTATGCGCTTTTTGGCCAATCGGAAGCCTGAAAAATCAACCACAACTGACACTGTCACCCTTACTAACGCATCTGTTCATCAATATTGTGATATATTAGACATACAATGACCTGTACATTATCTTTAAAATCAGAAAGGAAACAACGTGAATGTTTTTTTAATCACCCTTGCATGTTATAAGGTGCACGCACGTACATCTACTGCAGCATTAAATTGAATAATAAGTTAGTAACTTCATGTTCTGTCATTAAACATGATTTAGAAAAATTTGATAAAGTCACACATTTCTTATGACAAACCAAAAAGCTCTTTTTTACCCGTCCGTCAAAAAAGGTTGGGGACCACTGCTTTATAACACGATCAATAAAATCCAGTGGTCATGGCTTTTGTGTTGCTAGGTATAATAAAAGCACTTCAATGTAGTTTTATCATCGATAAATTCCAATATTTCAGAATCAGTTTGGGGAATCAATTTCCTTTATTGCAGAAGTATTGCTCATTTGTAATGACGGACTTTTTTTGCTCCAGTGTGTCAACAGCAGGTGGGAATCTTATTTTTTTATCTTAATTTTTTTTGCTAAACGTCACACTAGCAAGTGTGGAAACAGCAGGAAGAGAACATATCGCTTTTTTTTTTTTTACACAATACTTGTGTAAAATAGATAATTAATTTGTGTGTGGGGAGGGAGGATTTGTCGTATCCAAAATGAGAGCTGAGAATTTGGTTGCTTTGGTATTCGAACCACAGTCTTCTTCTTCTTCTTCTTTGGTTTCCCAGGCAACAAGCTGTCTGACTACAACATTCACCCTTGAGGGAGCATTAGTTTTTGGAAGCAGAGGATTTGGGAGATGCGAGGCCCAAGGCAGTGGATTGAGAAGATGCATTCAAGTACCAGGTTTTAGCATTTCTTATGAGCAACATTTTCTATTATTTGTTTATTGTCTTTTGAGCCTAATATTCCAAGTGTTAAAATCACAATTAACTTCAATTTATTCCTTGTCCTCATGTATAATTCCCATTTTACCAACATTCAAGAGTCTTGTTTTATTTTGTTATTAAGTTTCCTTTTCTGCAAATGCTTCTACGGTAATTTGCTAAAATGACCTCACTGTTAGGGATTACAATGTATTAATTAATGCAAAAATGTACTTATTTTTGTGTTAATGTTTAAGTGAATTTTTTTTTATTTTTATTTTATTAATTTATATTTTTTACAATTTTGACGCCAACCGTTTGGATTGAGAAATTGTTTAACCTGGAGTATGGCAATAATAAAATAGATAATTTAATAATTATAAAAAAGAATCAATTAAATATTTTTTTTAGCTTTACTTAAAGAGCAAATAAAATATTTAAAAATCATTAAAATCAATACAAATAAAAATAAAATGTGTACAAAATCAAATTAATACAAATAATCAAAAATATGTCTCAATAAATAAATATAACATGAAATATATTGATGTTCTTATGTTTCAAGTACATGGGCCAGACGTGGCTGTCAAAGAGGCCGGGGGGGTCTGGTACCGTGTAGTTCCTTGAGCACCTCCTCTTTTTGCATTCTTCATATGGGATGGAAATAAAGTAATGCTGGTTCAGCACGTTGATCAATGGTTGGTAGGTGTAAAGCAAAAAAAGAAAAGAAAAAAATAAAAATCCCATCAAAAATGTGTACATGTAGCGTTATAACAACAATAACATTAAAAAAACAATAAAAGCTATGACAACTTGAGAGGATGCTCTTGTTGTTCAACATTCTTTCAACACATCACCTGCTGATCTTTGCTGCCTGGTTGTATACGTTACTACACCTGTGTGCAGCGTGACACTAAAGCTCCAAAATGATTGGTGGCAAGGAGACAATTCAGGTGATCGTCTGGTCTGCGAGGTAAAGCTGTCAGCAACATGCAGAGCAGGTGTTCATCTGAGCAGAACCATGCAGCCAAAAAGGTGTGATGACTAAGGGAGAAGTTGGCCTCCACTGGCCCAGTGGTCAGGATCATGACTTGTTAGTAGCGGAAGGAGAAAAATACAAGCTTTTATAGAGATGTTTGGACTACTGTTTACTGCTCAGCTTTTCATACAGCTGAGTCAATTCCTTCCCTGCCCTTGTGTGCTTCCCAGCTGTGTCGCATTGCGTGGTTCTGCAGGTTTTTGTTCAGATGCTTCTACTGTTTGTCTTGCTGTCTGTCAGCTTTTTATTTTACTGTCTTTACCCTTCAAGCTGTCATGATGGGAGGATAGGAAATGTAATAATGGAGACATCCTACTTTGAATAAAAATGTAAATGTATGAAAACAAAAGAAGTCTATGCAGCATCAAAAGTAAATGCTCAACTACTTTAGACATCCGAACAATGCATAGCTATTCATGCATTCACAAATAAACAAATCGAAATATGCCTCATTGTAAACTTGTGATAAATATTTTTATGAATATTATTGTTAGATTGTATTTTCAAAATAAATTATTTACCGCTGATTTAGTTTATCCGTAATCGGAATAATATAGATGAAAGTTGCATCATCCGTGTGTAGCTGTCGGCATCTGTTCTCCACATTTTTTATGCCGCGGCACAGGAGCGAATCAGGAGGGAGCTTAATATCAGCTGACAGATGTCATATGATGTTTACGAAGTAACAGTTATGATGTAGGTGACATGCGACCAACACGACCTTCACGATCTCCGTAATGGGTACCCCTGATATAGCATATATGTCCATTCATACACTGTATTACTTAACGTTTTCACGTAAAAAAACCCAACAAATTTCCAAGGTGTGGCGGCTTTTGATGAGCCATGGCACCCCGCCACAATCCATTCCATATAGTGGAAACCCTGACGGAACAAAAACTGCTGTTGAAAAACACTAGCAGGTGAAAATGTACAAAAATAATACATGTCACGAAAACGAAAAGAAAACGCTGCTGGAAAACACGGCTGGAAAATGCTGCTGGAATAAGCCAAGCAGAAACAAGTACTCACAGAATGCTAGTAGAGCAAATGAACAAAAGTACAACACACGAGAAGGCACAACACGAGGTAGAGGTTGAGCAGGGAGAGAGTGAAGTCTAAGGAAACAATCTGGCAACGAGTGAGTCTCACAGCATGGCTTACGAAGGCCTGATGATTAACTGTTCTCAGGTGTGCACAGGTGGCTCTGCCCCAGCAGGACCAGCAGTGCACTGCAACAAATAGACAGGTGACACCAGAGCAGCTCACGCAGAATATGATAGTACCCTCCTGCCTATAATACGCCCTCTGGCGGCATACCTGGCTTGTTTGGATGGTGGCAGTGGAAGACGCGGATGAGGGATGGGTTGAGGATACAGAAGCGGGACAGCCAGGAAGTCAATGTAAACAACTAAATTTGCAGGAATCCCAGGAACCTCTGCAAGTGCTTCCTTGATGTAGGAGAAGGCCACTCAACCACCGCCTGGATCTTAGATGGATCGGCTCTTAGTTTACCCTTCTCCACGATATACCCCAGAAACAATACGAAAGACGAATGGAATTCACACATCTCCGCCTTAAAGCCTGTAAAGGCGGTTCTCCAGCAGACGCTGAAGCACTACACAGACGTGGTGGACATGTTCCTGTAGATCTCGGGAAAAAATCTGAATATCGTGAAGGTAGACAAAACAAAATTGATTAATCATGTCTCTGAGGACATTGTTAATGAGATTCTGAAAAACTGCCAGGGCATTTTTGAGCCCAAATGGCATAAGCAGGTATTCAAAATGTCCCAGTGGAGTATTAAATCCCTCTCCCTAATACGAACCAAATGATATAGTTTGAGATGGTCCAATTAAGAAAAAATCTAGCCGACTGTAAGGAGGAGAACACTGAGTCCATGAGCGGAAGTGGATAACGGTTCCTGACAGTAATCTCGTGAAGGCCCCGACAATCAATACAGGGCCATAAGGACTTATCATTCTTCTCAACAAAAAAGAATCCTGCCCCCAGCGGCGAAGAAGAAGAACATATGAGGCCAGCGGCCAGAGAGAGATGTACTCCTTCAGTGCATCCTGTTCCAGGCTAGACACATTGTACAGTTTGGCACTAGGTAACGGCATGTCCGGAAGTAATTTTATAGCGCAATCGTAAGGCCAATGAGGGAGCAGGGACTGCGCTCGGTCCTTACTAAACACCTGGCGGAGGTCATGATAATCAACCGGTACACTTGACAAATCTATGTTCTCTGTCATGACCTTGGTAACCAGAGTATCCAGTACTGCAGAGGACATGTCAGAAGGCACTAAGTACAAGCCCGTGCCCTCCCCCAATCCACAATAGGATTGTGCAATTTTAGCCAGGTCAGACTCAGCACTATGGGAGCCAATGAGACGGAATTATGATAAAACGGATGGTCTCATGGTGATTACCCAAAAGGCGAAGCGAGAGTAAATCAGTCTGGTGAGTAACCACCGCCAGGAGGTGCCCGTCCAAGGAGTGTGCCTCCTTGGTACCTCCTTGGTGACGGACCAGACAAAGAGTGATTCAGAAGACCCTATGAGAAAGAATGGAAGGAGGGACCGCACCTCATCTGGAAGTGGGACACCAGGGCCTCACCCTAGAGCCAGGCCCAGGTGAGGGGCTTGCAGGGGCTCATCTTGTGGTTGGGCCTTCACTTGTGAGGTCTGGCCGGACCCATCCCAAAGACACCACACGGGAGCTGCCCCTGTAGACCCACCACCTGCGGGGGCAAGCATATTGCATTGCGCATTGGGCAGCGGCCAAAACTGGTTCTCGGGACATCACTTCTCTGGTGGAGAAGGAGCCCAAGCTTGTGCGAGAGACAACTAGACAAAGTCGGACTCACCTTGACCTACAGTTTGGGTTCTGGAACCAAACTCCTCAAGGGGAGCTGGACCTTGTTCTACTCTGAACTTGCCGCAGGGAAAGAGAGACGACAGCGTTGCAATGCATGAAGAAACTGGGACTGACATTCGGTACGAATTCCACACCAACTAAATGTTTTTTGGTTTGTTGTCAGACAAACCAATTAAATACTACTGTAGTGTAACACTGTTGTTGGTCATGTTTTTTGTGTTACATTGAAAAATATGGGTGAATGTGATGTGGAAAGGAGGGTCTTCTTTGGACAAAATAACATTTACGGGCTTGTCTCTGAGCAATTAAAATGAAATTCCAGGAAATAATCTTCCCCAGAAATGAGCACCCCACTTGAGTTTATCTCTAGCAAGCTGACATGATGTAATCCCGCCTCGCAAGGGTTGTTTACGCCGTGAAGGACAAACACGGCGAAATGTCATTCCGCATCTTGGTCACGCGGCGAGAGGTAGCGGCGGCGACGACATGTCACCGATGGTCGTGTGATCAGCACTTGACGGACACACGGGGCGACCGGCGTGACCTTATCCATGCGGATTCTCGCAGCTATCAGCACTTTGGGGTGGGGAAAAAGCTGGGTGAGAACATTGAATGTTGGTGACACATGAGGATCAAACAAGTCGCTGTTGTCAACCACTCAGTGGCTAAAGAGTAAGGGGAGAGTCTTGATGTATGCAGAAATAATGATGTTGTAGCGATTAGCACTGGCAGTCTATGCTTCATTGGAACTACGTTCTAAAACTTCTACTACAACTAGGACAACTATGTTGACTATATTTATTGCTCATATAGCAGATAAACAGTTCTGCTAAGTTCTTAGGTAAAATGTTAGGTTACTACTCCTATATTCCTATATACCTAGTTACTATCTTATTGCAGTTGTCAGCCATGTGTTTTTTTTTGTTTATGTTCAACTATAAGTACATTTCATAACCTCTAAGTGGGATCAGGGGCGCCGCCAGGAATTGTAGGACCCATGGAAAAAAGTAACCTTGGGCCCTCGGCCACCCCCAACTACAACCGCTAGTTTACTGCAAGTAGCATAATGACCACTCGCGCTCACGATGTCTAAATGGGCTGCTCACTCAATGCTCTCGATCGCTACCTGAGCTGTCCACGCGCTTCAAATTGTTGAGATTTGGCACTCGGGGGCGGGCATTGAATAGACGGCCCGGCAACACCCCTTTTTTCGGATTGGTCACTTGAAACGCCTAATGTCTCCAATCCGAGGCAGGGTAGGGCTGGTCAACATTGCGGCCAAGCGACAGCTCAACTCTGTACCCCTGACGTCACTTCCTTTACACCACACATTCATTCCAGCACTAGGTTTATGTCTTAAAATGTATATTTTTCCTGATTATATCTAATATATTGGATAATACAAGTGCAAAAGTGACTATATGGATTTATGGTATTATTTCATGTCTAGAGGGCTCTGATAATGTTAAAAGTCATATTTAAAAACAGGTTTTCTATATTCCCAACTACGAAAATATTCTATTTATAAATAAGGAATCCCATTATGTGGAAATTCACTTATCAAGGTCGAACAATTAATCGTAATAAACAAGGGATTACTGTTTTAACTAGAAAAGGAGACTTTCAAGAAATTTACACAAAATTAAGATTATTATGCACATTTCTCTATATTGACAATTCTTACTGGGTACCAAAACAAAACAAAAAAAACCTTGGAGATCTTCACAGAAGGCTGGAACCACAATCCACGCCACACTGCAGGAAACCGGAGTCCGATACAGATGTGGAGAACTGGACTGATGCTAAACAACAGCAATTTCTATTCTGAGACCATTGCAATCAGTGTTTTCACTACAGTATAGCAGGTTTCTGAATTTAAAAAACAATCACAACAGAAGGATTGAATGCACATTAAATCGTGTTGTGTCTTGTGTACACTGAAATACTGGCTTTTGATACATTTATCGGACCTTCAAAAGCCAGACGTTGATTGGGAGACTGCGGCTACGAATTCCCTTTCGCTGAGGAGGCGATCAGCCACTGGCAAAACTTGCCAAAATTAATATGCATGTCATTTTTCTGTTCTGCCTCGTCAACATTTTAATCTACACCCATGGTCTCTTCAGGCATGTCTTCTCTGTTGTTTTCATCTTCTGCTGGGAAAAAGTGTTAGGAAAGCATTGTTAGCCAAGTTAATTTTAAGGCCTATTAAAAGTATGACTTGTCAATAAGGACGTCAGAGCTGCAACAATTCACGAATCAATTATAGATTGATTATCCAACAACATTTTGGGTTTTGATTGCTTCATTTAATTTGGTTTTTGATTGAATCTTCAGATTCACTAACTGAGAAAACAATCATCAATTGCAACACTAAAGGGCTTTTCAAATTACTTACATTTTTGATGTAGAAACACAAAGTATGTAAGTAAGTATTACAATTGCGTTGATGATTTAAAAAACACATAGTTTAAGCAGTACCACAGCTAATACATCATCTTCTAAAGAACTTGAAAATATATGTAATCCCACAATTATTTGTTTTTATCTCCAAGAATCAATTACTTCAAAGAAACTGACGACAGGTGGCTTCACTAGAAAATCAGCATCCACCTGAAGTTTTCAAAAAAGAAGAAAGTCATTAAAGTTTAATTTTGAAAAATATTCCTTAAATAATTTTCTTTGAACTGACATTATTTAATTACTTGCCTTGCATAAAGATCCTGGAATCCTGTCCGTACACTCCATCAGGGTTTCATGGTTTCCTTGTGTTTCATACTTGAATGTGAATTTAGCCAAAAATAACAACTTTGAATCTAAAATATATAATTCAAGTTGGTGAAGCTCTTTTTTTTTTTAGCTAGCTAGCAAATAAATGACAATATTTAATAAATGACAATTCTTGGATGTAGTCACACTATTTGTTCATTTGCTGGGGCTAATCGCAACTTTGATCCAGACAAAGTAACTTTTTAAGTTAGTCTGATGACTTTTTCCAGTGAGGGCCATATAGTGAATGAAAGGATGCAAGGGCCACTTTGATATTTTGTCACTGTGCTAAGAAGTTATATACATACTGTATATACACTACTGATCAAAAGTTTTCCAGTTATTTAGTGAAAGTCAAGTCATTCAATTCCAATGAATAGGATGAAAAAACTAAAAAAAAAAAAAAAAAGAAAAAGAAAAAGAATGTGTACTTCAGAATGATAGAAAAAGGCCTGTTTCAAGGACCACAAAATGGGTCAACAATTTAAAGGTGTTCTGCAGAAATGGAGGTTGATCAATCCTTGGCAGTTGGTGCAACTAATTCCTACAGGTGTTCCAAGTTCTGGAGTACTTACTACCTCCTCTGTCTGCATAAAAACAGTGTTGGGAACACACTGTGGTATTACAGTATACCCTCATGAACATCAGTCGAACAGCCTTGAACTGGAGAAAGTCATTTGTTGCTACAAAAATGGTAAGACAAAAGGGAATTAACAATGCAGACCATCTTAACACTTAACAATGTAGGTTTTTCCTCCAGAGAAATTGGAGTGTTGTAAAACTTTTGGCCGGTAGTGTATTTCTAGAAAAAACTGCATCTCAGCTTTGTGATATGGGTGAAAAAGCCTTATTAATATCAACTTCACTCTTTGCTCCTTTTAATATTTTCACTTTATTCTGGTAAAATGTACAGTATATAAAAAATATATATAAAATATGATTTTTCCAACTATTTCCACTTAATCTTTGTAAATGTAGTTTTTGTAATATTATGGCTTTATTCCCATCATATTTTACTTTATTTCCATAATATTATAACTTTTCCCCCGTCTAATTTTCCAAAAAGTACAACTTTATTTGTTGTTTTGTTGGTCTCTCATAATGGGGAGGGGGGCATGTTTATTATTTCAATTTTATGCTACTAAAATGACGTTATTTTTTCCCCTATAACTTTCTTATCTTAAAACTGTGACTTTATTCTTATAAAATTAATGCAGATTTTTCCATTTTAGAATGTGCTGCGTGCCTTTAAAAAAACAGGTGCAAATAAACTGTTTATCTGTTGGTTACCGGAAGTTAAACAGACAACCTGTTCTATAAGTTATTTAAAATGTTGCCTTACTACTCTGTATAGCTAGCTAATAGTGAAATGTCGGCCATGTTTTCTTGTTGACTGAAACAAAGATTTCCTCAGGTCCATTTGCTACTGGAATGCTAATTTAGACACAGATTTGCTACCTTTTCAACCAAAATTCATGATTGTAATAGTTTTTAAGTTAGCACACAAATAAATGACGACACTTAATTGTTTCTCTGATGAATCGACCATTTGTTAATTAACCCAAAGGCCGGGTGACGTCTTCCTGTGTCTGTTTGTCTGGCGTCGTAATGAACTCCTGCTGATTCTTTTAACTATGGTTCATTTCCTCATCAAAGACCATTTAGTTACTGTCCTGGCGAACTGTTTTATTTTTTAAATTTATTCTGCTTTTACTGTCGTTAAAACTCTTTCATATGTGTCGACACTCCTGAACCTGACGGAGATCCGACTGAGCCTTTTCATTTAAATCCATCAAAAACACTTTTACTAATGATACAAAGAAGGATGGATTCATTATTAGCTCCTGCATGAATCACAAGCTAATTAAGAGCCGTTCATTCAGGAGGAGTTGTTCAAAGAAAGTGTGTTTTCTCAACAGTGCGGCCCTCCTTCCTTCTTCATAAAATGCAAATGAGGATGAGTAATTCCTGCGCTTGTAGTTTGGCTCGCACACATACGCTCTGCAACCCAACAGCTGCTCCAGTACAGCAGCTTGGCTATCAAATAGCGAAAACCTCAAAACCAAAACAAATTCAAAATGCCATGTGCGGGATGCAGCGATGGGCTGGTTGCCTGGGCAATGTGAGTGTAACGCAGTTCAGCCCTGCACCCTGACCGGGGATCGAAGGGTCCACAAATAGCTGCTAAATGAGAGTTAGGTTGAGCAGCACTAGAAAACGAGCTAAAAGTCCAGCTGTCAGCTCATTGTGTCTCTTAAGGCATCGGGGAGTGAAGTTTACCATTGTACTTTTGCACAGCCACACAAGCTGGCGGAGGGTGAGACTCCTCTAGCTGCTTGGCAATATACTAGCAACATATTACTCATGATAAGCTCTGCTGTTTTTAAGGACTTAATGCAATAAAGCTATTCAAAGATCCTCTATGTGACAGGAACCATCTTTGTATAGTCCTACCTTGTATTATCAAAGTGGCCAATTTAGACTGAGGAGCCAGGACAGATGCGGCTTTAATACATTGCAAGTTCCATTTTCTGTCCTAGCTCATGACTACCCAGGTACTCATGGCCAAAGTCCAACTAGTATAACCTGGGGGGTGACTTAGGGCTGAAAGCATACATGGCGTGTGCGGTACATAAATATCTCCCGGTTGATCGCTGGGACTGTTCTTCAATCTCCAATGTGGTCGTGGAGAAGCAGCGGGCTGTAATGGAACATTTACCATGGATCAGTTGAGGACAGACTGGGAAACATAGCTGCTGACTGGCAGGGAATTGGAAGTCGTTAGCGGGGGCACATGATCCCTGTGGTGATGGCGGCGGAGTAATTGATGTTGCTGCTGGGCGGCTGCATGAGAAGTGGCGCGTAGACCACCCCCTCCTAAACCGGAATAGACCCTACCTGGGGTCACACGCTATGACACAACCAACACTACAGCACTTTCGGAGTGGACACGACTCTCTTGACTTACCTGGAGGGCAAAGTTGGTGTTTTCCCTTTCAGTTCTTTGTCAGATTGCTGTTGATGGTCAGCTGTCATGCGACTGCAACACTTTATAAAGAAATGGATGGCTTGGAAGGAAAGGTGAATGCTTAAAAGATCACATTACATTGCAAATGATATGCAAGATTCAAGAGATTCAACATTCAAGAGAGTTTTATTGTCATATGCATAGTAAAACAGCAGTTATACCATGCAATGAAAATCTTATTCTGTTCATTCTCCCAAGAAAAGAAAGAAAACACAAGAAAGAATAAGAACATAGGAAACATAAACATATGTACCAATAAATTAAGCAACAACAACAGAAGAGACATTAATACAAATAAATAATACAAATAAATAAATAAATAAAGTGCTATGAGTGTGTGCGTGTGTTGCGTGCGGCGTGTGTGAGTGCTTCGTTGAGAAGCCTGATGGCCTGTGGGTAAAAGCTGTTTGCCAGCCTTGTGGTCCTGGACTTCAAACTCCTGTAGCGTCTGCCTGACGGTAGGAGTGTGAATAATGAGTGTTGTGGATGTGTGCTGTCCTTGATGAGGTCTGTGTTCTGCGTAGGACTCTAGATTTATAAATGTCTTGCAGTGAGGGGAGGGCTGCCCCAACAATGTTCTGTGAGGTCTTGATCACCCGCTGGAGTGCCTTCCTATCACGTGTTGTACAGTTACCGTACCAAACAGTGATGGAGGCGGTAAGGACACTTTCGATGGAGCATCTGTAGAAGCAACTCAGGATTGTGGTGGACATGCCAAATTTCCTCAGTCTTCTCAGGAAGTACAGCCTCCTTTGGGACTTCTTCATAATTTGTTGGGTGTTGTGAGACCAGGTGAGGTCCTCGCTGATGTGTGTGCCAAGGAACTTGAAGGTTTTCACCCTCTCCACCTCAGTCTCATCAATAAACAGGGGTCTATGCGGCTCCTTTTCCCTTGTTCTTGGGTCAATGCAGGGTTGATTTGGAACAGGCCGCATGCATGAACAATGCCATTGTGACGGGGGCTCCACATTAGAGGAAGTTATCAAGATGATTTTGCTGCTACAATCATAGGGTTGGATGTCCAAGTTCAAAACATTAACAAGCAAAGTTTGTTGAGTATTTCCCGGAGGCCACTTGCCTTCTTGGCAGTAATCCTCTTTTTCGTGAACGGTAAAGGTTTTGTTGTTTGAATGGGGTTAACTTTATTTTTTTTACATTTGCATGACAGTTAAAAAGGTTTGCAAAAGCAAAATTGGAGGCATCTTTATGTGAGGCGACTTTCCTTTTAAGAGGTCATCTCCCTTTGCACGCTAAAAGTTGAACACAGGTTTTATGATTTTGACAGCGATTAACTTCGTTTTACACCTGCACGACAGATAAAAACATTAAAGAGTGAAGTTTGTCAAGTGTTTACTTAAGGCGACTTGCCTTCTTGGCAGTAATCCTCTCCTTGTACAATAAAGGTTGAATGCAGGTTTTATGGTTTTAAGAGCGGTTAACTTCTATTTACACTTACATGACAGTTAAAAACATTAAAAAGCTACGTTTGTCAAGCGTTTACGCAAGGCAACTTGCCTTCTCGGCAGGAACCTTCTCTTTGAGCGATAAAGGTTTTGTACAGGTTTAGTTAGTTAAACGAGGTTATCTTCTTTTTGCACTTGATTTCTAACTTGATGATTAGGTTTTACAGAGAGTCTCAAGGAGAGTCAAAGTTAAAAAGTGAAGGGCGCCTAACAGGAATTCCCTTGTCTACGATAAAGGTGCAGGTTTTATTGCTTTCACTTCTTTTTACACTTGCATGACGGTTAAAATGATACTGGAGTTAATACATCTCTGCAATCAAAGGCCACAGTTTGACCATGGAACAGATTATCTATAGCACCATCATTTTTACAAGGTTCATTGTCATTTATGTACAGTATTTATTTGATTGTTAGCATGTTCCTTAGGCCCGCATGGGAGCGTCCAGCCCCGGTCGGCTTCTCCTCTGAAGCGCACATAAAGCCTTGTCGTCTGGGGAGAGCGCTGACCTTTTCATTACCCACCACCAGGCCGCCCGACCTCGCGGCTCAACTGACCAGCCTCTCCAGACAACAATAATTAACTCAGTTTATTGCACAACGTCATTTAAACGCCGCACGTCATTTCTGGTTAGCACCCTCGGCCTGGCTTGTATTACTCACGACAGCAACTTCCCACACACGCACACGCTGCTGAGTTGAGGTCACTTAGTGGGTGACGACATAAGGACCGTGAATATTTGTGTGAACGAACGCACACACACAAATGAAAGTGTGCAAATGAAAGGTCACTGAAAGTATGTTCCAGCCTACAGCGCTCTGTATGTGTGCGTGTGTGTGTGTGTGTGTGCGTGTGTGTGCAGGGAGAACATACACCTGACTGGACATGTGCTACAGTTATCGCCTGCAAGCAAAAGCAAGCTTTTCCCATAACTTTTTTTTAGCACAAAACCCGCAATCTGACAACACTGTGGCAGCCCACCAGAAATAAACTTGGACCAACACAAATTGATTTGGCACTACCTGTTTTCCCTCGCTCATAAACACATTATAATGGGACTGTTTGTGTAACTCTGCTTGGTAACACACCTCATACGCAGAGAAGAATAAGACATAGCAGGAGCCATCAGTGCTACCGACTTAACAACTTTGTTGTTATATTAAGCACATAATCAGACCCATATTTTTATTCCCACCCATCCAAAAATGCTCTTGCTAGGCACATCTGTCTACAAAGTTTTTGCATTATTCTGCAAACTAAAACACTAAAACAAACACCAATCATATGTGTCCATGCTTTTATGCTTAATGGAGGTACAAACACACCATGTATCACCATAACATGAATACATATAGTTCATATAACATAACACATGAGATTTTAATGAAAATGACATGACTCAAAAAGGGATTTATCCATAAAATGCTGGCCCAGGATCTTTTTTTTTTCCACTTTTCCGGCTGTGATGCAAAGGCCACACAGAGATCGGAAAGATCTGGGTTCAAATCTCCGTTGGGCATCTCTGTGTAGAGTTTGCATGTTCTCCCCGTGCGTGTGTGGGTTTTCTCCGGGTACTCCGGTTTCCTCCCACATTCCAAAAACATGCATGTTAGGTTAATTGGAGACTCTAAATTGTCCATAGGTATGAATGTGAGTGTGAATGGTTGTTTGTCTATATGTGCCCTGCCATTGGCTGGCGACCAGCCCGCCTCTCGCCCAAAGTCAGCTGGGATAGGCTTGATACCCGCGACTCTATTGAGGATAAGTGGCATAGAAGATGGACGGGCTCTTATGCAGCAATTTTGTAGCAACTCTGTGAAAGATGCTTAAAATTAACCAATAACCGAAGTATGAAGCACCACAGAACTACCCTTCTCAGGTTGAATAGTTGGGTGTTGGTCAGACTTTAACCAATTCTGTACTCACCTTTATCCCTGCTAAAAAACATCCAAACATTTGCTGGAGAAGCACACTGCAACACTTGTCCATGGAAAGTGGGCAAGTCCTTCCTCATCAAACGGCATTCCCATTTCTCCCACTCTTCCTTCCAACTGCGTTATTCCCCCATTTGGCGATGTGCTCCTGTCAAATTTTCCGCCATGTTTGTGCGGACGATGATGCCAGTCGAAGTCCACATCAGGTTAGATTCGTCGCGAGGTATGTGTTTACCAAAGAGCCAAAGATGTTGGACTACCTCAAGAGTTTGCTACCAAAATTGTTATGATCACCTGCTGCTGTGCCTTGTTGTGCTCGCTCTCTCTTGCTCCTACAGTTGGGTGTGCGGCAGGAGCCGGGACAACTGGACACAGCTGCACCTAATCAGGCTGCCTTCTACTTAGGCTGAGTAGGGGCAGCTGTGAGACACCAGTTCCTCACGAGCTTCTTCTGCACTTCCCGAGCCGGCGTCTCCACTTCTGGGTTACTCTAGTTATCCCAATCCTCCTTACTTGCGGGTTTTTGTGTTTTTGACCTTTTCTCCCTGGGGCGCCGGTAGCTGCGGATCCCAGCGCCTTTAGTTCTCTTTTTGTGGTTGCCTCAGTTTAGTTTTTGCTATTAAAGACTGTCAGTCGCTCCTCTTGCCTCTGCATTCTGTGGTCCACCACGCACGCGCACACCGTAACAGAAATGTTATTATTGTACAGACCCAAATATAAGACGACTCTGAATAAAAGACGACCCTTGAATTATCTTGAAACAATATAAAAAAACAAATGATTTTCATGCTGTTTTTTGCTAAAATGCTAACAACCTTTGAGCTACATTTTCCCAACTGTGTTGCCACTGCATCTCTCTCCAGGTCACTGGTGTGTGTGTGCCTGTGTGTGTGTGAGTAACAGGAAAAAAAGCTCTGACTCATAAGGCGAGTGGTCCTGTATTTCTTGCCAAAATATGTGTAAAATGAATTTGTAATATAACAATCTAATTAAATGAAATGTCTGTTTCTTACATGGCAAAGACCAGTATTCTGTACTGCTTAGTGTTGAGACATGCACGCCACACATTTTGACCAATCATGTGCAGCTTTAACAGAAAAAACAGGAGAAAAAAACAATGGTTCGCTCACTTCCAAGAGAAAACTCGAAGAGCCACTGATCACTACTTTCTACATCCACGATACTGCTTTTACTGACAGGATTGGACATGAACCCTAACATAACAAAAATAGCATGCAAATAAGTTGCACTTTTGAAGCTCTCGTTGTTTTTTGAGATTTATGTTGTGAATCTGGGCCAAGAATAAGAAAAGGGAGGAAACAAGTCTTTGGACATCTGACAATGAATATGTAGGCAACTTCTCAGTTGCCGGGACGCCACTGGGACAGACAAAAGAGGACACGTTTTTGTGTTAAAAACTATTTAGCAACTCCACTGGATTCATTCGGGTGTAAAAGCTTGCCAAGAAAAGTGCAGGCGGCAAATAATCTGAATAATGGAGACGCTTTTTCTTTGTGTAGTCGCAGGAGGCTGTCTTGGACGTGTGTAATGTGTACCATAGCAGTCATCATAAAATCTATCATGGATCCATTTTACTGTTGAGAGATGTTACTTCTAGGTCAGTGTGGTCAATTTAAATCAACAGCATGCTTTTCTTGCCAAGTTCATCAAGTGTGAAACATTAACTCCAACACAGATAAAGAAAAACGTGCATGATGTGTACTGCTAGTCAAAGATCCTCTAGATCAGGGGTGTCAAACTCAATTGCACAGGGGGCCAAAACTCAAAGCCTGCTTTAGGTTGTGAGCCGAACGGGATATTACCTCCCACCCACATGGACATTTTCTTACATCGGAGTGGGGGAAATGTGCATTTTTTTGGGTCCATTCATTCCTGCTTGAAATGTCTACTTTCCCTTGTTTGTTTCAATGAAGTGGTTGTTGATCGACCACTTCTTCATCATTCTCTCAATGTCCAGCAAAAGCCACAGTATTTTATATCAGCACAGAAACATCACAAACTGTGAGATGTGTAACCCGGAAGAGTTTGCATCTTTGGAATGGACAGATTGTGCATTCCCCAGCATGCTTTACTGTAGTTAAAACGATAACTTTTGACTGTCTTATGTCTCTGTAAGGTGTTATTTTCTACAGACAGGGTGTAATAGTTAAAGTGGCACCATTTTTAGTTATGTACAGTTAACTTATTTGGACTTTTGGTCTGAATCTGACACCCTTATTAAGAATGGTTGTGAATTTTGTGCTATGTACAGTATTGTTTCCATTTTTTAAATCAAAATGCCAGAGTAGTTTATACCGGAGAAATGGCTTACTTAGATCACTGTACGCACTTTGTTTGATGTGGTCCGTGAGGCGGGCCAAGTCAGTGCTATTTTCCTAACAGTTTGGATTCAGCCGAATTTGGCCCCCAGCCACGCACTGACACATGCTCTAGATGACAGAAGAGATCCTACTGCAAAAACATGACTCAAAGATCCTCTAGATGACAGGAGCGCCCTGCTGTGTTTAAGCACCTACTGCATAAATTCGAGTCAGAGATCATCTATGTGACAGAATGGTTCTGCTGTTTTTAAGCACTTACTGCAAAAATGCTAGTCAAAGATTCTCTACATGACAAAAGCGCTGCTGTTTTTTAGCATCTCCTGCAAACACACAGTTCAAAGATAATCAAAATGATAGGAGCACACCTACTGAAAAAATGCTAGTCAAATATCCTCAAAATGACAACAGTGCTCTGCTGTTTTTAGGAATCTGCTGCAAAAACTCTCGTCAAAGACTGTTTCCGTTGCAGGATTGCTCTGCTGTTTTTAAGGACTTACTGGCAAAAATGCTTATCAAAGATCCTCCTATATGACAGTAGCGACGCTATTACTTAAACACTGATTGAAGATCCTCTATATGACAGGTGCGAACGTCTACCGAACGAACGTCTACCTCAACGAGCATCAAACAAAAAGTAGACTAATGAGAAAACAAGGCTTGGTACAATCTGCATGGACAAATAACTGTAAAGTCTTCATAAAGCTGAACGGACCTCCAGAAGAGGCTAGACTACTGAACATAAAGGACATTACCGACCTCCAAAAGCACCAGAGGAACCAACCCACAACAGATCAGTAAATACTAGGGATGAGCGAGTACACCACTATCTGTATTTGTATCTGTTCACCCATCTAAATTATCTGTATGCGTAAGTGTACTCGGGGTGGGCGGGGCATACAGCGGAAGTGGGCGTAGTTTAACCAGAAATGGGTGGGGCTTAAATCTGTACATTATTTTAAGTCTGAAATTGACAAGAATTGATCAGAAGAAGCTATATGTGTACTGTGTATGTGTGCAAGTCATCTGTAAGACTTTATTATTTAACTATATTTTAATGATCTGTGTGAAGTTGGTGATTCATGCAAACATCCAGTGATGGCCAACAGGGAAATAATCGACAGTATAATCAGCCTTGTTCACTGTAGTTTTCTCAAAAGCACCACGTTCAGTAATACGAGCAAAGTTTTCCAAGTGACTTTATATCACCAGCCAAATTGGAAGCAAGCAGACGAAAAAGAAAAAAAGAACACCGGCAGTGTCCGCCGCAACACGAGCGGTTCCCAGCTTTGTCTTGTCAAATGCACCGCATACTCCTCTCTCTGGCTGTAGGGGGTCCGTCTGGGGAGGGGCGGTTGCTTTGTGTGACTGGCCAATCACAGAGCGTGAAGAGTGAATACATAAGTAGTTCCCCAATGAGGATTTTCCTACATCAAGATTACAGATAATGACGAGCTGTACTCGTTTCATGCTTGTACTCGGCAAAAATGCATTATCGGTAATGGATACTCATCTAAAACGAGTATCCGGTTCATCCCTAGTAAATACTTAATACATAAAATACATAAAAAATACTAGCCTAACTGATCCTCGACAAATAAATAACAATAGGCCTTACCACACACATCTGGGATAACGATATATATCCGGGTACAGATTTCTTCAAACACATTAGACATGAGTGCTTTTACTATACAGAAGAACAATACAACAGTAATATTATACCAGATGAGTTATTATTCATATTAACAGTAGAAGCATGTATGCAAACTGCATTAACATAAGACAATATCTGAGTCAATTCAAGGAACCCTTCAAGGTTACTGCAATCTCGGAAACTTGGATTGATGCTGAGAATGGCATAGATTTTGAACTACAAGGATACAAAATTAACTATATAAACAGGAATAAAAAATGATCTTTGTACGTGGTGACTTCAATGTTGATCTTCAGAATCCAAATAAGCACAAGATAATACTGTAGATGACTTCATAGATTCAAGGCACAGTTTGAGTCTATATTCTGAAATCAGCAGGCCAAGCAGAATAACAGACCATTACACTAATTGATAATATAGTCACTAATGGTTTTGATAATAACACGACTAGTGGTCTTCTAATTGATGAGATCAGTGACCATCTTCCAATGTTTATAATTTACAATGAAAACTATGGGAAGAGAATGGTGGAATACAAAAAGACATTTCAAAGACGACGGACAGAAGAAAGTGTTAACGCTTTTAAGAAAGATCTGGAAGAACAAAGTTGGGAGTGCGTCTATTGTGAAAATGATGTGGATGAAACACACAAACACTTTCTAAATATTTATATGAAGTTCTACGATAAGCACTGTCCATTGAGGGAATTGTCCAATAAGAAAACAAGGAGAAATCAGCCAAGGATGACAAAGGGATTGCAAAATGCTTGTAAAAAGAAAAACACATAATGTAAGGGTTTTATTAAAAAACTAAAGAAGCAGAAAGTAAGTATAATACAAAAACAAGTTAACAAATATTCACTTCTGCAAAAACGCTAGTCAAAGATCCTTCATACGACAACGTGCTTGGCTGTTGTTAGGAATCTGCCGCAAAAACGCTAGTCAAAGATTGTGTCCTCGCTCTGCTGTCTTTAAGCACTTACTGGCAAAAATGCTAGTCAAAGATCCTCCATATGACAGGAATGCTCCGCTGTTTTTAAGCACCTCCTGCAAAAACGCGAGTCAAAGATCCTCTATATGACTGGAGCACTCCTGCAAAAAAGCTAGTCAAAGTTCCTCTATATGGCAGGAGTGCTCTGCTGTTTTTAAGCACCTCCTGCAAAAATGTGAGTCAAAGACTATCTAAATGACAGGAGTGCTCTGCTGTTTTTTAGCACTCACTGCAAAAACCCTAGTCAAAGATCCTCTATGTGACTGGAGAATGCTTACTGCTGAAAATGTTTGTTCCTTGCTTTCAAAGTGAACTTTTGAAGTCTGATGTCATTCACAGGCCAGATGTGGCCCGCAGGTCACCAGTTGGATAACCTTGGTAAATGAGGTCCCCACTGTAATAGGCTCCAGCTTCCCCTTGACCTGAACAGTATAGAATATGTATGGGTGAGCATATATAGTGAAAGTATTATTAATGTAAAGTGCAAGAAGAGAGCAGGAGGAGAAGGAGGATGAGATGTTTTGGCGAGAAAGTAGAGGAAGAGCAGTAATTAGAAGGACGTTAAATGCTGGCGTCGACCTGACTCGCTGCAAGATGGAAAGCGGCAAAGCTCAGCTTTTTGGCAAACGCCTCACGTGCTTGGATATGAACACATGAGACTTTATTATAGAGGCCCACGCTGGCGTCACTTTTTCTCCAATTGCTGATCCAGGAACTTACTGGCACTGGGAGAATATTAAGGAAGTATTCCTGTTGTAAAAGTTATTATGCAGCAAAAGAACAAAAAAAGTTGGGCTTGAGCACTAAATGGTGAACAATTTGCAATATAAAGCGTGTCCTGTGTTGCACCCAGGGTTTCAATTAGAGCTTTGCAAAGTTCCTGAATGGTTATTACTTTTCTTAAAATTGCTGCCTGAGTTTTGGAAACTTGCTAATTACTTGCAGTCTTTCTTGCACCTGCAATAAAAACTGAAATACTGTGAATACCTTTGCTGTATTTGACAAAAGTTTCACAAGGGACAATACTACTTACTAATAACAGAAATGACATACTTTAGAGTAGTCAGTGTCCAGCTTGTATAGCGGTATAGATATACACACAGCCATTATTGTGTAAATATCTGGCAACACAAGTGAGTCCACCTCACAGTGAGTATGCCCAAATGGTGTGAGCACCATTGTTATCTAGCACTGCCGTAATCGCACTGCACAGGTTGTTATTGGAATCCTCTTCCACCAGCTTGCGTTCCTTCATCTTCTGCTTGAGGATGTCTCACAGGTGTTCAACATACTTGGCCACTCCGTCACCTTTACCTTCCTTGTCCTCAGCAAGGTACCTGATCGTCTTAAAGGTGTGTGTGTGTGTGTGTGCGTGTGTGTGTTGGCTGCTTTTGTTGGAAAACTGCAATGTGTCCCAGCTTCTGCTTCACAATGTCACAGCATACGTTGGAGTTCATGTTTCTCCTCAGTGGACCACAGTTCCCCCCAGTGCCAGTAGCACTCATGCACACTCCTTGACTGTGTTCCCAGCTATTGTGTTGACTCATTTTCAGTGGACAGTAAAGCTATACTGCTATACAAGATGCATACTGACTACTCTAAAGTACATCCATCTTCCCACTATTGCCACTTTAGAAGATAAAATCAAACCCGTGCTAGCTATCTAGCCATCCACTGATACATTAAATTTTTTATAAAAGAGATAATGAAACATGTTCCAGGCTGCAGTGCTTTCATAATTCATCTTGCAATAACACACTCCTTCAAGGTCATTTCATAATGTCCATAAAGTGCTCCTTCATGGTGGCGTACATCATCACAATAGCGCCGCCATTGTGTTAAACTACATGATGATCCCACTTCACTGCTCGGAGCGCAATCATCACGTCCTTGTGTGTCATTTACACTAATCCCATACAATTGTCCAAAAACAACAAGTGTGAAGTAGAGCTCATGAATACGGAATACAGTAAAGATGAAGTTTTATGTCCTGGGGGTGCGGGTGGGGGGTATCAAATGAAAAAATGATGGAGAGTCAGCTGACAGTCAAGTGAGCTGACCGTCTGGATGCCGCGTCTCCATCCCTGGACCGTCTCTCTCTCTCCTTGCTCTTGTTTGCTTTGGCACTTTTGGCGCTGCAGGTTTTCTGCTGCTGAGAAGAACGCTGGCACTGCCATCCCTGCAACCTCTGCCACCACCCCCAAGAAGCCTGGGATGACGCCATATTCCCTCTCGCTGTTTCAGGTGGTGGAGATGTGGCCGGCCTCCAGCCAAGGAGAACCTGCCAGGATGCACATGGAGGAGGAGGGGGAGGAGCAGGAAGAAAAAGCGGCAGTCGGATATATTGGGATCATTCTGCTTTGACCCGCATCCCTCCGTTCCACTCTGAAAGCATCAATATGAAAACAAGCAAATTACTGTTGACCCCCCCACCCCCACTCCCCCACAAACACTGCTGCGGCGACTAATTAAAACTGAAAGGGTTCCCTTTGCCTCCTTTTGTTTTGTCTGACCGCTCACGGATTTAACTGGGAGCCTCCGCTTGAGTTGTGTGCATCTTTGTGCCGGGACCAGCACGGGACATCCATGTATTTAAAAAACAAAAAGCCATTCAAACTGTCGCCCACCACTAGCCAGACCAGGAGGGCCCACGGCGACAACCTGTCGATGTGTCTCGCACTGACAGGAGCTTCTAGTCCAATCTCTGCTTCATTCAATAATCCTCCCCTCTAACAGGCCACGTTTGTGGTGGTGGTCCCCCTTCTTAACATCAACAACAATACAGTATGTTACAATAAGACTTGAAGGTAACATCATAAAATTAAGCAACCATATGTAATTGTGACCTTACGCAACAGTTTGTGGCTGGACTGTACTGGTTTGAGGATCTTTGACAGGCATTTTTATAGCAGGCCATCAAAAACAGAGTGCTCCTGTCACATCGAAGATTTTTGACAAGCTGGGATAGACTCCAGCCCCCCATGACCCTGAAGGAGAGTTGAGCGGAAGCAAAATCATTGACTGTGTGCTTATTGTCATCTCTAATCATCATTAGTGTGTCTAATTTTCCCCGCGGTCCAACAAATCTCATTGGCCGCTGCGCCTCCGTCCTTTTGGCCGCACTCCATGGAGGAGACAAATGTGTTTCCATGGAAACAGACCTGTCCTATCCAGAGAGGAAGCAGCTGGTGCCCTGACTGATCTCACATCAGCACAAACGCAGCATGTGTCACACTTGAAAACACTTTCCTTTGGTCTCTGCTCTCCTTTTGGTTTCTCCTCGACACAAATGTCTCGGCTTCTTTTAGGTCAGGAAAGCTGAGGAAGTGATTTGCTGTCGCAATGTACGGCTGAAAAAGTCCCTCCGTGAAATGTACAATGAGTCGTGAGCGTGCGGCTACACATGGTAATTACGGAATTGCTGCAATGTAAAAGTACTGTAATTGTGAGAGTCACTAATGGGAATTGAGAGGATATGGCCCCAGGAAAGGAGAGTGTGTGATTAGTTGCCATTGTGGCGCAAACACCTCAAATGTGGCTTTGTGAAAGCAATACTGGAATGGGAGCTTTAGTCAAGTAATGACAGCCTTTCACAAGTACAAAGTGCACATGGGAGTATTCTATTTGAATCCCAGTGCAGTACCATAATAAATATATATATTATACAAATCTGCTTTTATACACCCTTTATGCATTTACATATATATATATATATATATATACAGACCCAGATTCAATTTTTTTGGAAAGGGTCTGTATATATACTGTACATATTTAAATTAAAAACATCACTGCATTATGCATTAACAAATTGTGATATCAATCCAATATCCAAGTAAATACAGGCCGAGCGATACCTATCCTGATACTATTTACTTCGGCATTTTCAAGATAACTTGAAAGATTTGGTGATGTATTTACTTTAATTTATTGATCCTGATTAACAATACTTCATACAACAATATAAGACAATGTAACGATATCAACAAAATAATAAAATGATTCCCTTTTATTGCATACAATTGTTTCATGCAAAATAAGGAAAAAAAAAGCAAAACCTACTATTTGTTCTCGTTCAAGTATTTTGGCTTTTTGCCCTCCTGTGTCCAATCACTTATTCCCTGAGTGTGTAAACAATGTAACAATGTAAATCTATACATAATATATTATAAAAACACAATAACACAATAAAACACAGATAATTTGTACAATAAACATAGAAGAGAAATGAAAATAATCACTCTAGTATCGGTCTGACACCAACTTGACCCAAGTATTGGTAATATCAATATTTGGATCGATCCTCCCACCTCTAGTAAAACCTTCAAGGCAAACTGAATGATACTGTAGATGCATGCCATGTTACGGTTATGCATTGAACACACAAAAAACCTCAATAAACTTTATTTAAAAGTATGTTGAATCATTTTAATCAGTCTAAAATTAGGGGCCTGTAATCATGGACAGAATTGCGGAATTGGCGAAAAAAACGGAATCTACTGTTACTATAAGCGCGGAATCTTGCGGACAGTGTGAATAAAATGCTGTCGTGAGACGACGGAACGTTTGTGTGGGGAAACTTTTCTCCCTAGCGGCATATTCCTCACAAGCACTAACCAGCCCCCTCCTGAACTAAACATGTCGAGGTGGCAACCTAAAACAACGGTTAAGATGGCGAAAAGAGTTTGAAACTCTTACTTGTCACAGAGCGTAATCTGGCTGGGTTAGCTTAGTTTCGCGGAGCATGCCAGTGCAGCTGTGTGTGTGCCGCGTTTTAGGATGCCCACTGACTTCGTGCAAGTTGTGTGTGAAATAAAGAGCTACTGCTGCACCCAGCTCGCTATCTCACTTAGCAATACATTTTAAAAGGCTCACATCCTGTCTAATAGTGATAATAAAAAAGGGTGACATAAAAAAATAGCTTACATTAATATTAATAAAGCGATTGCAATTGCATTTGCGACTAAGTCTTCCTTAACTTATCTGGACTCATTCGAGAGACAATTGGGAAATTTCGACTGCATTCATGGCACACTCAAGCAGCAATCAAAAGATTATGATGGCACTTGAGGTGCATTCCAACTAAATTCTTTTAATATCGAAATAAAGTATATTCCAGCAGCAGCTGAGATGCATTTGGGCTGCATTCCGGCTAATTCAAGGCACATTTGGCAAGATTCTGGCAGGATTTTCAGTGGCTTGCCATGTCTCCCTTGAATTTGATCAGAATGTTTGGAATGCGGTTGGAATACCATAAGAATATTTAAGAATTCAGTCAGACTGCAGTTAGTATACCTTCCGAATGCCGTTGAATATTTTTCCGCTTCGAATGCAACTCGAAAGGTTTTAGCATTCAGACCAGCCACAAGAGTGAATATTTAGAATGCACTTGGAAAAAAATGTCCAATGATGTATTGCATCAATAAATGCAATGGTTTTTGCATTTGACACAAAAACATATCTCAATGGTCAATAAATAAAATAAAATAAAATAACATTCAATTCAATTCAATTCAATTCAAACAGAAAAAATGGAATTTTGAAAAAAAAATAAAACAGAATTTGGGAAAAAAAAAATAAAATAGATTTCACCCTATCTAAAACTCATTTAAGGCTGTTGAATTTTGTACAAAAAAAAATGTGAAATATGGAATTATACTGTAATAAATGATTCTGTAGTGATGTATATTTTACCAAATATATTTGAATATCAAATATATTAAATATAAATGTGTCCGTGATTTTGTGGCAATTGTTTAAGTAACTTTCATAGTCCCTCTATTTCCATAAATTTCTAATTTGTTAACCAATTCCAAATCTAAAGGAAATTTACAAATGTATTGAATACCAAGATTAGTATTACTCAATTGTATAGAATTGATATATTTCATTAAATATATATTTATCAGTACCTTTTACTTATTTGAGAATACTCTTATTGATATCTAGTTCATATTTTTGCTCAGGTTTTGGTTAATTATTTTTGTGCGGTACTTGAATTTACATAATTTAAACAAGCAATTATTAAGGGTCTGATTCATTTACTCAACTTTTGACATTGTTCGGTTGATTTATTCTTGATCACAACTGGACTGTTAAGGCTGTCTTTGAAGACATATCCCACATACAAGGCTGTCCTTTCATCCCTTCCTAAAAGATTAAATCGTTTAGCCCAGGGGTCTTCAATTAAAATCGAGTAAGGTCCATTTATGCAATTTTTTTCACAGCGAAGGTCCAAACCTTTTTTGCCTTAAATTGCATCAAACAGATTAGCTCATATGAACATCAAATGTAATGAAACCCTGCACATCACCCTGCAACACAATTATTTTGACACCTAAATTGCATTTAAAAGAAAACAGGACCAAATTTCCCATAAATAATACAAAGTTTGACTGTACAAACAATGAACGAACACAAGAGGCTTATTTTTAAGTTCAATAAAACTATACAAAACGTTCTCTGAAAAAGTAATATTAAATAATAACAATTTAATAAGTTTCTCTTTAACATAAAAGGTGCAACAGTACATCCTCTTAAAGTTTCACATTTTCTCCTTATTGTTGTAGCTGACATTGGAATTTGCCTGCATTTGGCACACAATTCTTCTTTTTACGTTTGAGCAAGATCTCTAGAAGTACTCCTTCACAACTCTCCCGTCAGTGAAAGCTGTTTTGTTTTGCTCCAATATCCATACAATCCTTAGTGAACACCCATTTGCACGTTGCTGTACTTAAATTAATGTGCTATGACCCTCAATTTTTCATACTGGGCTCCAAGCGCCATTATTTTCCGCGCTCTCATATCAGACTTCAGTGGATACTTCCCCTCGAATGATGTGTGTTTTGTCAGGTTGTCGCGTCACATTTACCCTTTTGACCAGGCTACAGTTTCAGAGCAAATGAGACCCAGCGGTTTGGCACTGGATTCTGGAAGAGTGAACATATATTGGTCCGTCCATTCACTTTCAAATGTGAAAATTTGTCCATCAACTCTTCTTACTTTTGAGCAAGTCATGGTTCTCATTCGCTCTGCAAGTAAACAAACGATTTCATTGGCTCATTTTGAGTGATGTCAACGCGTTTGCTGTCACGTAACCATAATGACTGAAGTAATTACACCTGCAAACTGCCACTGATCGGTCCGCGAGCATGATTATATGTTATTATATTTTCCATTCACTTTAACTGGTCACGGGTCCAAAAAGGGCCATCACTGGGTCCGGATCCAGACCGAGTTCCACCATTTGGTGATGGCTGGTTTAGCCTCTAATAAATAAACAAGGTAGAGGCCCCACTGCATTGTATCCTAGCAATCATAGCGAATTTGACACCACTTAAGAGCCAACCATTCCTGTCTGGACATGCCTCCTTCTTTAGAGGGTAAAGAGATTGGATCTTGCACCAAGTTCTCAGACTAAAGCTGTCCTATCTAGTCTGACTGGTGTGTGTCCCACCTAGCCTTTGAGCATGAACTGATGAAGCCTGCTCGAATGAGAGGTGAAACGTCTTCTAAGACAACCTGAACAGTCCAGTTGCGAACGATTCAATGGAAATGGATTTCTTCAGGTTGCTGATTGGCTAAATGGGCAGGAGTGTTGGACTGTCATGCACTTAACAGCCTGCAAGTGACTTTCTTTCGGCTGAATGGCCTACTTGAACAATGCATGGTATGAAATGCTTTGTGTTCAGTATTTGTAGCACGCTTCAGGCAATAATAGAATGTGTCCACTAGGGTAATGCCGTGTCAAGTCAACACGCAAATTCAAATTCAAGATGGATGAATGTGTGCAAACACATTTTCCCTGTGTGTAAAACCAACACGAGAGGCTGCATTTTCATACACAGTACACGCACCAGTTAAATTTCGGGTTGCAGGGGGGCGCCTCGCTCTAATAATGCGGCACACAGCGGCAGAGTGCAACAACATAGCGATCAATGGCGTTTGTTCGCAGGAAACTGGTGACTTCATCTCAGCCCCTGCTTGCTCTGTCTTCATCACAAACAGCAGGCCAAGGAGGCCTGTTGGGATGTGCAACGCCTCACATATCAGCTCATCTTTTCACACACGAAAACTGCTTTCTGTTTGTCAGGTAAGCGAGGGAAGAAAAAAACACCCTTTCTGCTCCTAATTCCTTTTGTCGGGTGGAACCACTGGCCAGTCAATGACTTACACTGCCTTTTGTAAGCCACGTCCACACAAACATAAGGACAATGCAACCTCTCAAATTGAACACAATCTGTTTGGGGAAGCTGGTCAACCTTTCATTTGTTTGAATTTAGAATCCCCTTTTCCCATAGAAAGGAATGGAAATTAAGGGAAAAATTGCTTCAGTTTTCATGTGACCTCTATGAACAAATGAATAACAAAAAACGAGATACCGCTGTGTTGATAAATCCTGATTCATTTTTCTTTTGTTTTATTTATTTGGATTTATTTTTATTATGTACAAAGAGGATATTTTCATCAAATTTGAACAGTATTGCGATCAAATTTTGGTCACAGTAATTATGATATGAAATATTCATATGTCCATAATAATCTCTAATGTAAGACAAGATATGCTAAGGGGTGAAATATCTTTATTATGGCTTACATTTCAGCTTTGTGGATTAAAAATTTAAAAACAAATAGCATCGGTTTGATATAACATTACAACTTTTCTCCATGAATACTTGATTTTTTTCATTTTCAGTGTTGCCCTAATCTTAATTTTGTTTTGAGAATACGTTGCAGGTCATTAAATAACAAGCTGCGGGCCACACTTTGCACACACCTGGTCTAGACTGCCTAGCGAGACATCATACTGCCTTGAATGTGAGTCTGCAAAAAAGACGCAAAAAGCAAGTAAATGCGCAATCCTTTGATAGTCTTAATCCTTTGATCTTTGCTGAAATACACAGTGGTCTTTGAGACTTCAGAGGCATATTTATTTACGGTATTTTGGTAATTTCAAAAAAACAGTATAATGTCGTCAGGAGTACTCATTGTTAAAGGCTCCATTGAAAACATTGTAGATTTTACTGCATATGCTTTGATCTTTTACCACTTACACAAACTGTTTTCAGTCACCTGCACCTACAGGCTTTCTGGACTAAACTGCTTTACTGCAACTTTACAATTATTCCCTCAGTTTGAGTGTTTGAAATTGATCGATTGGCTGCAAGGAAAGCACAAAATATAAACAAAACCGCAAAAGCCTTGCGTCCTACCAGGCAAAATCAAAAGTCTGCTTTAACGTGACGACCAATTAAAGCATAAATCTTTTTTTAATAACAGTTTTTGCAGCAGGTGCAAACAATGGGTCCCACAGGGGGGATATACAGTATGGCAGTATACTTTATTAGTTTATATTAGTTATATTAGTTTTATATCATGTTAGCTTTGCCTATCGTAACAGAAGTCTGTGCTGTAACCAACATAAAGACAGATCATTCTCCAGGCTTCTGATTAGCTAATATTACCTTGAGGGTATTTTTGGTTGTTGTAAACAAATTTTGTTATTAAGTAAAAAGTAAGGACAAAATGCAATGCTGTCGCCAAGAAAGCATGCAACTTCAGCAACCAGGCTTAAGCACCAACTGCAAAATTTTCACAAGTTAAAAAAAATCAGATAAAAAAAAAGTTAAACAGAGGATCGAAGGAAGCCCAAGTACATGTTTTTAAAGACGTCAAGTAACAAATATTGAAGATGACATCATCTCGAGGACAAGGAAGTTAAAGACACAACTCACTAAAACTTGATGCAGCTGGAAACACTCACCAACGACAGCATAGATTATGCCCAATTCAACAATACTAAGACACATATTTTTTATTGTTTAAGTTATTGCTGATTTTAAACACAGAAATTACTTACAAAATTGTGCAATTTTGTTAAAATGTTACTCCAGTATTTATATATTTATCCTCAATGTTTTTTGATTTACCTGTCTTAATGTCTCCACTTATTTATTTATTTTTATTGTTTGGGGGGGGGTAAGTGCTGAAAGGTGGACCGGACAGGGGCAAAAGAAGCAAGACAGGCAATGGAGACAATGGAGTGGCGCTTCATTCAGCACGAAACAGGTGGTAACATGAGGACAGATGGCTTGAGCTTGTTGGTGGAGAGACAATAGGACTCATGGTAGCTTCTGGCGGACCAAACGTTAGCTGGGTTTTGTTTCATGCTGCACAACTCCACGGTATGTTCTCACAAAATGTGTCGCCTCAGCTTGGAAATGGACCACAAAGCTGAAGGTGTCAGCATTCCAAACGAGACTGACAAAGTTCAACTCGGTCTTTTTATTTAATAATGCATGCACTGTAAGCATCGCCTCACATGTGCTCAGCGTCGGAATGACGCGATTAGGACTGTGCAGGCTGAATTATTAATGCGACACATGTAGCGGAGTCATAATATTTGAGAGGTCGTAAAAAAAAGTGCTTAGACGAGCAAACTCGCTGCGAGTACAAATATGTCATCGAGGACGAGGCATTGACTTCTCTTTGCACTCATTATGCACACTAGATCCTAGACTACACCCATTACTACCCAAAATACTGTACTAAAATATTTATTCTGAAACGTGTAGAAAGCCTGCTGTTGTTTTGTGTGTGTGTGTGTGTGTGTGTGTGTGAAGTGGTGGGCTTTTCTATGCACATTTAATGGGATTAAGCTGTCAACAACTATTTCACCCCCCCACCTCCCCAGACACCTATCATCCCCCTCAAACTATTGCTCCCTCACCCCTGCATACCTGGGTGTGTACTCGAGGTCGTGCAAAAGTTTGTGCACTACACAAAAGAGTTGACAGAGTTGAGAGAAAATTGAGCGTCAGGAGCAGAGTTCTTTCCATCATGACATTTCTGTCAGTATGGTGGCATCTATGGACTTTGCCAAACTTTACTGCTATGCTTCGCTCACACGCCATCATGGAAACGCAAACTTTTCATATTTTAACACCAACCGTCTGTTTGCTGGTTTGGTTTTGGTAGCAATTGGACCAAATCTCAAGGACGAGTTTGCATTTAAAGGACACATGGAACTCAGCCACGTCAAACCAAAATCATTGTGTGTTTTCAGGCTTGAGATTTGGAGACTTGCATAGTGGAACAAATGGACGGTCGTAAAGTTTTACATTGCATGAAACTGTGAGGGTTCCCTGTATTTTAAAATAGGCCACGCCTCCTTCATTCCCATACGATGAAGCACGTCGACATATGTGATATATTTCAGTTTGGATATTGCCTCCCCAGTGGCTCGCTGGCATATGGCACTAGTCTAAGATTCCGCACAAGAACAACAGTGCGCCTTGATGGAGGATCCGCGGCGGAGCAACACGACACTTTGCTTAATGACTGGTGACGCCAGAGAGATTTGTGATCTTTGAGGGTTGCGCCCCCACTCAAGGAACGGGAATGAGTGGTGGGACGATCCCATCTGAAAGCTGCAGCAACGGAATTGTCGCCATTTATCTCTGTCTCCCACGCCGAGGCGGCTGCTAGGAGCGCCCAAAGGCGACCACACTGTGTGACACCGTGTTCCTCGCCAATGCCAACCATGTGATGGCATTTGGATGAGACGGAGGCACACAGTCGGACAATCTTAGGAACACATAACGGGTTATAGGACACACATGGAAATTAGACAAATTCTAATATTAAGTACTAATATTGTATTGTACTAATACTTGGTCTACAATTATATAACGTAATATTTGTGAAAATTGTAGTGGTTCCGTACGTACCTGGGTTTTAAGGTGACAGTTAGGTCCATTTTGAGTACAGTACACAAACAAAATGCAAAACACTGAAGTGCAACATTAATAGTTCCAGCTTGTAGCCCCGTCTACTGAACAATGGCAGCACACTGCTTTCCTCATGTCTTTGTCAGGCCAAGTGCTCCCAAACAGGAGACTTTAATGACAAAAATGGGTTTTCAAGCTCTGCCCCTGGTACTATCCCTGGCCAAAGGTTGAGCTGCACTGTATTCGTTTACGGAGCAGACACGTGACTATACTTCCTGTCATTCCTCTCATTAATGTGAAGCGTGTGGGAACTCTGTACACCTCTGTACCATACCAAAAAAATCTGATTACGAATACATGTCCAGTGATTCCTCGGTTTTTGTTATTGATTTGTTCCAAAAGGTCAGACAAAAACTGAAACTTACAAAAACGTGCGAAAACGGAAGCGTTTCCCAAAGGAAGTCATGTAAATCCAATTAATCTGTTCCAGATAAAACATTTTGTTGAAAACCAAGTCATACAAATACTGAAGTGTTCGAAAACCGAGGGTTGACTGTACTGTTATACCTGTAGTTCTATTTTGTAGTTGATCCTCCCATAGGGGAAACTTTGCACACGTGACAAACGTGACACACATGATAAAAATGGACTTTCCAGCAGTTGGAATAGAATGAATAGAATTTGTAGGGCAAGGTCGCTCCATGAGAAGCCTACGACGGGTTTGAGGCTCTAAGAGGAAGCGACGCGGAACAAATAAGATGGCGGGCTCAATATCATCAGTGTCTAACGTAATTGAGCCAATGACATATTGATCTTTGGGTTAATGAAGACAAAGCACACGCGAGAAGACGGTGATTTTGAGTGGTTCGTTCTGCAAAATCCCACAAAGAATCATAATGCAAGAGAGAGCGTTGCGAGAGCGCGACGTCGTCTGCTAACAGGGACGTGTATCGATGGTTTGTTGATTTGGGAAGACAGGTTATTGGTGTTGTACAAGGCTCCTGTCAATAAGTCACTTCGCAGTGAATAACTCAGCATGGCTCTCTAAGCAGCACTCAAATAAAGCTAAGAATTCCACTTGGATGGTGTGATTACATCTCAAACGTTGGGAAAAGTCTGGCAAACCAAATATGGTCGTTGTGGTTCAATTATCAATTGATTTTTTTCTTCTTTGAAGCCAATCTTCTTTTTCAGGGCTGACGAGGGCGTCTGAGGATGGTGTGACACAAAGATACAGGTCAGCAGAGCCGAGAGGAGCAGGTGTCACGGAGGAGGCGTTTAATAGGATCTCCTCAAGCCTCTTAGACGTCTTCCATGACTCCAGAGCTGGTGGCCCACTTTCACAAACACATTGCTTCCTCTTCCTTTCCTTTGACATTTTTGCTTCCTCTTGATGAAAATACAAAAGAGAGGGAACAAGAGAGGTCACGTGTCGTTTTTTAATTAAACTTCTTTTTACTTATTCTGAATGTTCTTGTTAATTGTGTCATGTGTGATGTATTTAATTAAAGGT
Source organism: Dunckerocampus dactyliophorus (assembly GCF_027744805.1). Classification (NCBI taxonomy): domain Eukaryota; kingdom Metazoa; phylum Chordata; class Actinopteri; order Syngnathiformes; family Syngnathidae; genus Dunckerocampus; species Dunckerocampus dactyliophorus. The sequence continues at coordinate 25,931,721 of NC_072820.1, read as the reverse complement.
GGAGACCATGTGAAGGCAACAGCGCTTTGTGCAAACATGACAGACTGAGCGCAGACATGTCTGGCCGCCTCGTGACCCGCGTACGGGCCGCCTGGCACAGCGAGCCTTCTGCCGACTGTATGCTCAGCTGCTCGTCACAAAGCCTCTTGACAGCTTTTGTCTTTATTTAGTTCCGTCACTTAGCGGGCTGCCGCTCAGCCCCAGCTTATTTTCTTACACGGGGCGCCACAGCAAGCATAGCCAACAAAGGCCACAGTGGACGTGGTGTCTTTTGTCATTCAGTGTGTTGCACTGCTGCTGTTTCACACTTTTGGATGCTCTCAACACTCTCAGTCAGACTTGTGATTCACTATTAATGTATGCTGTCTCTTCCTCATGCAAACAACATATGTTTGTTTGGTATTGTGTCCCTACCCGATGAAAACGGTTAAACTAATGTTTGTTTTGCATAGTGTGGCTTCTCTATGAGATGCTTGTATGTTTGTTTTTATTTTGTATTATATCGCTATTCAATGATAACCATATATGTTTGTTTCGCTATCCAATTAAAATTTTGTACAACTGTTTTGTAATTATGTTACTAACTAATGAAAAATCGTACGTTTGTATTGCGTTACTTTCCGATCAAAACTATGTACATTTGTTTCACCACTGAATGAAAAACATGTGCGTTTGTTTGTGCTGCAGCATTATCCAGTCAAAACCTTCTCTTACTTCTTTGTAGTGTTGCTAACCAATGAAAAGCTCGTAGGTTTATTTTGTACTGCACCACATTTGGATGAATTCTGTTAAATTCAATTACATTTTATTTCTATAGCACCAAATCACAACAAAGTTCATCATTCATCTCAAAACACTTTACATTTGAAGTAGATCTTTAACCACACATTAAATTAAAACCCAAATGAGCAAGCACTTGGTGACGATGCAAGGAAAAACTCCCTCTGGGAAAGAAACCTTGAACAGAACCCAGGCTCTGTGGAGGGGCCGTCTGTCTCGACCGGTTGGGTTGGGATAGAAAGATAGACTAGCGGGACAGATGGAAGATCAAATGAGAAAACTGGAGTGTTTTTATCCAAATCCAAATAACAGATAACGATCATATATGTTTGTTTTGTTATCCAATGAAAAACATGTACAATTGTTCAGTGCGTTTCACCATTCTACATTCCATGAAAAACATGAATGTTTTTAAAAATTCTATCGCTATATGATGAAAACCATGTAAGCTTGTTTTGTTTGCATGGTTATCTGATGAAAACCAAATACGTGTTGCGTCTTTATTCCATGAAAATCATTCTTTTAAAATGATGTCGCTATATGATGAAGACCATATACATTTATGTTATATTCCGTCCAAGTATTGTACTTCTATTTTATCCAATTACTATTTGATTCAAATTTTGTACAACTGTTTTGTATTCTGCTGCTTCCTGATGCTGATGTTTGTTTTGCATCGCACCACTTTCCGATGAAAACCATGCGTTTGTTTTGGTATCTCATAAAAAAACATACGATTGGTTTGTTTGTTTCACTATCCTTTTGTATTGCGTTGCTACCCGATGAAAACCTTGTTTTTTTTGTCACTATCCAATGAAAACTTTGAAAGTTCGTTAAGTATGATGTCACCATCCAATGAAAAACATACGTTTGTAAATATCGTGTTGCTTGCCAATTAAAACCATGTACAATTGTTTTGCATTGTGTCCTGATTCCATGAAAAACATGAAGATTTGTTTTGAATTATGTCACTACATGATGAAAACCATGTATGTTTATGATACTTATGTTGCTTAATTTATTGGTATTAATGTTTCTTATGTTCTTATTCATTTTCTTGTGTTTTCTTTCTTTTTTGGGAGAATGAACAGAATAAGAATTTCATTGCATAGTATAACTACCTGTTTTACTGTGCATATGACAATAAAACTCTTGAATCTTGATAGCGTTGCATCGCTATCCAGTAAAAACTATACATATGTTTGTGACACTACACTAAGTATAACTACACTAAGTAAACCATCTACGGTATGCTTGTATTGTATCCTATGGCTATTTGATAAAAACCTTGTACAACAGTCACCTAGCCATCCATCCATTTTTTTCCATCCATCTATCCATGTCCGAGTCGCAGGGGCAGCAGTCTCAGTAGGGAAGTCCAGACTTCCCGGTCTCTGGCCACCTCTTCCAGTTCCACCGGGAGGACACCAAGGCATTCCCAGGCTTGATGAATGGTCAACAGTAATCAGTCACCAGGCAATGAAAAGTTTGTTTTGCATTGTGTAATTAACCCATAAAAACATGTAGATTTGTTTTCTATTAGGGGATCCAACTGAAACAGTGAACAGTATTTTTTTTATCCAAAAAACACAACAAAGTCCTATCAACAACTTTCGATAATCTGGTAAAGCAGCTCAATGTACATACGGAACAGCGTTGCAACATGTGCAGGAACAATAAATGTCACAGGTTAGCCAGGTCTGACAAGAATTTAGTAGGATGTTGTGCAAAAAGTAGGGAGTATGCATTTTGGGGTGTTTGAGGTGTGAAGAACTAGAAAAAAGTGATATTATGCAAAAAAAAAAAAACTGTGAAATTATTTCACTATATGTTTTTAGAATAGCATGTCCACCATATTTTTACAGGACGTTGTCTCATTAAATTCTTGTGACAAAATATGACAAAATATGTTGTTATGGGTTTTCTCCGGGTACTCGGTTTCTCCCACATTCCAAAAACATGCATGTTAGGTTAATTGGAGACTCTAAATTGTCCATAGGTATGAATGTGAGTGTGAATGGTTGTTTGTCTATATGTGCCCTGCCATTGGTTGGTGACCAGTCCAGGGTGTACCCCGTCTGTCGCCCGAAGTCAGCTGGGATAGGCTCCAGGTTACCCCCACGACCCTAAAGAGGAGAACCGGTATAGAAAATGGATGGATGTATGGATGGATGTTGCCCCATCAACAAGATGCTTTTTCCCTCTTTATTTCTTTTCTAAATCCATTTGATATGCATCGTCATTAGCATCGTGGTCCTGTCATCTCCATCTTGGCGTACTCGTTGTTGTGTGCCGATCTAATGGAACCAACAGGTAGTCCTTGCTTCAATATCTGAGAGAGATTAGAAACTTTTGTTGTTCTATTGTCATCACCTTCGCTGTGTCGGAGTGTCAGATGGGAAGATTGATTGCCTCGTGCTTTCATTATGACGCCGCCGTGTGAGGGGAATGAGAATGACGCAGGCAGGTGCGAGCTTGGCCTGGTATCTTTTATGGAGAGCTGTCTTGGATTTTATAGATTTTCATCAAGGTTGAAGGATTTCTATTTGTTTAACTTACCGCAATCTTTTGAATAAAACAACCATCTACGAGCTATCTTAGTGTGTCAGCCTTTTTCTATATGTGATTACCTTTTGAAAGACTTTTGTTGGTTAGTTAGTTACAAAGATGTTGCATAAATTACATAACCACAAATGGTTCAATAATCATTTATAAGCCAAAGAATACTGTAAATCATGATATATATCTGCAATGTATATTACTTTATGGTAGGCCACCGATCAATATCAGCCGATTTCTGTGAAAAACATGTGATCGGCGTTTGCCGATAAACGCCTTTCAAAGCCTATCACAAAAAACGATTGGAATGCGGCGACAAATCCGACATGTTAGCTACTTATCCACCCAGCTTCTGGTCTTCGGACTCCAAATGTGACAGTGACATTTTGTTTTTAAAACAAACAAACAATGTGGTTAGGTCGCAGCTCGTTTATGTCCCACGAGGAAGCCACCATTGGATATCACGTTCATGTGGTATGTACTAACTTTTTCATGTGTCACGGAACAACTTTACCCACTTGTTGTCATTACTCCAAAACATGCATAAAATTAAACTCAGGTTTGCGTCAAATAGCACACAAATAAAGGCAAAAAAAAACTGCCCAAATGTTTATTTTTTAATAATTACCGATTTGCCAGGGGCCCTTGGAATTGCCTAACGGCGCCCCTGGCCAATACCACTCATCATAAATAAATATAAAAATGCACGGTTAGTCCATGTGATCAGTATCTGTATCGGACGATGTCACTCATTAATGATCGGTATCAGAATCAGCAGCATAAAACCCTAATTTTAGGCCACATCTCCCATCCATAATTTTAACGATCAATATGTTTTTCTGTTAACCCTCATGAGGCTGCTTCTTCTTTTGGAATATGTGCTGCAAAAAAGCCCCAAAAAGCACATACAAGCCTTTTATGTTTTGGTGAGCAAATTCCTAAGCAAAATGTTTTTTCCGTACTACTTATTTCCGTTTGTTATCCCTGTCGTAAGTCTGTGCTTCATAAAGGGCCTTTTGATTTTACAGTGTGTTTATAAAAAATGCTGTAAAATGTCCATCCATTGGATCGATACAGCCAAATTACGCTAGCACTTGTCCAACTAAAGCTAATTGTGGTATGCAGCAGTGAACTAGACATGGAGTATGTGCTAGCACAGTAATCATGTAACCTAATAGGTACAGAGCATCTCCATACAGCACTCTCAGCGTCAAGCCGTCTGACCCTTTACATTAACCCCTGCTCCGCCAACACTGGCAAACACAATTAAAGCTGTGGGTTGAAACGTTGCAGGCAGCGATGCAAAGAGTGGACTGCATCCTGACACGTTGCTCAGCTTCCTGCCTCCTCTTCTCACATAATGCTACATATATGTCAACCCCCACCACCTTTCCTCACCCCTACAAAACCTCCCACTCTAACACTCCATTGCTGATGTAATGGAGGGTTCACGCTCTCACGCGCTCACTAGCAAAAACATTAATTATTCAATCAAATGATTTAGTTATGAAAGTAGAATTGTGTCTCTGTGTGATAATCTGTATTTTTCTGGGAATCAGTACTGTACTTCTTTATAGTGGGGATGTATGATAATATCGTCCGATATTGGCATACAAATTAGATCGGTTCATATCGGTTATTTATGCTGATAATGATTGCTCAGCGAGGTCAGTGTGTCTACAGTGTGCAATTATTTACAAGTTTGGCCTTTGGATTATAAATATGCAATTTACAATGAAAGTGTTATGCAAGGGTGGAGTAAGGTGTTTTACAGGGGTGTCTAAACGTTTTCTACCAAGGGCCACATACTGAAAATGAAAGGATGCAAGGGCCTCTTTGATATTTTGTAAGGCAACACATGTAGATATGCTAAGAAGTTGTACTACTGAATCTCAACTTTGTGATAGGTGAAAAAGCCTATTAGTATCAACTTCACTCTTAGCCCTTTTTTTTTGCTGTTGTTTTTTTTAATTTTCCAAATGCTTTTTTCTTAAATAATCTTCGTAAATTTTATTTTTGTAATATTATGACTTTATTCCCATAATATTTTGACTGTATTCCCATAATATAAACTTTTTGCCAACCCAGTTTTCCTAAAATTCCATTAGTTTTTTTTTTGTTTTGTTTTTTACTGTCTTTAATATTTCAAATCTAGCCTACTAAAATGACCAGATTTTTTCTCATAATATCACAAGTTTATTCACGGAAAATTGCGACTATTCTTCTTATTGGAATACAGCTTTTTTCTCAATATGTTGACTACCGTATTTTCACGACCACAAAGCGCACCGTACTAAAAGGCGCAGTCTGAGTTGGAGGTGCTATTTTTAGGTTTTACACATACACAAGGCGCACCGTACTATTGGGCGCAGGTATGCACATTAACACATACAGACTTGACTAACCCACTTGAAATCAGGATGGTCATCACTCAACACAACAGTCTAAGTCATGGTGCACAGCTAAAAAACATCACACAGCAACGCAAACACAGTCAAGACATTACCTTTATTTTTGCAGAACAATAACTAACAACTATTTGGTACATGTAGTCTAAATATGTAACTTTAAGAGCGTTTGCACCAAAACACTACCGCAAAGCACGCTGGGGAACAGGAAGTGCTCCCAGCGATGCTACAATACGCTAGCATGCATGCTATTGTATGTTTAGAAAAAAGGCAGCAGGAGCAAAACTGAGTGCGATGGTACTTTATTGAAAATATATTATGTAACAGTGCTCACATTTTATCAAGCGTCATCGACAAAGCCATCAAAGTCCTCATCTTCTGTGTCCGAAATGAACAACTGAGCAAGTTCTTCATCGAACACACCGATGGTATATTCTTCTAAAATTACAGCTTTTTTTTTTCAATTTCTGCTGTATTTTATAATTTTTCAACTATTTTACCTTTTGTAAATTTTCTTCTCATAGTTATGACTTTATTCTCATAATATTTTCACTTTATTCTCGTAACATTATAGATTCTTTTCGCAAGCTAACTTTATTTGTTTTTTTTTGTTTGTTTCTCATAATGTTATGACTTAAAAAAATATTGTCTTTTTTCTTCAACTTTATGATTATTTCTTTTATATTTCCTCCTAATATAACAACATTATGTAAAAGTACACTCTTTCCTCTTTAGATTACAACCTTTTTCTCTTACTATTTTGACTTCATTCTTGTAAAATGTATAGATTTTTTTTGTTGCTGTGTTTGTTGTGTTGTTTTCTTGTTAAATTCTATTTTTAGAATGTGCCGTGGGCCAAATGGCCCTCAGGCTGCACTTTGGCAACCCCTGCTTTAATACTTCTAATCTAATATGTGTCTTTCATGCATGATATGCTGAATGAGCCCAGTTTAACATTTCACTGATTGTCTTCGTCCAGATTCATACTTTGCACTTTGTTCTGATATGGATGTTTGTGCCACATGTGCAGCTTTCCAAGTTGTATCATTGGCAGAATTATTTGATTGGATTCTTCATGAGATGTGATGAGATGTGTCCTGACTTTAGTTTGAGGAAAAAGCTGCTGCCTATATCGATATTGGTTGATGTCAATGGTGGACAGTATCAGTATATTGGATATTGGTAAGAAAGCCAAGATGAAGACTACTACTTTATACTTTATAGATTGTACATGGGTCAAAATGGTCCCACAGGCCTCCCTATAAGGGAGTAGAACCATGGCACGTCTCCCAGCCAATCAGCCAAGAAAACCGTTTGTTTCCATGTTTGCGGATTTGAGCATTTGTATGACCTTGTATTTTGCTGTGCTTTTAAGGAAAAAAATCAGCAGCAGAAATGCTGAGAGCATCAACTTTTGCGCACGTAACACACTAGAACACATTCAGGTCACTGTCGCAGTAATTGTTTGTGAAGGATTACATAAAAATAAAAAACACTATCAGGACTGGAACTAGATACTGTTGGGAGAGTGAAGGAAAACGTTATGGTTCAGCACTTAGTGGTCCAGGTTAAGGGTGAAGGAATACATATACAGTAAAACCTCGGTTTTCCAATTCCCCAGTTTTGACAAAAATGATGGTGCTATGCATTGTACAGTATTCTGCGTATTACCTTATACCTTATGGTATGTTGACATTAATAATGGTATTAATAAAGATGTGGACAGATGATACTCCCAGCGTTGCTTGTTTATTCTGTGTTTATTTGCCGCATCAAAAATAACTTCCATTCTGGCCAAGAAATTAGAAATCGAGGAAACTAATGTTGCAAAAGGGCTGAAAGTGCTAATAAACTTTCATATGGGAAAAACGTTTCACCTTTCGTCTAACCTTTGGATTGGATGGATTACTAACAAAACAAAAACCGAGGTACCGCTGTACAACAGTTGGTCAGTTAGTGTGTTCATTTGTGTCTCTTGCAGGTACATAATCCGTGTTTTTGTGCCACTCACGCCAAACACAGTAGACTGATAACCTGATTTGCCCGTAACCTTACACATCGGAGACACAGATGACAAATACCTTCCTGGGAGGCCTTGGCAGCCGGTGCTAACGTATTACTGAAGGGTCACCTTGGCCCGCTCCTCTCTCATCACAAAATAGCATTCAGTAGCTTCTCGCTGTGGACAAGGCCATGCTTCACCCTGCCATATATCTTACCTAGCAGCACTACATCCCTGGATATTGCTATATAAATAGTAGAAAAGTGATAAACTCAGATGCTAGTGGTTTCTCCCCTAAAAAGGACATATTTTCTTCAGTTGTTGTGCAGAAAAAAAGTGCCTTCTGCTGCGTTTCACATCAAATCTGCCTGTGTCCACACAAGCATATGCAAGAAGCCAGGAGTACAAATAGACATGCAAGATTAAGTATTGATGCGTCACAGCAACATAGCCCCCGGTATGAAAGCGCATCTGGTATCCATTACAGTAAATACAAAAGACACTTTCCCCCAAATGTAGAACGCCTGGTAAGCGAGCAACTTAAGTAAAGTAAAAAAAACGCAATATAAAGAGATTAGAGTCTGTCCTGATAAATGCCGGTTACCTAGCAACAAGTGTGTCTGGGTATTTACTCAAAATGCATCTTTTTTTTTGATGGGCAGTGTTGTTTTGTTTAAGAGGTGGAGGCAAGACCTGTACATCTGCAGAAATACCCACCTTCCTGCATATGTCTGAATGCTGTCATCAATCAGATCATGATCATCTAATAATCAGCGCTTTTGCACAGCCTGTTCAAGCAGGGATTTTTCCAGCTTTTTTGTCAATGGTGATACTCCCAATGGACATTCCTAGCATGCCTTGCAGCACTTGTTTTGTAAAAACCGAAAGTTATGTGTTTAGAGTTAATGTAGTTTATTATTCTCCACAGTAATAGTAGTTGTCCTATGTGTGTTTACTTACCTGCTACATGTTGTGCTGCGTTTTTTGTGTTCACACTGTCATTGTAGCCAGTGTTTTGGCTAGTAATCCCCCTGTTCATGTCAGCTCAGTGACTTCAGTGTTGGCTGTTGTTTGCCCAATTAAAGAGCCCCTTCCTTTAAGAAAGCTGAAGTGCCTTTGACCATCTCTTGTAGAGATTTAGCGTACACAGAGTGCACTTACACTGGATTTTGATGTCAAATATGAGGCAAATAAATATGGTCTGGCCCCTCTTCTAAACAATGGCACAACCCAAAAAGATGAACCTGCCATGGTAGCAGTTTTATCAGAACTGCCAGCAGTCATCCAGTCACATTTTTTTCTGCCCTTTTCCAAACAGCTTGCTAGGTTCAAACCTTTCAGAGCCCTTCCCGGAAGACATTTAGAAAAAAATCTCTCATAAATGGCCGCCACTGGTTTGTCCAAATGTTAGCCTTCGGCGAAAGATGAATGTTTCAGCATATGGGTCTAATGAGGAGATAATTTGCCTAATGACTTCAACATTGATCAGCTCGCACTGGAATATGTGCATCCAGTTTATGTGAAAGCTGTGTTTAGTGGACCTGAATACTAATAGGAGTATCTGTTAGGACAGCTACATTTTAGGAGGGAAAAAAACTTGAGGATTAGAGACGCCACGGTTCGGATCAGGCTTAGTCCAGGAATTGAGTGTTAGTCAATACAAGTCCTTTAAAAGGATGGAAATACAGTAAACAAGATGTGTGTGAGGTTAGAAACTGAAAGGTGGTCCCAATTTGTGCAGTGCCTCACCCCCGGATCAATTCCCTCCCACTAGAGAAGACATGACTTCACTCAAAGAGAGATTTAGTTACCTTTCCCCCCCTTGTCGAAGAAACAAGAACCTCGTCAAACAAAAGATAACCCCCCACAGACCACCTCCAGTTGGCTTTTCATTGGCCGCTCTTTGGTTACATGGTCATACAAAAAATGCAAGAAAAGACCTTGTTTTGGTGCATTATTCTGTATTAGTCTTTAATCAGGTTAGCCTTGTTTGTTTATCTGGGGTAGATGATGACCTCTAGGCAAGAGATAGATACTGAGCAAATAGGTATAAAAGGATGGATGGACAAAAAGACACTGATGTTAAATGTTGGTTGGTAGAAAAAATGATAGACTGATGTTAAAACCATAACCACTGTAGGTAGGTACTACGTAGGTAAAAAACTTGACTGAAGGACACATGTTAAAGCTGTGCCAAGTATAGTAGGTACTCGATAGCTTTGTAGGTAGGTAATGAGGATGACTGGATGGACAGATTGTTAAATCCATAACTACAATAGGCTGGTAGGTAGACAGAGGGACAAACGAAAGGACAGACCAATGTTGAAGTCATGACTATGATAGGTAGACCAAGATACAGATGTGTGGAAGGATGGAAGGACTGAAGTTAAAACAATGACTAAAATTTGTAGGTACTAAGTGGAAAGGGAGACAGACCAAGGAATGAACGGATTGACAGCCATGACTACAGTAACTAGATACTAGTTTTTGAGAAAGTGACGGACAGATAGACGAACTGATTGATACTAAAACCATGACGGTGAGTACTCCATTGGTAGGTTAAGCGATGGACAGACTGATGTTCAGGAAGTACTGGGTAGGAATGTAAACAAATGAATGGTTGGATACAGACTCGTAGGTAGATAAAGATACGCTAGAAGGTAGAAGGTGGGATGTTAATGACATGACTATAATAGGCAGGCACTTGTGGAGATGGACAAAGGGATGGATGGTAAAACACACCATAAGCGGGTACTGGGTGGGTTGGTAGCCAAAGAGACTGACAATCAGACATTGTGACAGTCAGATGTTGAAACCATGTCTGCAATAGGTGGGTACTAGGTGGGGATAGGAGGTAGATAAACAAAGGGATGGTTGGACAAGCAGATGTTACAGCCAGGTTGGTGAATTGACACAATGACAGATGGACAGACAGATGTTTAAGCCATGACTCCAATAGGTTGGAATGTCTATAGATATATCGATAGATGGATAGATTCTGAATTAATATGCTATGACCACAATGAATTTACAGCACTATCACTGCCAAAGTAAGGCTTGTGTTAGCAGACTCGCTCTAAAAAAAAGTGCAGTTCAACAACTTTGCGCTTACTGTGCCATTTTTGGAGGCTGTGTGCCGACTCATGCAGAAGAAGCAGGTTGACAGAATGATGATGGTTCCTAGCCTCTTTTGCTCCTTAGCAAATACAGATGCCATCGTGTGTAAACATAGGGCTTTAAGAATGGAAATGGGAGGTGGAGGACGAACAAGCAAGTAGGGAGGATGCAATGAGACATGCTCATCCGAAGTGAGATGTCGGAATTAAAAGGGAGGGGGCAGGAATAAGACAGAGTGCAGTAATCAAGGTGGAAGTGAGGGAGGACGAGGGAGTGAGGGGACAGAGAAAGCTGTTTACAGCGGCATGAAAAAAAACAGCAATGGAAGCGAGACAGATAATCGACGTGGATGAGAGGGAATAGTGAGAGCGGGCGTCGGCAGAGAGTGAAACAGACAGTGACAGAGTGCAAGACGGGCGGAGAATAAGATCGAGGTGAGTGGTGGGGGTGCGCAGGTAGAGTTTTCAAACAGATGGTGAAGGGAAGGAGGGCCTCACTGGTGCAACCGGGATGGACGTGACCCCGGCCGCGCTTGGAGGGCAGGGCATCAGGACAGGACAAGCATTTGTGAAGGGGGCATTAACAAAGCGTGAAATTAAAGCCGCCATGCTGCAAAACGCTCTGGGCCCCGACTCAAGCCCAGCATCCTCATCAATGGAAGGAGGGGAGGAGGGTCGGCCTGGTCCATTGGAAGGCTGCTGAGGGGTAATAGAGCCTGTCGTATTACTGTAATGATGTGTGGAGAAAGGACAGAGTGCGGAGATTATAAACAGGACCTCTAATCGCTCCTGCCCCCACCCCCTGTGACAAAATTTCTTTAGCTGGTGGTGGCACAGGCGGTCATGCTGCCACACACAGATGGAGTGACATCCAAACCGACGCCATTTCCATACCAATATGACTTTTTCTTAAATACAGATATTCATCTATGGGGTTTGGCACGTGGAGAAAAAAAAACAAGCATTTAGACAAACGCAATGTGAGACTAATTCAAGACCGGAAGTCAGGACCAAGACCAGATTCAGGCTTGCATGATAAATTCTACAAAATCTGAGGAAAATTGTATGAATTTAAATAAAAACTGTCTTCAGGAGCTTATAATTTTCCAAAGTTATTTCTCTGTTTTACAAATGAGACCCTATCACCGTATCGAGATATTATCGTTATCGTGAGCCATGTATTGCAATTCGTATTGTATCGTGAGTTTCCCAGTCGTAGTTTCTCATTACTGCTGGGTCGAAAGACATTAGCATTAACAGCTGTGGCTGGAGGCAACCCCCCAATGTAGTAAAGACGCATCATATTTTGGTGGTTCACCCCCAAGAATAAAAAAATGTCTGCCAACCAGGAAGTAGTATACTAAATACAAAACATGGACAAACACACAGAAGTACTGTACATGCTCTACGGTTAACAGTAGTGACATTCTTGAGTAACGCCACTTCACTTTCATTCCTTATGATTAAGGATGACAGTGCCACCTGTTGCTCTGGCATGCATATGACTGCCCATGACTGCATTTTCACTAACACGCCTGGTGTAACCTTAGCTTTATTTGACCTCATTATTGGGGGTGACAATGTGTTTGTGAGCAAGCCCAGTGCTGACCAAGCAAGTACTCCCTTGAGCGTGCAACACAATTTGAGCGACCGTGTGCCTCACCTCTCACTGGATTCCACTTGCATTTCTGTTGTCTCAAGGGAAGCCGAGCTGACAGCGAGAGGTGAATCATAACAAACACACTATTCAGCACTTTGATTTAAGCTTGACAGCCCAATGTGAAAAAGCCCTCCAATGGTGGCATGCAGTGGTGTAGGTTCCAGGATGACAGCCTCGCAGTGTGGGGATCTGAGTTCGAATCTCCATTACAACAACTCTGTGTGGAGTTTGCATGTTCTATGTGTGATCCCACATCCAAAACATAAACTGTATGTTGGGCTAAGGTGTAATTGTCAGTGCCAATGGTTGTTTGTCTACATGTGTCCTGTCATGATGACCAGTCCAGGGTGTATCCCACCTCTTGCCCCCAAAGTCAGCCTTGTATAGGCTCCAGTTCACCTACAATCCCAGTGAGGACAAGCAGCATAGAAAATGTACAGAGAGGGATGGACATCCTCATGCAAACATCCCTGGAGCAAGACAGATAGGAATCAATCAGCTCATTTATCATTTTGTCAAGTATATTAATTGAGTAAACGTGTGGGTTAGTTTTCATTTTCCATGGTCGCCTACAAACCATACTGTATGTGTACCAGGTTTTTTTTAGATATTGTGATGCATTTGTTGTTGCCTGTTCATTCATTTCAGCCAGCATCACAATCAATTAGTTGCTCCAATCCATCACTCAACAGGCTTTCCAAAACAGTGGGGTAATAGATTTTCATTATGAAAACCATATGGTATGTGTCATGTGATTTGTAGTTATGTCAAAAATGTAAGTTTACTAGGAAATGAATGGTCGGTTTTTAATGACGCTGTCAGAGAGGTATTGATTTAACAACATGCTTAGTAATGTGGTTGTAGTTGCAGTAGTGTTCCTAAATAAGACACGGTGCAATTCTACACCACTGCAACCACAGTATTAAACATTATGTCTACAAAGTCATACATATTGACTTATGTCTTGACGCCTCTTAGAGGCTCACTCCCTGTAAGGATGTAAAAACTATGAGTATACTCGATGGGTAGGTAGACAAAGGGATGATTGGACAGATACAGTAGGTAGGGAAGCTAAAGGTAGACATAGAGAACAAACAGACTGACAGATAACAAATGGACACAATAATAAACACTACAAGTATGTCCACTAAGTCGTACATATAATTTTCTCTCTGGATTCCCTGCAAGTAGAAGTGAAAAAATGGAGAAGGGCGTTATATGGGGGTCCGTGCATGTGTCACAGTCAGACATCAGCGTCGGCGCTGGGCAGCCAGTTAATAACACTGGTGTGAAGCCTCGGTGATGTGCGGCATCATCAGGCGGTGTCGTGCTGCTGTCAGGAGCCATTTACTCCAAAGAGCTCGTCGCCTAATGGCGATGAAAACAATCATCACTGTCAGTCTTACTGAAAGCAAGGGAATTATTTGAGGTGGATGAAAAAAAAATATATGTCCAGGGTGTTTGGATGCATCCCAGGAGCGAGCTGATGTGGACTTAAGGCAGACAATCTCCATTCTCTCCAACTGTTTGGTAATGATTGCAACCTCACAAAGAACAGGCAATTGTTTTTGTTTCTTTGGTGGGGAACTCACCCAACTGTGCTGTCACTTGTGTCTCCATCGACTTGATTTATGTTTAATGTCTGCACTGTGGTCAATTTTGTATGTACACTGTATCTTTTATCAGGGTTTGTATAGTTGCATCTATTTTTTAAGTTATCTTTTTTATTTGCATTGTTCTATTTATAAACCTTTCACTGTTGTTTTAGAGAGACAATTTTTAACATCTGTCCAGGGACAACAGATGAAAAATAGTCTTTTAGCTAATTCTGGTGCATTTGCAGCAATGCTATTTAATGTACACTGCCCCTGTCAAGTAAACAAACAAACAAAAAACAAAAAAAAACAACTTCATTATTCACGTCTGGCAGTGCTGGATGGGATACAAACCCTTACTGACCATCGTGCTTGGGAATATTCTCATTCATCCAAGTCATTGTATTCGCAGGCATCGAATTGATCACAACTCGGCTGGTCAGGTTGTCTTAGATAACATTTTGCTTCTGATCTGAGCAGTCTTCATCAGTTTATGCTCAACGACTAGGTAGGTCAGCTATAGTCTGACTCGATAAGACAGCTCTAGCGCTGGGACAGATATTAGGTTGTCCTATCTAGTCTAACTGGTCTTCTAAGACTACCTGAACAGTCCAGTTGCCTTATTGACCACCATTTTCTTTACTTCCCCCATGGCTTAATGAACCGCTGTCAGTATCCACTCAATATCTTTTCACCAAAGACCTGCATTGTACCTCCAAGAGGTTAATAGCTGGACAGAGGCTTTGAGAGGCTTTCTGGTTTACTCCAGCACTCTTAATGGTGTTCAATGCAAAGATCCACACAACAACCCCTGGGGGCTGTTCCCAGATATCCGCCCATGATACCTAATCGGGGCCCCATTAGCACTCCTCCCAGCCATGAAAGAGCACGGTTCTCCCTTGCATCTCAGGAATTAAAAATTAACCAGCTAATATCCATTTGTCTGATGGGAGGCGGCACGCGGTTGAAACAGCAGATTCCCCCAGCGATGGCCCGTGAGGGATGCCTGGTGGAATCCAATCTGCTGACAGGGATGGCAGGAAGAAACACAGGCATAATGCCTGTCCATCGCATCCATCACCACCGACTGGCGTCGACTAACATCGGGCTTACCTAGAGATGACCCCCTCTTGATAAAGCCAGAATCTATTCCCAAGCTGTCACCAAGCAGACATTACCGCTGCTGCGGCATTACCGCCTTGCACGTCTCACATACTGCATTTACAAACATGACACACTTATAGATAACGTCATATAATGGAGTAGCCTGGCCTGTAAGGCAAATGGGACCCCTTGAAAGTTCATCATTAACCATACTAGGCCGTACAACCTTCCATTTTGTTCTGTTTTTTTAACATAAGCAATTGGAATGGAATTATTGCTTTCCAGGGGTGGAGTTGATTGCCTTGTTATAATGTTGACAACCCTGAGTATCGAACACAGTGATATAACTTCTCTGCACAAATCTGAACTTAAATGACTAATTTAGCCAATAACCTAGGAATTATCAACATAACACAATATTGAAAATTGGTCAAAACGGCCACAGCTAACTACGCTTTTGCCTGTGCTATTATTTTTCTGTACATAAACTACATGGGTGCACTGTTATTAAACCCCAAAGTTTGGGATGGGGCTCTTATTACGTCTGACATCCTAATGCTCAAGGGCCTCACCAACCTGCTGTTGCTGTGCGGCAAAGCACTCTGTAACCATGGCAGAAAATAAGAAATAAAAAACACAAAGCCAAGGAGGACAGCAGCCTTGTTTCATTGTCCTCATACCTCTGCAGGAATTTTCTGCCTTTGATTTCCTCCTTTCCCCCCCTCCTCTCTTATTCAATAACCAAGGGCTCTTTTCACTGTTGCCAGCTCAATGGGCGCTCATGTGTCCTTCTAATCCCAACCCACCATCATATCCTTCCGTCGGTCTTTTGTTTTTCTTGTATTTTTTAAGAATAAAGTCCCCACAAATGTGTCGCCGAGCTAATGTCCACTGTCTTAACTACTTCACGTCTTTCACAGCTGCAATGTTTGATACTTGATCACGTCATTGTATTTATTAGATTATTGTGTTTGGCATGAAGGGCTCATTAGGAAGAGGCTTTCATTGCAAATGTCACCAAGAGACAAACCAGGCCTTTGCAGAACATGATACATTTTTACCAAGCGCAAAAGTATGTTATACTCTGTTGGTTTGTGTGTAGGATTAGGCATGCAAAAACCCTTGCAAAAGGTCCTTTTTGGACCCCTTACTTTAGTTTTTGGATTGTTGTTGCACACCTTAGATTTTGGTACGAAGCCTGTTTGCTTATTTCATAATCCCCCTTGAGACTTGGCATATCGTTTTTTCTAAACTCTGGGACGAAAATGGATCTCTACAAATAATTGAGTTTCTCAGCAACTACAAGGTGTTGGTGTTTTGCAATCCCAGTCTCATTACAAAGAAAACACTTGTGACAGTACAGTGGAACTTTGGTTTGTTATTCATTCATTTCAAACGGTTAGACGAAAACTCAAACGTACGAAAACCGAAGCAACATTCACTCCCTTGATTTCTTCTTTCTTGGCCAAGATGGAACATCTTGTTGATGCAGCAAACTGACTAGTTTGTGTCGCATTCTTATTTGAGGTTTTTAGTATTTTCAAGTCATCAGACTACAGTCTGAGTCAAGTCCTGAGTATCTGATGTCAAAGTGCATGTCAGGTTGCAAGTCTTTGATGAAACTATCGAGTCCAAATCATTAAAACTGTGGAGTCCAAGTCGCTTGACTCAACTCCACACCTCTGGTATTGTGTACATTAAGTATAGCCATATTTGGTGTTGGGTGTGTGATCTAAGATGGCTGAATAAACAAGCAATGCTGGGATTATCCTCCAAAGCTTTATTAACACCACAAGATTCAACAAACCAAAGCGTAAAATGCAACAGTTTGTTACACGCAATATTGTACGAGACAGTGTACAAGAGCGGTTTTCAATTTTCATTGAAAAGCTAATATACAAAAACAGGGGCTTTTCAAAACTGAGGTTTGACTGTACTCCTAAACCAGGGGTCGGGAACCTTTTTGGCTAAGAGAGCCATGAAACTTCCTGTCCTGTGCTCTTATTTTAGTGTGCTGAACTTCCTGCTGGAAGGAAGCTGCAGCCGCTTCACCCCAGTGGTTTGTTGCGCAGCTGGCAGCAATTGCAATTAGTGGGGTTTATAAGCCCAACGGCGTCTCAAGTACGCCACTGGTTCATTGTATCTGTGCTCACTGCGTATGTGTGCCTCGCCTGTGCTGTCACCTAAGACGGTTCCCTTACCTGTTGCTACAGCCTGGGTCTTCCGAGTGTGTGTTCACAGAACCTTTTACCTTTGTGGCTTTCTGTTTATTTTCATGCACCTGCTTTATGAAAGTATTTTTATTTTTCTGCATACTGGGGGCCAAGCACTCGACAGCTCCAAAGTTCCTGACAGTACTCTTTTTTTTTTGACATCTTCATCAAAAGGGTTTTCTCTGCAGCATTAGCTAGCTGAGTATTTGATTAGAGGAGGGAAGTGTACTTCTTGACCTCTCAATGTTTTGGCACAAAATGTTGAAAGGACAGCTGGCATTGGCTCTGGCCACCTGCATTGCAGTACACAATGGACGGATGGATTAAAACGTATAAGAAAGTTTCAGATTTTGTACGTTATCTTTAAGACTGTGATTTGTATAATGTTTTGCTTTAAAATGTCATCAAAAATAAAATAAAATAAAGTTTAAGAAATGCAAATGTGTCATAGTTAAACCCACTGAGTCGGCCCAGCTTACTGTCTGTCGACCACCCATCTATGTCGACCGACTCATCAAGTCCAAGTCCGTCGTGTTAATGTCGGCAGGTGTTGTCGTACTGTTAACTTCATCATTATCGCTAATCAGCGTCAAACGACAACAGCAACTACTGTTTTGTTAAACAGCATTAAAACACCCAGTCAATTCCTGTTCATTGCACTGTAGGCTTAAAAATGAAATAATGGCAGTGTTATCCTGCACTTTACAGCTATTTATATAAATATTTGGATTATTAGCCACCAGAGGAAAGATTTGCATATGTATGAAAGCTTTATTCTCATTTATTGTCAAGTCGACATATACTTTTAAACATGTAAAACTGTTAATACAAAGGATTTAAATGCATTGTGTTGACATGCAGACCGCAATCTTTCCACCTTGGCGGAGGTCATTTCAAGTTGTCTGTGATGACAAAGTACAGTATATCAACTACTCTGAAGCCCCCATCCCAAAAAAAGTTTTGAACAGATCTCTGGTTTACTGTCACTGAGGAATTTATGTAATACTGAGAGAAATATGTTTATTTGCAGCCCAAGCTATTTCACTCTGGAGAAGTGAGACTTACGCCGCTGGCCTAATTCACAGCTTTCATTGGTTTAACGAGACATTACAGAAAGATACGTGTAGGGACACGTGCAGTATTGTCACAATGCGCTGCACAACCCGTTAAATGCAACTTGCTCCACCGGAGAGTTCCCACGAGGTGCAGCAGCTTGTCAGACTTCAAAATGAAGAATTCAATGTGTCCGAAGGATGACTGGAGGAGGAGGAGTTAGCGCAGTCATTAGCATGTTTGGCTGCAGGTTGGTTAATGATACAAAGAGCCGCGCGTGTTCTCATCATTAACTTCCATTAACTGCCTGGCTGCATCACACGCTAATTCTTCAAGAGTTGATGAAAGCGTCTCGCTGCGCTCCCCTGAACATGCAGGGTCCACATTATTATCTCTTAATGCTGGTTAGCGTTTTTTTTAAGCCTTGCACCTTCGGCTCGATACATTATTTATATACCAAGACTTGAACCCTGATAAAATCAATGATTCAAAATTAGGGCTGTAAAGTGTTTTAAATTTTTAATGAAATTAATAATGGTTTTCAAATTATTAATCATGATTAATCACCATTTGCAACTATATCTGAAATATGGCCAGTTTTACTGTATTTATTTGAAAGAAAGATAAATGGCAGGACAGGACGATATTAACCGTATTAACAGCTGCAAATTAACAGAAAATTGAACAGCACACGTCTGAAAATCTATTTACTATTCTAAATTGCAGCAAATCTTTCTCCCGCATTAACAATTACAAAGTGAATAGTAAGAATAGCCACTTTTTTTTGTCTTTCTGTTTATTTAGACTACACATACATGCATAATAAAGACGTAGATGTGATGTTTGGAGTGTTGACTGCATCTCGTGGTCGTCTACAGACAATGAGGAAATGGCGTTCTGATGACAAAGGGGTTAGAAATGTGTTTGTGAGTTGGAGATACGTATATTGCATTGGAATTGCACTGCTGTTGATGAGTTCAGGTCAGAATGATGTTAAAAAGAGTTCTAAAAAGACTTTGTGTGACTATGGGAATGCTACACTGTGCCTGTGTTAATTACGCAAAAAAATTTATGTAGTTAATTAAATTAATTAGTTACTGCCGTTAACATGCTATTTTTGACCACCCTAATAAAAATATATACTAGCTAAACATGTCATATTTAATCAAATATTCCCTCTTTAGTTACATAATTTAAGATGGTTTTCTTCCAATATGCGGATTATCGCTTTATCATGATATTATACAGGGTCAGGCAAAATGATCTGACACATTTGTAGGTTAAATAAAAGGCAAATAAAGTAAAGAAACAAAAAAGTGCTTTTATTTTCGAAAAGTACATAAAATGCCATTTTTTTCATATAATGCCATTTTGCGTTGTTTCTTGATTGTTTTTTGTTTCTTTTTCAGTTGCTGCCATGAATTGGACTGGTGAGCGTCGCGCTTTCATTGTGGAAACGTTTATCAAAACAAACAAATCTGTAACTGCAACACAACGAGCGTTCCGTTTGCACTTCAATCTTGGTAGACATGATCCCGTACCAGCTCCAAACACCATCTTGTTATGGGTTACCAACTTCACAGCTACTGGATCTGCATTGGGTGTGTGGACAATAATAGATCCCATTTGACTGATTTAATTTGTAAAACATAATGAAACAGAATGGCATTATATGTACTGTTCCAAAATAAAAACACTTTCTTGTTTCTTTACTTTATTTGCCTTTTATTTAACCTTCAAATGTGTCAGATCATTTTGCCTGACCCTGTAGTTTCTTTTGCAATCCAAACGCTTCTGTTGGGCTTGGCCACAGGCTGAAAAGCTGGATCCCAAACGCAGAGACGAGACAGGTCGTGTTACAAAAATGTATTACAAAAAGTGTCCACACAAGTAGCAAAATACCCAGATGAAAAAATAAATAAAAAGTACAACACAAAGTCACCCGGACACCATCAGGGGGAAAAAAGAAAACTAGAACTAAAGGGGCTGCTATCCACAGAACGGAAATAGCAGAGAGAGAACTACAAAAAATACTAAACTAAGGGAGCTGCCCATAAAAACTAGCAGAGAAAATACAACACAAAACACTGCAGAAAACTGAGCAGGAACAATAGGCTAACATAAAGAACCGCTGCTGGAAGAAGCCAAGCAGGGAAACTAGGTACTCACAGACTGAGGCAAAAATGACCACAAAGCAGAGAACACTGAGCAAAACGAAATGCTGGGAGGAGCAGGTCATAGGCAGACATCAGGGAACAAGCTGGCAAGGAGTGACGCTCACAACACAGTTTAAGAAGGAATCAGGTGATAATTGCCAGCAGGTGTGTATCGTCAACTCCTCCCAGGCAGCTCAGCAATGTGCTGCAAGATATGGCAGACAGGTGGCAGCGCACAGCATACAGATCATGACATCTATCCATCCATCTTCTATGCCACTGATCCTCATCAGAGTCGCGGGGGTATGCTGGAGCCTATCCCAGCTGACTTCGGGCGAGAGGCGGGGTACACCCTGGACTGGTCGCCAGCCAATGGCAGGGCACATATAGACAAACAACCATTCACACTCACATTCATACCTATGGACAATTTAGAGTCTCCAATTAACCTAACATGCATGTTTTTGGAATGTGGGAGGAAACCGGAGTACCAGGAGAAAACCCACACACACACGGGGAGAACATGCAAACTCCACACAGAAATGCCCAACAGAGATTCAAACCCAGGTCTTCCTGATCTCCTGACTGTGACTGTGGCCAACATGCTAACCACTAGGCCACCGTGCGGCCCTATCATAAAAACCCATGGAGGGAATTTTTCCTGGAAGTTAGCAGTGAAGCCACGTCACGTAAGACATAATCAGATGGTAACTGGCAAATCTGAAAAGTTAATGACTTGACTGAAATCCTCACTAGCCTACAATTACTGGTTTATGCACAGAATGTGTAATAACAGCAATAGTTTCCATGTCGTGACAACGGTGTCCTGCTGTGCTTCAGGTTCTACTTAAAAAAAAAAGAGTAAATTTTTTTGTCAGGCTGTGCAATTGGTTTTGATTTCCTTTTCGGAAAGTGAAATGATGTTGCCCAAATTAGTCGTCGACTGGCATTTAAAAACAGGAGTAACAGGAACTGTTATCTCGTATAACACATGGAAATTTGTTTTAGCTCGGCAGCTCCAGAGAGCCAGTGAGCGAGGACTACTGTCCGCGTCCTCATTGGTGTCATGTGATGTGAATTAGCGGCAACTTCTGACACGAGTGCAAGCAAGAAGCTTTAGTTTACAATTCCCCTTTGCCTCGTTTGGCAATAGGTCACACTTTCTTGACATTTAAATATCTTTTCATGTCCAATCCTGGTACAATTGCTGACACCCTTGAACATGTCCTTTCTTCCCCCTCCAAATCAGTTAAGTGTTTAGTAATAACACCTATTAGCATTGTTAACGCATTCAATCACAGCCATTTTTCAACAGACAACCCCTTCAATACCGGCCATTTTAGACAATTTTGACTGATTTTTCAAGGCACACAGATATAGTGTTCTATGGCTATATAAACATGGAACCTACCAAAAGAAAGATTAGACTGTCGTCTTTCATCAGAAAAATAAAGTTTGTTTCTCCCTTTGTCTGTTCTTTAGTAATCCGCAGTAGAACATAGGTAAGTTTCAGGAAAATATCAGTGCGGGTGGGTTTACAGTATGTGGGCTGTGCCCTGGTAAAGGGGCTGGTCTGAACACTATAGTGCACTTTTGATATACTATACACTGTAACTCTGAACTTGTCCAACGTACTACATGCCGTATATCACATACAAAAGAGTGGGATAGGGGGACACAAACACAAGCATAGCTTTGTGATGCTAAAGCGCTAACATTATCCTCACATTTTAACAGCAACATCATTCTAGGTCAGCCTATTCGATAAAGAAAACCAAACTGATGAAACTTACAGCTTCCACGTTTGTAGCTGAGCAGGTCAGGTGTTGCTTTAAGATGTGTGGCGAAGCCTGCTTTTCCTAATTATTATTTTTACAAAGCTGGTGTGGTGGCCGTGACAATGGTATGATTACAGTGTTCCCTCGTTCTATCGCAGTTCACCTTTTGCAGATTCGCTGTTTCGCTGAATTTTTTTTAGCGCTTCTTTTTTAAATTTTTTTTATTATTACAGCATGTGAATGCTGTTGCAGGTCGAGCCTAGTCCTTTAAGAGAACATTTGCATTGTTGGAAGTTGAGTGTCTCTCTTCCCTCGCTCGTCTGTCTGCACCGCCCATTGTTTTCCTGATTGGCTGTAGACCATTGTCAATCAATCTCATTCGTGCCGCCCTGCGTGTCTCCTGTGTCATCGCTAGCTTGCTTGTTTGCTAGCTTGTAAATGAACGGCTCTAGGACAAAAAGGTACGGTCACAGGAGAAAAAATATGCATGAGTGACTTAATAATTTCTTGTATCCTACATTTAGGTTGGTCATTAAAATTCAAACAAAGGTTTGAACTTCTTTGAGTGTTCAAACAAGAGAGAAATGTAATAGAATGTTAATGCATGTCTGAAAAGAGTGTATGAAGCGTATGGTGAGGAGTTTTACAGCCTTAAAACATATAATCATTGTAAAAAAAAATGAAGTTGGCTACTTCACGGATTTCACTTATTGCGGGCTATTTTGGGAACCTATCCCCAGCGATAGACAAGGGAACACTGTATTTGGATCGTACACCCACCATTAATACTAAATAGTGGTGAAGTAACCTGCGGTATTTTGCTAAAAAGATATATACAAGGTCAGGCAAAATGATCTGACACATTTGAAGGTTAAATAAAAGGCAAATAAAGTAAAGAAACAAGAAAGTGTTTTTATTTTGGAAAAGTACATATAATGCCATTCTGTTTCATTATGTTTTAAAAATTAAATCAGTCAAATGGGATCTATTATTGTCCACACACCCAATGCAGATCCAGTAGCTGTGAAGTTGGTAACCCATAACAAGATGGTGTTTGGAGCTGGTACGGGATCATGTCTACCAAGATTGAAGTGCAAACGGAACGCTCGTTGTGTTGCAGTTACAGATTTGTTTGTTTTGATAAACAATATCACAATGAAAGCGCGATGCTCACCATTCCAATTCATGGCAGCAACTGAAAAAGAAACGAAAAACAATCAAGAAACAACGCAAAATGGCAATATATGAAAAAAATGACTTTTTATGTATTTTTCGAAAATAAAAACACTTTTTTGATTCTCTACTTTATTTGCCTTTTATTTAACCTACAAACGTGTCAGATCATTTTGCCTGACCCTGTATTTGCAGTATTTATTTGCAAACTAGTATTTGGAAAAATAATGTTACATAGCGAAAGCTATCATTTGCAACACATTGTTGGCTGACAAATAACAGGCTAGCCGTATCTGCCATCTGAAAATGTTTAACATGGAGCAATACAAACATAAAATCATTAGCATTTTGTGTACAATTTGTTTGTCTAATGTTGAATGACAACTTGTTTCACTTTTTTTTTAAAGCAGAAACTATTTGTATTTGAGGATGGAAATAGCATCTTGTTGGCTGTAGTGATGCTGAGATGATGCCTCACGAGGATTTGAAACATTTCAGTCAGTTGGTTGGAGAAAGGGTTCTTGAAGCTTCATGTGCACACGAAACCACCTGCTGGCCTTGGATACAATGACAGGCAGCTGTATCTTCACGTGTCATGCATTGAATTCTGACATCTGTTTTGACTCTTGGAAATGACTGTGAACTACAAAAATGTATTACCAAATAATCGACAAAGTATATGATCAAATATATATACATAAATTGTGAATGTTTTGTTGTCGATAAATGCTTCCAGTATCATGTGATATGGCTAGTTGCATCATGGTTTATGTCACCTGGCATGGGCTTATGCAGGCAGAGGACAGTGACAGTGCTTGTGTAACTAGGAAGAGGCCACTGAAGATGCATGCCTGTGTAACTTGGACCATGATGTACAGAACAGGGGAGATTTTATTGATTTTTTTTTATTCAAATGGTTTCAACTATTTTTGGTTTCAGGCGATTCCTCTTTGACACAACTTCTCCAGGCTTTGAAAATATCCTTTCACATGGCACGTAGGATCCATCCTCGATACGTATATCTAGTCTTCGATCTTCTCTCTGAACTCTCCAAAGTAACGTTAACCAAACTATCAAACGCTCAAATGACTGACTCTCCACCAAACCCCACATTTTAATGTCTAAGCCTGCTATCAAACATCGTGGCAAATTCTGAACCACTTTCCAAATCCGTCTCGTGGTACAGCCAGGTCGTGAGGCTTCAGACGTCATCATTTCCGGCCGCTGATGAATCAAGCCTTGGCACACGCTTCGCGGAGGCGCCCACTCCATTACTTGCTTTGAAGCCCCGGCACCTCTCATAACATCACTAGTTAGCTGATAAATAACAGGCTAACCATATCCACTACCTTTTTTAAATTTATAACATGGAACAAAAACGTATAAAATCATTAAAATCATTAAAACTTTCTGTAACAATATCTGCTACCTTTACATTTCTTACATGGAACAATAAAAAGATAGATTGCATTAACATTTTTTGTAAAAAAAAAAAAAAAAAGATATTTAGAGAGAATCTACTAGGGATGATCTGTATCTGTACTCGGAATGGGCGGGGTATAGACCAGAAGTTGGAATAGTTTCACCGGAAATGGGTGGGGCTTATACTGCTACATTATTTTACGTCTGAAATGTACATGGATTGCTCAGAAGTTGCTATATTTATTGTTTATTATTCAGCTGTATGTGTACTGTGTATGTGTATAAGTGATCTGTAAGACTTTTAGGGCTGTCAAAAATAGCACATTAACGGCGGCAACTCATTTATTTCATTAATTACATTCAATTTTTTAGCGTATTTAACGCGTACGCATCATGGCAAGCCACTGCTCTGTTATGACGACAAACAGGGGCACAGTGTAGCTCCCCACAGTCTGTCGCTCCTTTTTAACTTTATTCTGGCCTGAACACATCAACAGCAGTGCAATTCAAACACCATATATGTATTTCCAACTTTAAACTAAATAAATAAATGTCTCGAGTCCACTCGTTGTTGCAACGACACTTCACACCGAACATCACGTCAATGTCTTTATTATGCGTGTATGTGCGGTCTAAATCGGGTCACCAACACGGTGCCCGCAGGCACCAGGTGGCCCCTAAGGATCACATGAGTCGCCCACCAGCCTGTTCTAAAGATATGTAGCTCAAATAGTAACACTTGTGAGCTGCATTTAAATGTTTTTTGGTTGCGATTCATGTTTAAATCACACTTATAAACTGGAAATGGCAATATACTTTTTAAAAAACACTTACAAAAAATGGTACAAAAGACTGTTTTGGTAGTGTCCATTGTCTTTTGTTCCTGTTAACATGTGATTAATGGTAGCAGCCCTTGAGAGCAAGAGGAACGCCATCAACTCCTTGCCCCTCATAGCGACCAATTCCATCTCTGTGCCAACAATCGTTTGAGAGGGACAGAAACAGCCTAACCATCCCCCTACCAAACCGGAAGCTGGACAGCTAGCCATGGTCCGGTAGTAGTTTCAGCACAATATTTATTCACTTACATGTTAAACACGAAAAACATCATTTTGCCTTGTAATTGTCATCTGAACTTGTACATACTCTTTTTTTTTTCTTTTTTTTTTATTGTCCGTTTACTGTATGTGCTTGTGAGCCCATGCATTTCCTCCGAGACTGCTCTAAAGACGGAAGCAGCAGAAACATAACATCACATTAACGGTACAAGTTAATTACAAGTTACAAGTGCAAACGTTCATAAAAGTTTACACACAGAATGTTCCTATAAAATATGTACACAAACACAAATAATTATTTAATCTTGTTCCTTTTGTGTACGTAGTATGAAGTCTTATGTCTTTATATAATCACGGTAGTAAGATCAAAGTGAACGTTCTCATGCCGTAGAAAGATTTAAGACGTTACATCCAAAGGCTGCGCACATTAAACTGTCTGCTTGCACAAATAAATCAATACTTATGACCTACATACAAATCAATACTTCAATACTTACGCTTCTACCTACAGATCCCCTGAGGGGAAATGGAGGGAAAAAAAATGATGGGTAAAAAAAAAGAAAAAAACATGGATTTTTGCGAGAACTTGCAAAACTTTTGCAAGATAACACAATACTTATGCGAGACCTTGCAATACTTTTGCGAGATCTCGCAAAACTTGTTTCGCGAGAAACTATGTGAAGCTACAGGTCACACTTCGGTCATAGCTTGCCTCCATATAGCGAAAATCTTGGTGGAAATGCATCATCTAATTTCCGTCTTCAGCATATGTGCATCCCTTACTACACAAATGTCGAGGTATAAAGTCATGCCTTAACTATAGGAACAAGTTTTCAATTATTTGGCTCGTCTTTTTAAAAAATGCAAACATCCGGTTTGAGCTAGTGCTGCTAGAAACACATCATTTTGAGTACTGGTAATCGAAAGGAAGTGCATTGATTAGCTATACATTCTCTCCGTTCTCATTTCACTTAGTTGTTGCGTGTTTTTGTTAACCTTAATTTGTGATGTTAGTCACAATTATAATTATTATTATTTGCTTGGAGAGAATGCTATTTGAGCGATGGACCAATGTCCAATGTCTACTTGTTGCACATTGTGTCTGTTTTTGATACATTGAGGTCCATTTTGTGTTGAGTTGTTTAAAATTAACGGAAAGTTTAGTCAACTTTTGCATAAAGCCAACATTGATCATAACAAGCATAGTCCCATGTTGATAGGAGTATTAAAGACTTAAAAATGAACTTTCTAAGGTACACTTATTATAGATTTTTAAAAATCGGAATTGCGATTAATCATGAGTTAACTGTGGACAAAGTGTGATTAATTGTGATTAAATATTTTAATCGATTGACAGCCCTATTAAATACACAGGTCATATTCTTTGATGTCTTCAGTGAAGTAACCAGCCGCACAGGCGACAAGTTAGTATTCCAACTATCACTTCCAGTCAAGAAGCGGAGGCTCCAGGATAGAAATGAAGCTTTTTACATTAATTTCTGCCTTATTTCCCCACAGGGAAGAGTATAATATTAACAAGTGGGCACAGCCAATAAAAAGGGGATCCAAGTTTCATTCTCAGGGTGTTACGCTTAGAAGCCCGTTTGGCGGCCGCGTTGCCAAAGGAGTGCCAGGCAGGAGTGTCAAAAACATTTGTACAAAAGTAACTACATATGTGAAGTCTTTTCTTGACTGTACATGTGGAAGAAGAAGAGCCAATAATGTGGCCAATGGTGTTTCAGGCAGTAACTGCATGTTTTTTGCTACCTTCCTGCATAATGGCCTCCCTTGTCCATGTAATCATGCTCTTAATTGTCTGAAAGCACAAGAAATCTCCCCTGGAACACGGCGTGCTGCTCAAGGTGAGCATTTGTGCGCTGTAATGGACGATAAAATCCCTTTTAGCCTGTGACTGGTAAGGTATGCTGTGGGCGGGTCGGGGGGGGGGGTCGCCCCGCTAAAGATTGATCAGGCTAAGGTGAGAGGAGGCTGACAAGGCGGGCTGTGGGATGTGGCAATCCTGACGGTGGCGTCCTCGTTACAGCAGGTCACTCGTGTCCACGCCAAGATGCTTGAGTGCTCAAGCGCTACCGGGCCACCCCTGCACACCACCAGGACAACAAGTCGGCCATGTTTGTGCTCAATTGCTGGCTGGTTTACAACTGGTTTAGCAACTGCAATATTTCAACCTCCAAAAGCAGGGATAGTCAACTGGAGGCCCGCGAGCCAACTCTGGTCCATGAATGACATGAGGCCGCAGAAGCACTATCATTTTTCCATAAAAACAGCTCAGCACACCTGTCATATACAGGATCTTTGACTAGAATTTTAGCAGGTTGTCAAAAACAGCAAAACAATCCTGTTATATGGAGGATATTTGACTTGAGTTTCTGCAGCAGATCCCAAAAAATAGCAGAGTGCTTTTGTCATATAGCTTATCTCTGGTTTGCACGTTTGCATTAGGTCTTAACGACAGCAGAGCACTCCTGTCATATACGGGATCTTCAACTTGTGTTTTTGCAGTAGACTGCACCTACGTAGATGATCTTTGACTTGCGTTTTTTGCAGCAGGAGCACTCCTGCTCTGATCCCTGAAAAAAGCAGAGTGCGCCTGTCATATAGATCATCTTGGAGTGTTTTTTTTTTTTTTTAGCAGATTGCTAAAAACAGCACAGCAATCTTGTCATATCAATCATCGATGACCTGTTGGAGGATCTTTGATTTGCATTTTTGCAGTGAGTCCTTAAAAACAGCAGAGTGCCCCTCTCATAATAGTCATACTAGAGGATCTTTGATGAGTGTTTTTGCCGCAGATCCCAAAAAACAGCAGAGCGCTCCTTTTATAATAGAGAATCGCTCCTGTCATAATATAGTATCTTTCACCTGAGGATCTGAGTATTTTTTCAGCAGATCCCTAAAAACAGCAGAACGCTCCTGTCATAAAGAGGATCTTTCACAAGCAGGTCACCTTTGACATGATCTTTCATGAATGTTTTTTCAGGATCTTTGTGTGGCCTTAAAAACAGCAGTGCCCCCATCATATACAGTGGTATGAAAAAGTGTTTGCCTCCTTCCTGATTTCTTATTTTTTTGCATGTTTGTCACACTTAATTGTTTCAGATCATCAAACTAATTTAAATATTAGTCAATGACAACACAACTGAACACAAAATGCAGTTTTTAAATGAAACCTTTTATTTTTAAGGGGAAAAAAAGCCAAA
Source organism: Dunckerocampus dactyliophorus (assembly GCF_027744805.1). Classification (NCBI taxonomy): domain Eukaryota; kingdom Metazoa; phylum Chordata; class Actinopteri; order Syngnathiformes; family Syngnathidae; genus Dunckerocampus; species Dunckerocampus dactyliophorus. The sequence goes on along the minus strand of NC_072820.1, from coordinate 25,902,423 downwards.
CCTATATGTGTGGAAAAAGTGATTTTCCCCTAAACCTAATAACTGGTTGGGCCACCCTGCAACAACTGCAATCAAGCGTTTGTGATAACTTGCAATGAATCTCTTACAGCGCTGTGGAGGAATTTTGGCCCACTCATCTTTGCAGAATTGTTGTAATTCAGCCACATTGGAGGGTTTTCCAGCATGAACCACCTTTTTAAGGTCATGCCACAGCATCTCAATAAGATTCAGGTCAGGACTATGACTAGGCCACTCCAAAGTCTTCATTTTGTCTTTCTTCAGCCATTCAGAGGTGGACTTGCTGGTGTGTTCTGAGTCATTGTTCTGCTGCAGAACCCAAGTTGGTTTCAGTTTGAGGTCACGAAAACATGGCCAGACATTCTCCTTCAGGATTTTTTGGTAGACAGCAGAATTCATGGTTCCATTTATCACAGCAAGTCTTCCAGGTCCTGAAGCAGCAAAACCCCAGACCATCACACCACCACCATATTTTACTCTTGGTATGATGTTCTTTTTCTGAAATGTATGTAATGGGACACACCTTCCAAAAGTTCAACTTTTGTCTCGTCAGACTACAGCGTACAGGTCTTGGGGATTTTCAAGTTTTTTTCTGGCAAAATTGAGACAAGCCTTAATGCTCTTTTTGTTCAGCAGTGGTTTTCGTCTTGGAACTCTGCCACGCAGGCCGTTTTTGCCCAGTGTCTTTCTTATGGTGGAGTCACCAACACTGATCATAACTGAGGCAAGTGAGGCCTGCAGTTCTTTGGATTTTGTTGTGGGGTCGTTTGTGAACTCTCGGATGAGTCATCGCTGTGCTTTTGGGGTAATTTTGGATACTGGCTCTCACTGTGGTTTGCTGGAGTCCCAAAGCTTTAGAAATGGCTTTATAACCTTTTCCAGACTTATAGATCTCAATTAATCTCAGTTAAGTTATGTTTTAAAGGGGGGCAATCACTTTTTCACACAGGGCCAAGTAAGTTTGGATTTTTTTCTCCCTTAATAATAAAATGTTTCATTTAAAAACTGCATTTTGCGTTCAGTTGACTAATATTTTCATTTCAATATTTTCAAACACTTTTTCACACCAGTGTAGGTCATCTTTGACCTGCAAAAGCAGATTTATGTTTTTGCGGCAAATCCCTAAAAACAGTGAAGTGCTTCTGTCACAGAAAGGCTCTCTGAGTGTTTTTTTTCAGCAGATCCTGAAAAATATCAGATAAATCCCGTCATAAGGAGGATCTTTGAGTAGCGTTTTTTGTAGTAGGTGCTTAAAAACAGCAGAGCGCCCCTGTCATATAGATCATCTTTGACCTGCAAGAGGATCTTTGACAAGTATATTTGCAGTCGGTGCTTAAAAATAGCAGATGGCTTGTCATATAGAGGATCTTTTGACAAGTGTTTTTGTAGCTGATCCCTGAAGATAGCAGAGCATTCCTGTCATATACATCATCTTTGATGTATATGACGTACATCTACGTCATGGGCGTGCTGGTGTGTCAGCAGTGGATCCTGCGTATACCGACTCCATGGGCACAAGCCTGCCGTCAGGTCCCCACACTATCATCTCCAGCTCCTCCAGCGTATACCGTGCTGTCTTGACTTCCATTGTCTTGAAGATCAGCTGGGTCCAGTGAACGTAGTCCGTGAGGCCATCTTGTAGTAGGAGCATTCTGTCACAAACAGCTGTGGCAATGACCCCAAGATGCAGGGACGGGAACCCAGTGCAGGTAAATGTATTTTATTTAACTCAAAAGGAGAGCAGAAAAAAGGTAAACTTGCAGAACTCCTGGCAAAAACACACACCAAAGGCACGAGACAGCAACAAGCAAGCATCCAACAAATGAAGGCAAGACGCCACCTGCTGAATTAAATAACACACATTAGCGCCAGGTGTGCAAGAGCAGAAAAGGCGGCCGAAAATAGAACGGACAAAACAGGAAGGAAATACAAAATATGAGCATGGAACCGGAAATGAAGACATAAACTGACAAAAATGAACAAACTGTTGCTCAGGCTGACACGCAGGGCGTGACAAAATCCCGAAAAACTACAGAGCACTTCTGTCATTGAAAGGATCTTTGATGTGTGTTTTTGCAGCAGATCCATAAAAACGGTAAAAACAGCAGTGACTTGCAGGAGGATCTTTGACTTGCACTTTTGCAGTCGGTCCTTAAAAACAGCAGAGAAATCCCACCATAAAGAGGATGTTTGACTAGCGTCTAACACAAAAAATAACGGAGCACTTCAATCATATAGATCATCTTTGACTAGCATTTTTTTACAGTAGGTCCTTAAAACAGCAGAGCGAGCCCGATATCATATAGAGAGAATCTTCGACTTGTGTTTTTGCAGGAGGTGCTTAAAAAAAGCAGACCACTCCTGGAGTGGATCTTTGACAAGCGTTTTTGCCGCTGATCCCTGAAAACAAACTGTCAAAAAAAACAAAATATGCAGTAGTGGTCCCCAACCTGACCGGTTTGCGTTTCAGCAAACCTCGGGTGGACTGGTGGTTGGGAACCCCTGACACACAAGATCTTTGACTTGTGTTTTTTGCAGCCGTTGCTTAAAACAGCAGAGTAGTCCCTCTATAGAGGCTCTTTGACAAGGCTTTTTGCAGTTCATCCCTGAAAACAGCAGAGTGCCCCTGTCATATACTGTCGATCATCTTTGACAAGTGTATTTGCAGCAGATCCCTAAAAACAGCAGATCACTTCTGTCATGTAGAGGAGTTCTGATGAGTGTTTTTGCAGCAGCTCTCTAAAAACAGCAACGCAATCCTGTAATATCAGCCATCACTGACCTGCAGGAGGATCTTTGACTTGTGTTTTTCAGTAGGTCCTTTTAAAAACAGCGTATAATCCGATCATAGATACAATCTTTGACTAGCGCTTTTGCTGTTGGTGTTAAACAGCAGAGCTCATCGCCCTGCCATACATTGAAAATAAACTGTAAGATCATCACATCATCACTAAAGAGCTAAAACAGGAGAGCACTCCTGTTGCATAGAGGATCTTTGACAAGCGTTTTTTTTTGTTTTTTTTTTTGCAGCAGCCGCAGATTCTGACTCCTGCAGACTCCTGTGGTATAAATCATCTTTGACTATTGCATTTGCAGTCGGTCCGTAAAAATTGGCTCCTCTCACATAGAGGATCTTTGACTCGTGTTATTTTGGGAATAAGTCGTCAGTAACAGCAGAGCACATTGCCCTGCCATACATACATCATACAACAGCGTCACAAAAAATTGAGCAAAAGTGAGCTAGTTTGTTTTCCCGGCTGCAGGAGGCTGCCGAAGTTTACCGAGTAAAGCCGAACCCGCCCTCTCCCTCGCCCTCCCCCTCCTTCTGACAGAGCAGAGTGTGTCGTCTCCTCCGAGGAGCGTGACCGAGAAGTGGTGGGGGGGGGGAAGAGGACGGATTGGATTCCCTTCTTGCCCCGTGCTGCTGCTCCTTCCAGTCAAACAAGAAGATATCTTCTCAAGGCCGGAGATAAGAAGAATCATTTTAGTTTTGTTTCTGCTGGCTTTATTTGTGCCCAAACGTGGACGGAGATAGGGGCGCATCGCGCTGCCACGAATAGATCCACGCAGTCTCCCCGGACTTCCTGGATCGTTTTTTTGTGTGCACCCCTTCTTTTATTCCAACACCCTGGACTTGTGTCTTGTTTTGCCTTGTGAAGTGGATTTTCCGGCTGGTTCCCAAGTGAATTCGGAGGGCTTCGGGGCACAGAAATGCCAAAGGCAGCGACAAAGAGGAGACTCAGTAAGTGCTTTTTTCCTGATTGAACTTGCTGGATCTCCTGTCTTTTGTAGACAACTCGTGCTTTATTAATGTGTGGGTTGCAATGAGTTCCTGGGGAGGGTGGAAGTGTAAGAATGAGCGGATACCACGCTGGAGGTCAGCCCTGCATGACCGAGGCATTCGCCGGCTAATGGCGCTCCTCACCTCGCCTCGCACCCACCGTCGCCCCCTTGCTTGTTTTTGCACGCCAACTACTTGAAAAAGTCACTTCCTGGCGTTATTGTGCTACTCTCTCTCTCGGGGAACTGCGAGTTCTGAATCAACTCTGTTGCAACGAGGGACGAGAAGGAGTTATTAGCGTCGCTTTAAAGCTGCAAGGCTTTGCTGTTGAAGGGTTTGCGTTTCTGCAGTGATTGTTATAGTTTTGCCTCCTCATCTCATCCTTGATGCCTCTGAAAACATGCATGTTTGTCACCTTGATGTCATTCACCTGCCATGACGTCATTGTAGCTGCCAATGACAACAGGCTGCACCTGCCAATCATTATTACTAGTAGAATTATTATTTTAAAATGAATTTAATTGTGATTTGTATGCATTTATAGATTTTTTTTTTAAACGATATCCTGCAGCCTTCCCCAAGGCTTCATCCAATCTGGGAAAAAAGAAGGGAGGGTGGGAGGAAGGATGCACACTGGCTGATTTTAAGCATTGCATCATGCAGCTAAAGCAGCACAGCACTCTATTTGACACCATTGCTCTGCTGTTTTTAAGCATCTACTGCAAAAACGTGAGTCAAAGATCCTCTGTGTGACAGGATTGCTCTGCTGTTTTTAAGCATCTACTACAAAAACGTGAGTCAAATATCCGCTATGTGACAGGACTTCTCTGCTGTTTTTAAGCACCTACTGCAAAATGGCTAGTAAAAGATCCTCTATATGACAGGAGCGCATTGCTGTTTTTGTGGACCTACTTAAAAAACAGTAGTCAAAGATCATTTATATCACAGGATTGCTCTGCTGTTTTTAAGCAGTGCTGCAAAAATGCTAGTCAAAGATCCTTTGTATGACAGGATTGTTCTGTTGATTTTAAGCATCTACTGCAAAAACGCTAGTCAAAGATACAGATATAGACAATCTATATGACAGGAGAGCTTCGCTGTTTTTAAGCACCAACTTAAAAAGCACAAATCAAAATCCGGAACATTTGTTTTTAAGGATCTAATGCAAAAACGCTCATTAAAGATGCTCTATATGACAGGATTGCGCTACAGTTTTTAAACATCTACAGTCTTCTCTCGTAATACCATGGTTCGATTATTGCACCCTCGCTATATTGTTTTTTTTTGGAAATTAATGAATTAATGATGGCTCTTTTGTGGTAGACTGTGGTCTATTATTAGTCAAAACATATTGAAATGCAAGCACTGAAACAAAAAAAAATTAAACAACCCAAACAAGACATGAGAGGCAATAAAAATAAGAAATAGAATAAGAGTAAATAAACAAATAAATATGAGACAGATCACGTCAAATTTGTAGTGCAATAATGCATCATGAACAATAACCCTAGCTTGCACCTGATATAGCCAGCTATGGATGCAGAGTGAAAAAAGGTTCTCCTTCCATTCTATGTGGAAGAGGTAAGTTTGTGGTTCCTTACGATGTCCTTCTTCCCCACTCTGTTTGAAACCCTTTCTTAAGTTTAAAAGAAACAAATCTGACGCTATCTAGTTAGCTTGCTAGCTTGCTAGCTAGCAGCCGTCGTGAGTCCCTGTAGCATAATAGTTGCGCAATCCGCCGTAAACAATGAATAATAGGAGTGTAATGGTGACCATAGGGGTGTAATTTCATGTCTTCTCTAATAATGTTAAAAAAGTCTTCTATGCTCTAACTATCAAAATATTAAATTTATTAACATTGAATCCTGTATCATGGCAATTAATTTATCATGGTTGGGTCTGAAGCCAATTTACCGCTAGAAACGAGGGACGACTGTACTGCAAAACCACAAGTCAAAGATCCTCCATATGACAGGAGCACCTACTTCAAAAACGCCAGTAAAAGATCCTTTATAATCACAGGATTGCTCTGCTGTTTTTAAGCACTTACTGCACAAACGCTCATCAAAGATGATCTACATGACAGAAGCTCTGCTGCAAAAACGCTCGTCAAAGATCCTCGGTATGACAGGAGTGTTCTACCCTGTTTAACAAGCTACTGCTATAGTAAAAGATGCTCTTGCATGCATGCATGAATGACGATGGCAGTCTTTATTTCAAGGGTTGCTGGTTGAAGGACATGCTGAACAATGCACGGTCAATACTCCCATCTTTCCGATAGTCCTCCCTTGCCGAAAGGATAAAAGAGCGTGCACTTTACTTTCTGGCAATTGCATCAGAGGTTTCATGTGTTTCTTCCAACCTTCACTGATTTCAATTCAGGCTTCTTTGTTAACACACATAATTTCTCATGTTTGTTGTTGTTGACTGCACAAGGCCTCGGCTGCATGACGATGGCCCCCCACTAGTCACTCAGTCAAGTAGTTAGAAGGAAGACACACTGGCTATTTGGATGTTGTTATTCAGCGGTGGAATATTTCGGCATGCGATCCTCAATTGTGTTTGCAATTGTGATTTTTCTGATGTTGTTCTGCTTTAATGTTCCCACGCAGCGTTGGTCTAGACCAGGGGTAGGGAACCTATGGCTCGGGAGCCAGATGTGGCTCTTTTGATGACTGCATCTGGCTCTCAAACATGTCTTAACATGATAAAAATGTATTTTAGTTTTTTTTTTGTACGCTCACCTTTAAAGTACATTTAATGTACATTACAGTGTTAAAAATAATGCTCAAAATATAAAACTTTCTTATGCGTTTTAGTCCATCCATCCATTTTCTACCTCAATGTGGGGTGGCCAGTGCCAGCTGTCCTTCCGATATTTTCCGGGTCAGACACCAAAATTTGATTATGACTGGATAATGCGGTAGCCTACGCGCATCATTGAGATGTCAAGAAGTAGCTAATTCTGTAGAGCCGACCCTTTTGACGAAGAAGATGGTGAAAAGAAAAAGATACGGAGTACGGTGCAAAACCACGCAGCACCCGAAGTCGCATTAATGGTAAGAAGTATTTTATTTATTATTGGATAGCTTCAGTATAACAATGTTAATAAAAAGAATAACTTTAGAGACTTTAGAGGTCTTGCTTAAAAATGCCCACATTTAGTTGTATTCAATGTTAAAAAATATTATGTGGCTCTCCCGGAAATACATTTTAAAATATGTGGCTTTTATGGCTCTCTTAGCCAAAAAGGTTCCCGACCCCTGGTCTAGACTGTTTGTGGGCTGTTAATAGTTGGCCAAAAGTGGGTGTTGCAAGCTGAGGATGGCGGGATAGAAGCTGTCTGGTGATCAGGAGGTTACTAGTTTGACGACAACCCTGCTTGGCAGCCGCATGAATGTTTGTTATGGTGTAAACAATGACAGCAACAGACAGCAACAGGAAGAGACCATGAACTTTAAGCAAACATGCATGCAAATCCTGTGTTCCCACAGGGCTGCATTCTAACTGTGGTGGTGGTGGTGTGGGGGGGGGGTGATTACATCATTGTCTAATTTGCATAATTGGCCATGAGGCATGTGCATGCAGTTTTCCTCCCTCCCTCCACCCTCCAGACTAGTCCCATAATACTGGGTTTATGAGACAAATGGTGTATGGAATTGTTCACCACTCTGGGGTTCCAGTCAGAGATCACACACACACGCACACGCACACGCACACACACACACACACACACACACACACACACACACACACACACACAAACCGGAAGTGGAAATGACACTTTAATGAAGAATTTGTAATAGGTAGCACCAAATTGATCTGTGGCGGTCAAAATGAATCAGCGGCGGGTCGCCACAAACAGATGAATCAATGGGGAAACATGAAATCTATGTGATGTTATGGATCTGTGGTGTCCGTGAAAATGCACTGATCTTAAGACATTATTTTGACACGTTATTACAGATTGAACAGTTTCAAATTTCATTCTCATACTGAATATAGTGTCTGAGAATCTTCTATCAAAAGGTCTCGCAAAAGTCATATTTTGTTTTCTTGTCACGTTCCGACTTGTTTGTCATCGTCTAATTTTATTATTTTTAGTGTGGCCCTAGCACTTCAGTTGAAAGGGCTCTCCTTGTACTGTATGTGTTGAGTGTTGCAAAAGTAAATTTTTAATCGTTTTGCTTCTCCTATTTGCGTACTCATCGATGGAAGCTTTTGTACGATCCTGATTCTTTGATGGTATTTGTGTTATTTAGGTCAAACTATCTTGTTGGAAGAATCTTTGAGTTTTTTGCCGCGTTCATCTTTTGTTTGCTTTGAAATGAAAGACATGGCTGCTCCTGCATGTGTTGCTTGTTGACCTGAATCCTCGCCTGCTGCTTTGTGAAGGGTATTTCCTAGAAGGCTCGGTCTGGGGCCGGACGCCAGAGCATCTGCCTCAGCCTCCTCATCCGGGCTGGCGATTTCTGTCAGGGGCGGGACTGAGTCGGGCTATTTATGAGGTCCAGCTACTCAGCTGGCCACACGCTGAGAAACCACCAGGCGCGACCAACTCCCAGCGGACTTGCTTTCTTCTTGGCCATCCTGGTAAATTCTGGGTAATTTTAAGCCTCCAGCCCTCTAATGAGAGGTTTTGCCAGTGTGCTGGTTTGTGGTGGGTGGGAGGGGCCTCATTCGGCCATTGTCAGGGCGTTGGCGAAGAGAAACCGAGGACTCTTCCTAACCACATAAACTGGTTCAAACTAGCTAGAGAGAGTAAAAGTGGAAGAGAAAACTGGTATGCGGTCATCCCTCACCACACGCTTCATTCTATCACAGTTTTTCAAAATATATTAATTATTAAATCATCGCTGTTTTGTGGTTGACTATGACCTATTATTAGTCAAAAATATGCATGTTTGACCAAAATTCATGTATTTTTGGCCTAAATTAAGCATTTTCAAGCATAAAAATGACTAAATGAACTAAAGTACAAATACAAGGCATTATTACTACTACGGATATTACTACTAATCATTTACGTTGAGGCCGCACGGTGGTCTAGTGGTTAGCACGTTGGCCAACACAGTAACAGCTTGGAGATCGGGAACACCTGGGTTCGATTCTCCCCTGGGCATTTCTGTGTGGACTTTGCATGTTCTCACCGTGTGCGCGTGGGTTTTCTCCGGGTACTCCGGCTTCCTCCTACATTCCAAAAACATGCAGGTGAGGTTAATTGGTGACTCTAAATTGTCCGTGTGAATGGTTGTTTGTCTATATGTGTGCCCTGTGATTGGCTGGCATGCCCCCGCGACCCTAATGAGGAAGAAGCGGTATAGACAATGGAAATGAAAATTGGATGGATGGCATTTACGTTGATGTGTAGTTATGTAAAAAAATTGGGTCAAAATTGGGTTCACGACAACGAGACGAGATTTTAACATTAATGACAAAATATGACTGGGCAAACAAACTTTATTTAACTGAGCAAAGCAAAGCAATGCAGGTGTGTTTTGAAATGTTTATTGTGCCACAAATTGATACTCAAAGATATTGCCAACATTTTTTTAGACCAAATAAGCTAGTTATAATTTATAATAATAATAATAATAATAATAATAATAATAATAATATACTCACTGTTTTTCTCATCGACCTGTCTTTGTCTATTTACGTCAGGGTTGTCCAGCTGTCTTTTGATATTTATAATTAAAAAACATATATAATAATAAAAAATATAATATTTAAAGACAAGTCTTTGTGTTTTTATTGATTGTTATTATTAGGGTTGGGCGATATGGACCTTAGCATGAATCACAATATTTTTTAGATGTATCATGATATGACAATATAATAAAATTCAGTGGAGTCTTATATAAAAAGCTCCAAACCTTAATCCATATAATTAAATTAAGTAAGCGTACCTATGGCACTGTGTAGAGTGTCCAAAGCAAGTCTATTCCAATTGTTGAGGGCAGCCGCTTTCACATTAGATCCACTGTCAGCAGTTACTAGGGGTGGGAATCTCTGGCCACCTCACGATTCGGTGCAATTACATTTCAGAGGCCTGCGGTCCGATGATGAAACGATTATCGAGGCGTCTCGATGCATCTTTTTTTGTGATCAATAGTTTATAAAAAAAAATGTTATGCGTAACTTTTTCTATATATAATTTCTTTTTACTCACTGTGTACCACTGTAATGATCCACAATTAAAATAAACATGAAACAGAAGAAAAAAACAGATGAATTTACTTCAATTTTTTTAATAATTGGAAGGTTACATCGACTAACATATTTCCCATTGCACAGAACCGGCAGGAAAAGTAAAGTGCACCAGTAGCAGCATGTATAAAATGAACACAAACTTCAGCATATTTTGAATAACCAACATAAAAGTATCTGCAATTATTCATAAATACAGTAAATACTAAAGACTTTATTTCTGCAATGAGCCACATTCCACAGATGGCGACTAAGGCACACTTTGGACACACATGCATGTTTTGCCAGGAAGGCGAGCGTGTCCAAACTCTGCCTCCTTGGCGCTGTTGGTCGAGGGCTGTGTTACATTGTTGGGGGATAATTTTCACAGGTTTCAGATGTGCATTGCACAGCGTTACAGAAGTGGAGCGCCCCTCGTTCGGCGGATCACCTTTGTTGATGGCTTGTATTTAATTTCCGAATAAATGCATGATGCAAGAAACACTTATACGCGCACCCTTGCTAAATATAGCGACAATGTCGCTAAATGATCAGCACGGGTCTCTTCTATGTATGAGGTGTGCTACGAAACAGAACCGGTGTTCGCCGGTACGTGAAAGTTGTTGCTTAGCCAAATGAACTGAGCGTCTATGGAATCACTCGGTTGTTAAGGGTGGTATGAAGTATGAACATCTACGTGGGCTGATATGACAAATCTTTTAGTAAAAATGATCAAATGTAGAATTACTGCAGCTTTTGCCTGGACATCAACAAGTAGCAAGCAGCTGTGTAACTCCGATGGGAAAAAACACACACGTCACTCAAGTTAGGTTGGATTGCCAGGTGTGCCTCAATCACTTAATGTACACTTCCAATAATGCCTTGCATACTGCAACTTCCATATTATTGTATTATAATTCGTAGTAGCGATGCCATAGATAAAAGTCTGATTGGCTTCTGGCTGCCCTGTTCTCATGATACAGCTTTTCTCCAAATGAGAAATCTTGCCATGTTTTCATTCGCAAGATCTTACGAAATCCCTAGCAAAGACACATGTACAATAGATCGCAGATTGCAGTAGATTAGCTTTATGTTTACGCTAAAAAGACTACAGTTCTCATGATGTAAGCTTAGAGTGCAGGAAGTAGGTCCGAATTACACTCTACTACAATACATTTTGATGAAAGTCATGCAGCAGTTATGTTGATCTGACAACTTTAAGTAACTTTGATCAAATGTAGAATTACTGCAGCTTCTGTAGCTGTTGAACTATGATGAAAAAGTCACACGTTGCGAGCGAGTGACGCTGGGAACGCCGAGTGCGGGTAGGAGTAAAGCACTTAATGTGCGGTTCCAATTCTGCCTGGCGCACTGCTGCTTCTGCAGGTGGAAACATTTTGGACACCCCTGGTCTAGGGTATAACCAGTTACCAGTTACAAGCTTCATATTAATAGCTTCAGATTAAGAAAATAATAATTAGTTGCAGCCCTAGTATAATGTAAATCCAATTCATCTGTTCCAAATACTGAAAAATAATAACAAAATACTATTTGTAGAGAGTTATTATAGTTGTGGATGGAGAAAATAATGGAAAATACAAATACCATGGACATGAAATGGACATTTTATATCACTTTTAACTTTATTGAAGACTTGTTTACCACCTTTGTATTTTGCAATGATCTTCCAAGACTTTCATCTTTCAATCATGTCTTGCAGATTCAGATAGCGATTAAAAGCTATTCAGATTTTCTGCAGACATCAGAATATGTTATATCGATAGGGACGCCACACGATATTCTCCCGTTTAGCATCGCCATACATACACTGGATTTTTAACAATGCTCGTTCCTTAGCGTCAGCAGTGTAGCGGTTCAGTGATTTACTACGTCCGTCTGCGAGGATAATGTAGGAGCAATTTGACTTCTGATTGAAACCAGCTCGACCACTTCACAGACTCCACTGGTGGCATTATAAACCGTTTACACGGGGCTTCTTTATAGGATACCCCTGCAGTGAAGGGGGAAAGTGGAAACAGACGTGCATCCTAAAAATGTCCTGCGCTGCTGCGAGAGGCATCATTTTAAACCACAGCGAGTGTGATTGGATGTTTCTGACTTCCTAGCGTGTGTTGTTTCTGCTGAGTGCAGAGGTGAATGAGGGTGACATTGAAAGGTTAAGTGTTAATCAATTCTGTCTGTTTCTCATTAAAGCCTAGTTTTCTGTCTGCATGGTAGCTACCCCCCCATGGAACCAGTGTGTTTGTTTTGAAAGACAACATGCATATCGTCACTACTCAGAGCACTGAACTTTCAACCAGCACAATTCATCTAGGAGTTACGGAATGGACGTTTTGTTCTACGTGTAATCAAGTTTGCTCGTTACACTTGCCAGCAGAATCCAGTCATTTATGGATTAATGTGCTGATGATCAGGGTGTCGTAGTGAATTAGGAAAAGGGTGAGTCATTTTGGCATTGTTGTGGGAGGTATTAACCTGGTGCCTCTCAGGAATTACCTGAACTGGATTGTAAATAAAGAAAATGGAGGCAATGGCATGCCAGCAGGAAAGCATAGATTCAGGTTTTAAGTCTTAACTTTTAAGACTTAACTTATACTATATATATTTTAAAATTCCCTGTATATATATACCTTTTTACATTTTCAAACTCCCTGAAGAGAAAAAACTCAATTTCAATGCTCTGTGTTTCCTTGATATATGGTGAATTGACAATAAAGACTATCTCCTAACATCGAAATAACTACTGTTTGGGCAAAATTGTGCATAGTGTTTCATATTGCATCGTTATTACTTTTTATTAAGCATTTTTCACCAGTTTTAAATAATCTCAGAGGTTCCGGAATAATATATTGAAAGTGTGTTAGCCTTGCTGCCCAGAACCTGTTCTCATTAAAGGTGACCTTTTGGAGGTTGTTCACACCTATAAATACCTGGGAGTGCACCTGGATGATAAAGTGGACTGGACTGGACTGGACTGCCAACATAGATGCTCTGTGCAGGAAAGGGCAGAGCTGTCTCTACTTCTTCAGAAGGCTGGCATCCTTCAACGTATGCGAGAAGCTGCTACAGATCTTCTACTAGACTGTGGTAGCTAGTGCCCTCCTGTATGCAGTAGTGTGCTGGGGGAGCAGCCTCAAGAAGAAGGACGCCACACACCTGGACAAACTGGTGAGGGTGGCAGGATCTGTCATTGGCGGGACAGCCTGACATCTGTGGCAGCGCAAAGGAGATTGAGGATGCTTCTTTCCATCATGGACAACCAGCATCATCCAACACACATCATCATCTCCCGACAGAAGAGCAGTTTCAGTGGCAGATTACTATCACTGCCCTGCTCAACCGAAAGACTGAGCAGATCATTCAGGGGCGGCATGGCACAGGTGGTAGAGTGGTCGCCTCCAAGATATTGAAGATACTGAACTCCCAGTTGCCCCTGATGCTGCGTCATCAGTAGGTAAATGTGCTAACAGTGTCAAAGCGCTTTGAGTGCCTTGGAGGTGGAAAAGGGCTATACAAGTGAAAGACCATTTACCATTCCTCCCCCACACCATGCGGCTTTTCAACACAACAGAGGGGGAGCGATAAAAACATAACCAGGACTGGACTTACTCCCTTATCATGAATAATTGGTATTATGTATTATTATGCACCTTTATCCACTTTTTACATAAGTGGTGCCTCAGTTTTCGTGATTAAACCAAATCGCATGAAAAATGCATCCATTTTTCCAATAGGAAACATATATATCCAGTTATCACCTAAAAATGTTAAATACGATACATTTTATCAAAAGTAATTATAGTTTTACATGCAAAAAACATGTGAAAGGAAATAAATGAAAATTTAACCTCACGTTTACCGTGATTGAAGACTCTTGTTGGTGGGGATTGACGAAGGGTAAAATGCAACATTGTTTTGCGCAGTATTGTACAATAGCCAAGAAAGTTTTTGAGAACCGAGCAAACATTTTCCTCTAAAGCCAAATCGTACAAAAACTGGGGCGTTCAAAAAACGAAGATAACTTTGCACTTGTCCAACGTAATAGATGCCATCTATTACACATACAACATAGTAACATTGAGGAGTGGGACAGGTGGACACAAACGTTAGCAAGATTAGCAATGTTAGTGCTAACATTACATATTTTAACAGCAATGCTAGGTTAGCCTATTCACTGAAGAAAAACTAATTGATCAAACTTACAGCTCCCACGTCTGTAGCTGACTGACAGATAGTCGGCAGAGCTCCAGGTTTTTATTTTAAGATGTGCAGCGATGCCTGCTTTTTTTAACTCAACTTTAAAAGCAGCTCACCTGTTCTCTCAAAGGTGGAGCATACAAGATTTTTTCTTAGGTTTGGTGTTCATAAATACTGTTAGAACATGAATAAAGAGTCACTTTTGTATAATTGGAGATAGCATTCACAGTCTCCTGTGAAACACTACTAACAAATACAATTAATGACGCCTGCTTTTGTGTTCTCGCAGCACAAAAACACATTTCCATTCAGTAGCCTTCAACTGGGAGTGCTCGGTCTGATAAATGCGAATGAATCCAAACTATTTACTCGGTGTCTTTTGAACACTGGTGCGCTTGTTTACCTTGAGTGATCCCGCTTGTTTTTGATACCAAACGTAATTGCTTCTTTTTTGCCACGCTGTTAAAAGAGCCTCTTTTGTTTTGCGCTACCCCGCAGAGAAACCACTTGTGATGAGACAGAATATGCAGTGCGAATCTGTTGGCTCTCCTACATACTTTACTGTATATTTATAGTTTTTAAACTCTTTTCACGAAGAGTAAAACGTATTAAGGATTCATTGAAAATTGTTTTTTTGACAGAGCTTATAAAATAATGATATTAAATGAAAAAAATGTGCACAGTAATGCATAACTGTGAATTTTATGACTCATTAAAGGGCAGACACCCTTGTGTCCCTGTGAATTGCTGAGTCAGTAAAAAGGAGCGCTCATTTTTCAGACAGCACACTGGTGAATATCGTTGGTTCCGTTGCTCGGCGTCAACCAGCTCTTTTTAAGTTGCCGCCTAATTAGACGCTGCACACACACGCGCGCACACACACACACACACACACACACACACACACACCTGGATGGATGCTGAATATCACATAAGGTCAAACAGGCCGCCGTCTTTATCAGGCTGGGCTTAAATGCCACGCTCAACCTTCATCAAACATGCAAGAGGAAAGGGAACAACGACACATGCGCGCACACACACAAGCGATGCAGATTAAATGTTGTCTGTGGTGAGCAATGAGCCGATTGTCACACGACGCTCAGGCCCGGATTCTCCATTTTCATTAGTGGCACGCTACATTAGCCACACCTCGCAGCGAATCAATGCGTTGAGATGTGTCTTTCCAGCGTTTCCTTTCATCATTTGCCACTTTTCTGACAGATAAAATGACCCATAATCTCTGTGCTTACACTTGCAGCGTCGCAGTCACGCACGTAGCGTCCTGCCTCTGCCTTTCAGTTTCATCCAAAAACTGCTTTGTTGATGATTTTGTAAATAATGTGGAATTTCATTGAGCTGATGATTGTAACAATGACTAGTTGCGTGTGGATGCAATGGAGTCAAAATGTGAAATGTAATACTTGTAATGCCTGTGCTACCAGCAGAGGTGCTGTTGATTCAGGTTCCATGAGTTCAACATATTGGTGCTATGGCACAAACTCCTCCGAGCAGCGTTATTACCGCGCTGGCATCAAAACCGGAGTTCAGAACATTCAGCAAAACAGGCTGCCCAAACAGACTGCCGTTCAAAGTCAAGATAGGAAGTAAACAAAGACAAATACTCCATTACCGTACATGACTCCAGCACAGACTGGTGGAAAGTGATTGGGCTGAGGTTCCCTAGGCTGCAGAGGTTAGCTCATGAATACATTTCATACCGTAAATCGCTGTTTTTTTTATTAGCCCGCGGCACATTCCAGAAATATGATTTAACAAGAACCCAATTTATAACTATTTATAAATCAATCATTTGACAAGAATAAAATCTAAATATTAAGGAAACTTGTTATATAACAAGAAGAAGTCATAATATTATTATATCATTGGTAGCATAATGTCAAACAAAACAATGAATAAAGTTGAATATTATGAGAATAAACTCGGAATATTATGCAGAAAATAATGTCATTTTAGTTGCATACAGTCGAAACATTAATGAAAACATAAACATTTTTTAGAAGTGGTAATACCATGAGAAACAAACAAAACAAAATAAAGTTGTAATTTTTAGAAAATTAGGTTGGGGAGAAAATTATAATATTATGGGAATAAAGTCATAATATTACAAAAAGAAAATTTACTAAGGTTATTTAAGAAGGAAGTTGAAATATTTGTAAAATATGCCGTAAATAAAAAGGTTTGGACATCCCTTCCGTAAATGCTTGGGTGTTTTTTTTGGTGATGACTAGCCACAATAATGAATTCAGTTGAGCTTGTTGTGTTAGGCTGTTGTTAGGTACACAATTTGAATGATACAGAGCATAGTGTACACGTTTTGTTACGAAATACTTTCTACGATTCTACTTTGGCGACTATGTGTCTGTAAGTAATGTGCAACTATAATGATATTATACCTGTGTCGATTGAGAAATTTATTTGTAGGCCTGTCACGGTAACCAATTAATTGCATTAAATAAAAATGAAATTGATAATTTTGCTGGCCTTGATATATTGACATGTGCATGCGTGTTTGTTTAATAATATAATAATGTTGACAAAAACATCGTTTATCGGCAATAATTTGTGGGACAATTATGATCCAGCAGAATTTGTTATTGTGACAGGCCTATGTATTTTAGCAGTGTTCTTTCATTACGACACTAATTATGTCTATCTGGTAGCTGCTGTGTCAGCCACTGACTAACAAAATACACACATATGATTTTCATTTATTTGTGAATCCAAAATGAGGTTTTGGTGTTAAAATACGTCTTTTTGATATGTGTCCACCTACCAAGATTGCGTCCAGGCGTCATGTCACATATTAAGTGTCTTCTTCCAGAACATTCTGACATTTATTAAACAGATACGTTTTTATTGTATCCATATACATTTACTTTTTAAATCCACAATCCTTATGTGAGACATGAACACAGGTTTTTGTCTTTCTGCGTGTTTTTTAAAATGTTTTTTATGGTTTTATATACATGCTGTAACCAAGTAGTAACAGGTACATTCATGACAAAATGGAATACTTACAATATTTTGTTGTATTTTGGTCCTTTTAAGCATTACCAGAACTTCCTTCCTGCGCGCATAGATTATACCAGTGGCACTATGAGTGTGGCGCTGATGCGCTTTGGGCGATTGTGTGGTGAAGCTAGTCGCTAGCCAGCTAGTTGCTAGCCGGTGTAGTGTGACAAGGTGTCAGTATGCCAGTAATGTAGTTCGACGTAAAAATGTTAATAATAATGATAACAATGTCGCTGTAGCTTGGTTAATATGCATGTCACATTATATGTAAATGGAGTGTTCTTGGCGCTTTTTGGAGCGTTAGATGAATATGTGTTTTCCATTAGGTGCATTCTTAGCTGAATCTTTTTAGCTGTTTTTATAACTTTAGAATGCACAGAAAAGAAAGAAGTGTTCATGTCTCGCATAAGGATTGTGGATGATTCCAAAAAAAGTGCAGTTTTACCTTTAAAATTTGACTAATTTCAGCTTGTGTTTCTTTAGTTTGTGTCCTTGTTGGTGTAAACATTATAAACATTGCCCCCTCCCTCTGGCTTGGTCTTCTTCTGTGAATTTAATGCTGGCACTCCTAAAAGAAAATTCTGATGATAGTTCCATCATAAATCAACATGACTGATACAACTGATACTCCGGAGCGAATTATGTTCCGGAAAATACGGTAGTTGCTTTTGTACACTCTGTGGAGAAATGAATAGAGGGTATATTGCAGCATTTGTCAGTATACTAGCCTTTATTTAACTCTGCCCTTTTCTGTTCCCACCTCTAGTCCTGGCCGTCGACAGTTATATTTTACAATATCAAGAAGGCAGATAATGGGAGGCTCACTTTTTGTGCTCCGTCAAGTGTACAAATCATTCTGACAGTGAGGAATTAGATTGGAGTATCACAGAACTTTGTCAGGGCTTTCCTGACTGGCAGCTGAAACCAACGTCGTCCGAGCAGTCGACCATCGTGATGATCATTTTAACGTTCGGCACATAAGCGAGAATTGACGCCGGTGGTGTTGATTGCCCAGAGTGAATCACCATAGGCAAAAGTGCGCACCTTGCAGTCTTATCTGGCCCCGCTGATGCAGCAGATGAAAAGGATTTTTTAGGGGAGTGGGAGTGCTTGGCAGCGAGGAGGCAGGATGACAGCTCCTCGCACCGAGGGCCTTGGCTCTGAGCACCTTAGTGTGTCCCTCCTGACAGCGTTGTGATGCCGTCAGAGATCATTACCGCTGACAGCATCACGTCATGTCACACTGCAGCTCACGGTCGAGCGATGAATCAGACCAGTAGAGACGAGCTTGTTTACGTCAGTCGAGCCCCCCATGATTTCTACACATAAGCTCACCTATATTGTTGATTTTTCTACATGCATTGTGGCTGTCATGAATACCAGACTAAAAATCTTCTACAGCTACTTGAGATGTTTTTCAAGCGCACATGATTTACTTAAACCCCAAAGACTGACACAAGTGAAGACGAGTGACTCTCATAAAAGGTGTATCATGCAATAATTCACTGACTTAATTAGGGGATGAGCTGCACTTTTCAAGTAGTTGTGAGAACTTTTGTGCATAAGAATGTATGTTGACATCAATTTGCTGTTTGTTTGTCAGCAGGATTACACAAAAACTGCTTAGGCAAATCCCTGCAACGTTATAGGCATGTCCTCAGGGAGAACCCGTTAAAGTTGTCCTTAAAAGGTGCCATGCCATGTTACAGTAGTTTTCACAAATGTAAATATGTCTCAGAGAGATAGGGTATTGGAAGTGTGCCGTCTAAAATCTAGCCTTGATGCTAACATTACATTTTAACAGCAACATCATGCTAGGTTAGCCTGGTCGCTGAAGAAAAACAAAATTATCAAACTTACAGCTTCCATGTCTGTAGCTGACGGATGGATAGTTGGTACATTAAGATGTAATGAAATGTAATGAAGCCTGTTTTTTGGTTTGTTTGTTTTTTTACACAAAGTGGTGGGCTTATCTAGCTAGGGGCTGGTCAGAGGCCGTATCTTGCTTATGAAGGAGGAGGTTTTTCCTTCATGATGTCATGAAAAGCTACAACTTCAATAGCACTCTACCTGCAAAGTACCATCTAAAAAAATAAAATACAGTTTTCTATGAAAAAACTACAATTGTTATGTGCTGCCTGTTTTTCCATGACTTATTAATCATTGTCAACAGATAAGGCAGAAATTCAAAACACTTTTCAGTGACCTGGCTTTTCTCTCCCATTCTTATCTTTTCACAGCATGAAGTAATAATAAGCCACTGAACTGGCTTTGAATAGAGGGGCCACGCAGTGACTGAAGTCTTTTTTTTCTCTTATATCATTTTAAATACTGCCTTCTCTACTACAAATGACACACAGTTGGCACATTACTAGCGTATTCTTTGGACTTGATGGTACAAGGTGACGCGACACACAAGCGGGAAGCTGGAATATTGTGGAACGATCCTTATGGAGCTAAAAAAAAAATAAATTAAAATGAACAGTTACTGGAGTATCACAGCATGGCATTACGGGGCAGTTATAAATTGAATTTATAGTATTGTTAACATTTATACACCCTGGCTTAACCACTTCAGTTCTGTTGTGTTACGTCTTGTCTTTGTTGTTTTCCATGGCGAGCACCACATATAACATTTACAGCCAAAGCTAACATGTTGTTTTGAAACAAAATATATGGTACACGCTTTCAAAATTGGATTTTTTTCAGTAGGGGTTAGGGTTAGATAACTGCCTTGTGATATAGTCAAGCGTCTATTACGTGAAAACCTTAACCAGTTTTATGATATACAGTATTGGCTGTCTTACCGATGTCCGATATACCTATACTTTACAGCACTTTATTACCAATATCATATCTTATTGGCAGACGTATGTCACTATATAAACCGATATCTCATTTTAATGCCAATCTTTATCCCTAGGTTTATGTTTTGTATTTTGTATCCAAAATAAACATGAGGTATGTACCAAATGGTGATTCCATTCCAATTCCATTAATCATCAGGGACATAGGGTTAGGGTTAGGGTTTGATCCTTGAAAGTAGTTAAGTCAACATTTCCTCATAAAATTTTGGTCAGCTGTCCCCCAGAGTCAGGCTGGTATAGATTCCCTGTACTCATAAATATGGTGATTGGTGTCAAACATATCTTCACCCCGTACTAATGCGCTTTTATGCCTTGAACATGGAATGTAATTTTTGGCTGCTGGGGTGTCAAAACGCATGAAATTTGATTTGACAAAGTGTGTGTAGGTATCTACCCTACTTGGCGACATTTCTTCATGACATTCATACTGAGCTTCCAGTTTGGCGCACTTCTATTTCTACCTTTCTCTGAGCAAACGTCTTGGGTTCTATTTGTTGTCTGCACATTATACCAATATGGACATCACTAATATGCAAGCTTCCTCATAAGTACGTAATACACTGGAATACCCTTGTACTGTTTGTGTAGCACAGGCATCTTTGAAGTACACTGAAGTTTATACTGTTTTATATTAAGCAGAACAGATTTGTACAAAAAAGATATTACAATTATTTTATTTTGTTAATTGTGTTATTTTTAACAAAAATATATACAATATTATTAAACAATTAATGTCCCATGTATTAGTATTACTCTTAAAAACAGGCATCAAATTAAATTAAGGTTTGTGTCAAATAATACATTTGTTTCACACAAATAAAGGCAAAAAAAAAAGAAAGGCGGGTTGTTTGGCTTTGCCTACAAGGTTTATTTTTTACAGAAGTTGGCAACCCTACAAGTTCATTTACAGGTTTTATTGTATTATCATTGAATATCTTTTGTTGCTGACAAACTTCAGCCCAGTAGTTTGTTAGGCTTTCGGCGAATGCCGGAACTAGGACCCCAACATGCGTGAGTCGAGTAGGTGTAACAGTATTTATTACACACAGTGATATGGTGGCAAAAGATACAAAGCAAAAGGCAAGGAAAAAGTCCAACACAAAACCACCCGGAATACTCACGGGGACAAAGGCACAAACTTAGGGAGCTACCAAAAACACGGCAGAGAAACAAGCAAAAGACAAAACTCAAAAGCACTGCTGAGAACTAAGCAGGCGAGGCAAAATCAGGAAAGTACGCACACTGCTGGAAAAAACGCTAAGCAGGGGTACAGTAAACAACATACGGCTGAGACAAAGCTACGTACGCACACTGCTGGAAAAAAACGCTAAGCAGGGGTACAGCAAACAGCATACAGCTGAGACAAAGCTACGTAAGCACAAGCAGAAGAGAATGCTGGAGTGAGCCGGGAATGACGGAAGTCTGGCAACAATCTGGCGACGAGTGGAGGTGAGCTTGCTGCTTATGAAGAGTCGCCAGATGGGTTGCAGGTGCGTCAATTAGCTCGTGGGTGGCAGGAGCGGTGCGCTGCAACATAAAGCAGAGAGGGGGCAGCAACACAGCTACTGAACGTGATATAGTTGACAGTAACAGTTGGCATTTATAGAGTATTGATCAGTAATACAGTGAAAATGAAATGAAATGCGAATATTTACTTTGTAAGTCGATTTTGGTGATTTTTCTGCTTGCACTCCTCAAATTTTAAATCAGGGGCCACTGTGTTCCTACTAAGAACAAGTTAGTGTGGAGCCCTGCACTTACACATTTGTGGCCATTTTAGATGTTAGTTTATCACACCTTTTTACATGTTGGAGGGCTGCGGACTTGCACAGTGTTGCAGTTTCAGTCAACCCGTTCTGGGATGCTGATGGATAGGGGTGTCACGATTCATTTTAATAACTATTCGATTCATATCACGATTCAGTAACTTTTTAGCCAAAAATCAAAGCTGTGTGACTGCGATGTAAATACTTGGATAGTGGACGGTACAAGTCAAGTTTCCTAGATTCCCCTTGTTTTTGTAAGGGAATAAATGATCAATGAGTACAAAACAATATTTAAACAGACAATACTAAATCAGGATGAACAGATGGTGGTATAGCTTGCCATGATTAATTATTTACTTTAAATAGTGCAAATCCAAACCTACACTTTGAACCCAAATATGAGGTACATTATGCAAATTCCTCAGCAAATGAATGTGACATGGTATCTTCAATTAGGAGTTGAAACTTTCTCACCAATGGCAGCACAGGCTTTTTTTGTGCCGATAATCCTCATGATCAGAGCAGCCATTTAGCAAGAATACACAAATGACAGAAATTTTGCAGCACACATACAGTATGTGTTTTGACCTGGGCATGCCACGCTAGATGATGACGTCACTAAGCGTCACTGCTACAGGACCGTAATGTACCGTCTCGAGGCGTACAAAATGTCCTTACTTTGCATATTGTCCCCATAAATGTCACTTAAAAGGATTTTCAAATAAGGACAGGTGAGTTAAATATGAATACTGTATGACGTGATTCAACTGACCAAAAGAAGGTAGATACATACATACTTCATTACCGTAATCGAGCAGCTCTCCAATAATCATAAGAAAGTCTTAATAAACAATCAAGGCAAAACAGGCAAGATAAGAAAAGAAAAATAGGAAAACACTACAACTCCCATGACCACCACCCACATGGTGGTAGAGGCGTCACAAAAAAAGCAAAGAAAAAGCTAAGCTCAGTAATTAATCTTTTAGATGCTCACAGAGTTGAAATCTCATAATTTGGCGTTTTGGCGTGGATTTAGAGGCATATTTTTGGATTATTATTTTAAAAATGGAGAATTTAGGCCTTGGGGTGAATTTGAATGTTGAGGTTTGCGTTTCTGTATAAAAGATGCAACAAAGTGTCTCCCTTTGCATTTAAAAGTAGACACACTAAGAACAAGACAGTGCTATTTAGAGCAATGGTGTCTTTCAGCTTGCCTTTTTGCATCTTCATCACTTAATGCACATGTGTAAATGAATGTACGCAGCCTTGGTCTACTTTTCACTGTGTTAAAGCCGTGCAGTATTCTCCTTTTTTATGTCCACTGAGTGACTGTGTTAAGCAGCCTTATTTTCTTTAGTTTTGAGTCATTGTTCTGACGTATTCGTCTGCCTACCAAAAAGAACCAGAGGGACCTTACAGACATAGCAAGGTGCGATCCATGCTGCTCTAAAAGGCTAATGATTCATGAGACTGCCCCTCCCCTCCCCATCCCTGGGGCTGAAAGGAATAGCTGGCATTATCGTCTGCAAATAGCTTTCAAAATGCTTCCAGCAACGTTGACCAAGGCACTGATTTATAGCTGGAGATGATGCTGCTGGTCACTTAGGTTTTCTTTACGTATTGCTTCCCGCCCCCACCCTCACCCTTCTCTTATGTACACAAACTCAACATATAGTGTGTACTTACAGCCACCTATACCACAATGCTCACAATCTATGTATCTTCAATTTAAGCTTCCTTCTGTGAGGTATTTGGAACAACAGAAGATAGAAAGAACCTCATTTATGATGCTGAAGTTGTTGCCTGATAGAAGTAGACCATTTTTCGTAATACATCAAGCTGAGGAACGTGCAATTTTTTGTTTCTATATATAGATGTGAGCCTTATCCTTTGCTGCTTCAACTTCGAATGCTTTCCTTTTATCTCCAACCTAAAGAGAAAACAATTTTCCCCTGAAATAGTGAAGTTTGGGATTTAGGGCACATGTGGATGAGTTTTTGCTTCTTTCAGCGTAGATTTGTGTTGGAATTTTGAGTTGTGTCTCTGCTGGTCATGTGGAAAAAAAAACAACATCCAATAGGGTCATTTTTTGTATGGGTTGTGCTGTAGCGGGCATGCTGGCATACACATACTTGTAATACCATAATCCTTTCATCCATCTTCTATGCCATCCTTCCTAGGGTCGTATGCTGAAGCCTATCCCAGCTGACTTTAGGCGGAAGGCGGGGTACACGCTGGACTGGTTGCCAGTCAGTCTCAGGGCACATATAGACAATCATTCACACTCACATTCATACCTGGACCAATGTTTGTGCTTATCAGTCCTCGAAAGGTGGGTACCAAATTACTAAACACCCTAAAGTGAGTTTTTGTAGAGCCCCATTGAGGTGAGAGGTCACCCCTGAAGTCATCGACTTATGGGGTCAAACTTTAATAACAGCACTGCCACGTGGTGTATTTGTCAGAAAAATAATAGCACAGGCAACACAGTTGGGGTGCATATTTTGATACGATTTTATGTGCAGCGGTTCAGGAGTATAAGCGTTACTTTACACCAACTTTTCACATCACTGTAAATGACTTTTGTGGCGCCCCCTATGCGAGCATACATGTAAAACAGATATCCTCAAAGTTTTATCATCATCAGACAAATGCTCAATGACTTATATACATTTAGTTGCTAAGTCCCGCCTCCGTGCCCCTACAAAGATGTTTTGCTGGACGGCGGCCTATAGTTTTTCAACCAGTCTTGCTCAGATTTTGCACACATGCGCTTATGAGTTCCCTGAAGGTGTGTACCAAATTTCATGGTGATTCAGCTAAAGTTGCGGTGGCCGTTTTGCAGAGCGCGTTTGTGAAATTGCAAGTCAGTCCAAATTTGCGCCGGCAATGGTGTATTTTTCAGAGGCAGATAGCATAGGCAACACAGCAGGGGTGCGTGTTCTGACACATTTGCACCATTTTGTGTGCAGCGGTTTTGGAGTAGAAGAGTTAAATTCCACGAGTACAAATATGTACACTTCAAATGATTACTATGTTGTGGGACACACACAAAAGAAGCATGTGATGTGTTTTGATGGTACCTCCTCGTGCAAACGCAGAAGTGATAGTGGAAGTGATAGTGGTCGTTTTTGTTGTGTAAATAGACAGTCCAAAAACAACTGTTCAAAGTTTAAAGTGGCCCCTTAGTGTAAAGAAGAAAAAATAAAATTGCTTTTTCTTTTTAGTATCCACGTCAGTGGTAGTATTTACAATTTTACGCTCAGCCGTTGAAAGTCTCCCACAATATTAGACAGGATTAATTGACGGCATAAAAGTCAAATATTTGAACAGGCTTCAAGTGTCACATGTTATATTTAATTGTCAAATTTACTGAGCCTCTAGCCCCTTTTCCAGTCAGAAATACTGTCTTAAGCAGTCATTCTCAACTGGTTTATCTTGCACTTTTATTCTGAAGGGGATTTTTTTTTTTGCAGCGGGGTATCGTCTATGAATACTCCTGTTTGTGGCTGTAGTGCTATTTGAAGCCTGCTCTCATAGAAGAAGACAAACTCTACTGCCCTTAAGATGTTGAATGTGCCATTCTTGTGTCTTGTAGAGCCTTAGGAAGTGTTTGACTGTAGTATTTTATTCTTATTACATATCATCTGTTTAAGTGTAGTTGTCTATATAATTTGCCATATTTGGAGGAGTTTGAAATCATCATCTGAAATCACTAATGCTAATCACTAGCACATATATGGAATTTTCTATGTAAATTTGCATTGAGCTAGCGCATTTAAGTGCTTTTGTTGATGTGCACATTGTGTTATTTTGCACTACCTTACTTACTGTCTTTTCATCAAATATAAGATATTTGAGAAATGTGAGTTGAAAAATTCACACAATTTGTGTCGCCGCTTGTCATCATGGGGTCCCCGCAGCCAAACCAGTTGAGAATCACTGCCCTAAAGGTACTCGCAAGCACCTCACGCCATCCTCCCCATTGACCACTTATCAGGTCTGTAATTATGTCAAAAACAATTAGCTTCTGTGGGTAGCATCCATTACAGCAACGATTACAGACGGTCATAAGCGCTACTGCTTGACACTAATTAAAAACAAGAACAAAATTATTTGATCAGACTAATACGACGCAATCATTATTTGAACATCTGCTTAACAATCAATTCTATTTAACATTTTCTTGTATTTAACACTCAGAGCAATTAGAGATTTCTCTTACATGAAGTGCTCTCACTTAATGGAAACATCATTTGGTCAAGTTGAGTTAATCCTGAATAAATGCTTGGTGAGGGGGTGAAATTGGCTCTTTGCTGCACCCTGACATGTTCTACTGATTTTAGTGTTTGGCCGAGGCATACAGAATTTCCTGAATTTCTCCTGTGAGAGGTTTTTATTGCCTTACTCGCCGACCACTTTCCAGACACGGAGCAGGATTGGGGGATAAAGGGATTGTCTCAAGACGCTTTGAGATGTTTTGGTCGGGGTGACTCGCATGTTTGCGTTGTTACATACACACACCCACCCCACTGCCCTCCTGCTGCGGGTTGTGTCTACGCATGTTGCGGGCCGCGGTGCATGTGCGAAAGCAGCTTGTGTTTTCACATGCAGCGTGTCCTCCTCCCTCCCGTGCACGGCTGCGGGGCAGGGAAGTCTGGCCGCAAACGAGGCTTGCACAAACCGAATTGGACTGACTTTGTCATGCGTTTACAATGCAAAGCGACAGTGTGTGTTTTTAGCCGACATCACCTGTTTCTTGTGCTGAAGTCCAGCAAAGCCCCTACCTTGTAGTCTAGTCTCACCAATGTTACAGGAGCTCACGTCTTCCTTCCTCCTCCTCCTGCATGGAGCCTCTGGAGGTTCAGCACCTGTAGCTTTGGGTTTCAATGAGTTACATCTAAAACCTGCATGCACACCGGACAGGGGCAAATGTGCGTTTTTGAAAATATCCATGTTTGTGTGGACATGGCCTTAATAAAATAGAAAATATGACCGCGACCGCCTTGTAACCCTCAGGATCAGTACAGAGGAGTGGACCAAAATTGTTTTTTTCCACATAAGTGTTAAGTCATGAGGATCAAGTACTTACAGTATTTCCCTCAGTCAAATACAAAATTTATAACCTATAAGTCATGTTTTTTCTGGATTTTTTTTGTTGATTCAGTCTCTCTCTGCGTTAAAATCAATCATCCATCCATCTTCTTCCACTTATCCAAGGTTGGGTCACGGGGACAGCAGCCTAAGCAGAGAAGCCCAGACTTGCCTCTCCCCAGCTTCTTAGTCTAGCTCCTCCCAGAGAATTGCAACACGTTCCCAGGCCAGTTGAGAAACAGTCTTTCCAACGTGTCCTGGGCCTTCTACCTGTCGGATGTGCCCTGAACACTTTCCCAGGGAGGCGCCCTGACCAGATGCCTGAGCCACATCTGGCTCCTCTCAATGTGGCGGAGCAGTGGTTCTACTCAGAGCTTCTCCCGGATGACAGTGCTTCTCACCTTATCGGTAAGGGAGAGCCCAGCCACCCTATGGGGAAAACTCATTTTGGCTGCTT